>NW_021680416.1:1008943-1073318 GCF_001412515.2 Diachasma alloeum
TTGTCCCCAAAACCCCCCCCCCCCCAACCCCATAATGAAAACAGACGTATCCACATCGAAACAGAAAAGAAACGTCGAACGGACAGGAAAGCGGCGCCGCGCGGCCGGTTGCAAGTTTCTGTCGACCCCTCAAGCGACAGTGTTGCTACATTCACTGCCACACTTGAAATGCACGCATAGCCGTAAGCGCCAAGGTGGCAACAGTGCGCTCGGTTTAACCCAGCGATGCTGCGCTAACCGTGCGACGGATGAGGGCTGGCGGTAAGGGCGAGTGACCGAGGGTTAATAATCGTGAAACAACACAACAGAACAATTTCGCAATCAACCACTCGAAAATCAATCAATTCATTAAAGTATATTTACATCAAATTAAAAGAAGTTCTTTAATTTTCAACTGAAAATCTGAGACATCTGATTGCAAAACTAAAACGAAGTCGATCACTTAAGTTAATCTGAGGAGACTGAATCTTCAAAGCAATCACTGATATCGAACCGAAAACGACTAAACTAAAAAGACAGCAGTCTTTTGCCACTCATAACACTCAGTTCCGAACTAAATAATTAAACCAAGCTACGTCCTAGTTTCGCGACGCGCAATTCGTCCCATTCAATAAGAAATGGGAATTCGAATGATAACGAAAAAGACTAGCTATAAGTACAGGCCCCGAGGACGTGGAAAACAGAGTCGATGGGTGTATGGAAAATAGTTTAAAAAGCGAGGTTGAATGATTTTTCATTCTCCTCGAGGCCACTGTATCGACTGGATGCCCCAACAAGTTTCGCCTATACACCCTCCCAACACAGTCAGGTAAATGGAGTTTCTCATTAAAAAATATATAACTATACATATATTATTGTGATGAAAATGTCACATCTGCAAAAATTCACGCAAAAAGTGGAGATTTCTCCAAACATTTTCCCTCATCTTTTTCAATTGCTGGAGACAATAAATCGTGTGAAGAAAATATCAATAGGAAATCCTGTGGAGTTTGCTGATTTATACTGAGGAATTTCAATTTCACAATCGTAATAAAATTTTCTGTGAGAAATATTCGATAGAAAAAAAATTGAAAACTAGTTGAAGTCAAGAAATTTGTGATCTTTCTATGCAACTTATTTTTTATTGTTAGGGGAGAGCTGGTAAAATGGGACGTTTCGCGATGTTCTCTAATTGTCAACAAGATCTAGGCGCGCGCTCTCGCTACTCATTTGTTGAAATGAAGAAATAGAATTCATTGAATTTCATTTTCTCATGAATACCTCATAAATATTGATAATGAATCAAAGAGAATTCGACTAACGATTGAAGTGAATAGCGAAGTAGAGTAAAAGAATCTATAAAGAATTTTTTATTTTCAATTAATTATCATCAATTTTTTTAAATAATCGGTCTCCATAAAAGGACAGAATTTATTAATTTCACCGATAATATATATACATGTGAAATATATATATCATATATATATGACGTGAAACAAAAATTTACCTCTGAAGAATTTGAAATTGTCACTGAAGAATTTGAAAATGCCGCGTATTTTTTTTTGTGAATAACTTCGTGTCACATATTGACCAATCAGAATTAAGGATTAGCGGTCAGGCAGTTTCGAGATATTTCGATATAAAACAACTTCACGTTTCGTTCATCTTTGGTAAATAGGATAGGAATATCTTCATTTATAAGTGAAGATATTGACAACTGGAAAAGATCTCAATACGTCCCATTTTGCCCGACCCTCCCCTATTTTAGATCGTTTCGACTCGGTTGAGTATATTGCGATGATGATCAAGACTTTAAAATGGTTAGATCTCACCATTCCACCCGACCGGGATTTGAATTCGGAACCTTGTGCCCGTGAGGCAACGCCTTACCCAGAGCGCCAGGCCGTCGGGCCCTATGAAATTGATTCTATTGTATTTTCTTAATGTCTTGTATTAACAATTTTTGGAAGAAAACCTGGAAAATTAGTCAGATGTCCACAAAAAATACTGAACTTTCCTCCAATTTTTTTTCTTTTGAATATTTCTCATCGAAAACTCAATGAAATTGGGGTTTCGCATTTTCTGTTCAACCCTCGAGTGGTCGCGCGGTAAAGCGCTGCGCCGTCCGTATTTTCGAGCGCGACGTTGCCACAACGATTCGTCATCTGCCAGCTGGGAACAGCACGAGTGCTGGCAACGTCGCTCGTCGAATTTCTACTACGACTCTGGCCGCGCAACGAGCGCAGCGGCGTTTTTTTCTGACCGCCCTTCATTGAAAAATTAAGAACAGAAGATTTGGTGACCGCAGAACAATAAAACCGCATTTAACGCCACGAGGACAGATTATTTGAGAAACTCCTAAATGGGCATTTCGTGATTATCGATATTTTCGCAGTTGTCATGAAACAAATGAAAAGGACTGCGCTTTGCTCATAGCGCGACCACTCGATGGTTAATTATAATAAACGCAGGGAAATATATTAGACCAATTTTTTTTTTGCTGTGGAAAATCAAGATGTCACGACGATCTTGTTAATAATACGTATTCAATATTTCCCATTCTGTTTTCATTTGTGATAATAAAAAGATTTCTCATCAACCGTTTAAAAAGAAAATTGCAATTGTGTTTAGTAAATTTAAGAAGTAAGTAATTCGTTGATGAGACGTGGAATTAACTTAAATTTTAATAGTTCATTTTTAACCCGAAAATTGAAAACATTAATTGTTAATCCTATTTTTTAACCCGGAGAATTGGGATTTTCTCTCCAATTTTGCTTCCAACGAACATTTCTGATCCAAAATTCAATGAAAAGGGGCTTTTGCATATTATTTTTTATTGTAAAAAATGATCGAAGTGTCGAAAATGATCAAAGTTAGCCGAGTGAAATAAAAAATACTGCATTCGTATCTTTTGATTTGGAAAACAATGAAAAATCAAGCCATCATAATGTTCTTGTCGAAGATACGAATCCACTATTTCCATATTTTCACCTTCTTAATTTTAAATTATTCTGTTTTCAATGAGAACCGAATGATGTGAAACTAAGGATTTCACATCAACAGTTTAAAAAGCCAACTGCAATTTTTTAAAGTAAATTAAAGGAATTAATACTCATTAAATTAAATTAAGACATTTTCGTTATTTCATTCTTCATGAAGTAAATTTCACGCAAAACCCCAACCTAGGACCTTCTATTGAATTTTCTTCACACACAATAAGGAAATTCTGCGTTTTTCTGGCACCTTTGGGCAAGTAGCAATCAGCATTAATTAATTGATTTAATACGCACTAAGTAAAGACAACTATGACGAAGTATCCTATTAATTCAAGTTTCATTTCGGTTGAATATCGATGGGGTAACGATAATTTATTGCTCTAAGGAAGCAGTTCACCTGTGATTGCACTGGCCAACCTGATTCGCCTGAATCTGACCGGTTGTTTTAATCAGATCGTTGCCTTCGTTCATCGGCTCATCCCCGTTCGTTATCACTCGACTGGGGGATGGACTGTCAACTGGACGAAATGAAAACCCTGGCGAGTCGACGCTGCACAACGACTCGGGCGTTCCCACCGAGCTTATTGTCCCTGAAAGTGGACTTGACAACCTGAAAAATCAATTTTCGCGGTCAATTTCATTTTTGCGAATGGAGGAATTGAAATCGCTCTATTTTGGATTTTCGAGGATTATGACCATGTGTGGATGTAGGGTAAACAGGTCAATTTCTGGACGGGGATTAGTTTCTGGACAATTTTAACTTGCATTGAATATTTCGTAAAGAATAAAATGAAAATTGTACTGATTATTTTACCTTTCAGTAATACTATTCGTGTGTAATTATGTTATCAATTTTTTTTTGATCGACAGATAATTCCAATAGAAATCCTATAGAAACCCCATAGAATTCCTACAGAATTCTAGAAGAATTTTCTAGCGAATTCGCTAGGTTTTCTGTTGAATTTTTTCATGGGTGTGCATTATCATTATTTTCATAATTATTGAAAAAAAACAAACAGGGGTTCGAGCCTATCCGACAGAGCGCGTGTGACCGTTACTTTTTGGGTCATTAGCCTCTTTCTGTTCTTTATTTCTACCAATTCCATTCGTAGTAAGCTTCGAAATGGATCCGTAGCAATTCCCAATCCGTGTGACAGGCACACAACTGTAACCCAGGGGTAGCCATATTCATAAATCATAATTACCGTTAAATTTTGAAGCCGTCAATTAGTTAACACCACTCTTAAACTTTTAATTATTCAAGTAATCATCAATTTAAACTTTCAAATTTTAACTATTTTATTAATGAATAATTTAGGTAGAAAGATTGCCAATTATTTGGTTAATCGATAATCTCTTTTAAGAAATTAGAAATATTCACTTAAGGCCCGGGTGTACTATCTAACGTTATCTCGATGTTTTCGTTCATCTTTCGTCATCTGAAATTGTCAATTGAGTCCTGCATCATGCAGAAGTTTTGAAAAATTATGAATGAATAATCAAACAAAAGTAGAAGAAATTCTTAATTTTTTCAAAGAGCATTTTTAATTTATATTCAGAATAAGTTGAATAAGAAGAAATTGGAAAATGTATCTGATTTACGGTGACAAATGGGGGCCTGTCATCCAATATCATGCAGGGAGAAGACTGATTTCGTAAATCTTTTCCCACACTGCACAGAGACATTTATTACCGAAAAGGCTCTTTGAAAAAAGTTGTAATATTTTGGAGAATTTTTTAATCACACTTTTATCACATAAAAATGGCAGATGACTACATACCACTGTTTTGAAAATTGAGATACTTAGCTGTCACTTCCCATGAGGAGTTAGTTTGTTATCCACCATGGAGAAAGACAGCTAATAGATAATTTGCCACGGCGAATCAGATATTTGTAATTTCCACGTTTTTCAACTCATTATGAATCTCAATTAAAAACGCTCTATGAAAAAGTTCAGAATTTTTTATATTTTTTTTAATCATTCTATCATAATTTTTGGGAATTTCTACATGATGTACCACTCAATTGACAATTTTGGATTACGAAAGATTTTAAAAAATCAGATAACATTCGACAGATAGTACACCCGGGCCTTAAACAAGTTGTTATATCCCTGGAACTACTGGGCCGATCGAGCTGAAACAGCGCGCCAAAGTTGAGCTCAATAATAGTTACAATGAGCCAAAATTTAAAATTTTTATCCACAAATTTCACCGTATTTATGTTAAATTTTCTAAAAATTAATAACCAAAAGCGCAAAATTGTCGGATACATACATTCAGTCATGGCCCTACACAAAAACACAATTTCTTCACTTTTCATATTATTCTAGACCATTTGCAATCAAAATTAGAAAACCGAAAAATCGGTCGAAAACAAGGCTTTCTCGGAAGCAAAAATGATAAAAAATGTTCCTCTCACCTCGGTGAGCTCGACAAAACTAAGGTAGACGTCCGTTTGACTGGAGGTTGAAGCAGCTGATCCCCATTGCTGTCATCAAGCTCGAACTTCCTCTTAACAGGTCCCAGACAACTCGGTCGAATAGCAATGGGGCTCAAACTGCGCCTAGTAGCAAAAGCCTTTCTCGTTGGACTCGGTGATAAATTAGTCTTCCAATTGACCATGTGCAAACCAGGTGAATAGCACTGGCGCTGACCCAGATGCGACCTCGTGGGCGATGGAGACGAGCACAATGGAGGACCCCCACCCACAGGTAAATTCAGATTGAGTGGATCGAACACTCGTTTCGTTATCTGCCTCTCCATTTTATTCAACTGTTGTGTCGGTGATTCAGAGTCCTTGAACGATAATCCCTCAGCTTCGAGTGTCAAGTCCTCCCAGGACTGGGATATCTGCATTGCACTGTGAATCTCCTTCTCGTGGGCTGCCTCACGACCAGCAACATCCAGACACTCCTCCTGCTTCAGTTGATTCACACGTGGTGTCAGTCTTGGGGCACTTCCTGGACTCTGTAATATACGATAACTAGGCGGTTAATTATGAAAAATTGAGTGTTTTTAGTAAGGGGAGACTACTATGAGTTCTAACCCTGGTAAAACAGTCCGATTATTTCCGACCAGGTGATAAAAAATAAATCGGCGTTAATGATGTTTCTGTCTTTGCCCGTTAAATTCCGATTGGTTGGTAGGTAGAGTTTGGAGTTTGAGAAAATTATGAGAATTAATGGGAACAGGGGTATGTGGCCGTTATCGTCCGATTACATTCCAAAAAAGTGGTTGATATATCTCATATTACTCATATAAATATTTAAATGAGCAATAAATATTAAAGAGTTATATTAGCAATATGAGATCTATCAAACACTTTTTTGGAAAGTAATCGGACGATAACGGCCACATACCCTTGATCCTATTACTTCTCATAATTTTCTTGAACTCGAAACTCTACCTACCAGCCAATCGGAATTTAACGGGCAAAGACAGAAACATCATTAACGCCGATTCATTTTTTATCACCCAGTCGGAAATAATCGGACTGTTTTACCAGGGAAAAGTCGTGCGTTATTGAAGTGAGACTTTTCATACGTTGAAGATCGATTATGTAGATCTGAAAACGAATAATTCGGGGCAGAATCTCAGGACATTGATCATGTCTTATGGCAATGTCCTCTTCTAGACGCCCAAAGATCAGAACTAACGACTAAACTAAGATCATTGAAATATTTCTCTCCGTACTGGACTTTCTAGTTTATGGTGGCAACTGACTCCGAAGCTCTCTCGGTTATAGACAAATTCTTTTCCAAGTGTAACCTCCGCGTATAACCAATAACGATATGGTAAAGAAATGTAAAAATTAAATGTATAAATGTTACCGATAGTGTAAATAACCCAGATATGGGTTCTATACTTTAAACTAATAAAAAAAAGAATAATTTGTGCAAACAAAATTTTTTTATTGTTCGTTTCCCCGAAAATGCTTAAAATGCTAAAAACAATCCAGGGCCTCCAATTGTTGAGCTACGAAGATTTTTTCTCTCAAAACTTTCGGAAAAATGTGTGGGGCAACAAATATGAGCCAGTTTTTTTGGAATCCGACTCCTACACAGCTAATTTCAGTTTTTTTCATATAAAAAAATTCACTATTTGTGTAAAAAAATACAAAAAAGGAAATTTAGCCATGTAAGAGGCGAATTAAAAAAAACTAGCTCGTAATTGTTATTCCACGTATTTTTCCGAAATTTTGAAAAAAAAAATCCTTCGTAGCTCAAAAATTGGAGGCCCTGGACTGTTTTTGGCATTTTAAGCGTTTTCGGGCAAACGAACAATAAAAAAAATTTTTTTGCACTAATTATTTGTTTTCAGATCTATAAATTGATCTTCAACGTATGAAAAGTCTCACTCCAATAACCCACGACTTTGAAAACTCATAGTAGTCTCGCCTTAATTGATTATGATGATTAGGTATTGTAATTAATAATCAACTGATTATGATTAGCAATGGATTATTGACTTATTAATAGGGCCGGTCATTTTCCATATTCTGCTGAATATTAAGGATAGATACATTTTCTCCCGTATGAAAAAACTTCACAGAAAAAACTAGCGAATTCGCTATCCAATTCTTTTGGATTTCTATTAAACTTTTTATTAGTTTTGGCTGATTCTGTTGGAATGTTCAATGGAACATATATTATAGAAAACGTTAATAGGATTCAGTAGCGAAGTGGTTAAACGGTACAAGTCAATTTTGACTGTTGCCCAGTTTTCAATGAATATCTCGGAATCTAAGGGAGATAGCAAAATTTTTCTTATGACCTTTTTTGTAGAGCCGATTGAGTGCTACAATAAATGTAATTATCAAAATTTCGCTATCTCCCTTAGATTCGGAAATATTCCTCAAAAACTTAACTGCGAGATAAGTCGACTTAAACCCTTTTACCACTTCGCTACTGAAGTCGATTTTTCTATAAAATATTTTTAAAAAACAAGAAAAATAAAAATATTCTGAGAAAATAAAAGAAAAAAAAGAAAAAGAAAAATATTCTATGTAAAATATTTTAAAAAATAGGAAATAAAAATATTCTATAGAAAATGTTGATAGAATTCGATTTTTCTATAGAATATTTTCTACTGAACATTTCAATAGAATCGGCCAAAAACTAACAGAAACTTCAATAGAAATCCAATAGAATTGTCTAAGTAATTCGTTAGGTTTTGCGATTGAATTTTTTCGTGTGTGCTCCTAGACCCACTCCTTAAAGATAATTAACTAAAATGTCAAAATGGACTTATTATGATGAGCCCTTCTTCTGCACCTCGTCAAATACTGAAATTTTTCTGAGTAATACTCAGTGATTTGGGAGAAATATCAAAAGACTTTATTCATTGCATTATCGAAAGGATTCGATATTCAGCAAGATATGAAAAATTGACCTCTTCGGCTTGCCACTTTGCTACTGAACTGATGATAATGAATGGTAATGATAATTACACTTGTGCTGAATCGTCTCGTTCTCGGTGTATTGGAGAATATGTTGAATGTTGCTACCGCGTCCCTGAAAAAAAGAACATGATAAGTTACTGATGTATTCCGTAGGTAAAAACTTATTGTTCTATAATTCAGTGGTGAAGTGGCACAACTGGTTGAGTGGCTTTGAAATTTCGTTCTTGGCAAATATTCTGGAATTTGAAAGGCCTAGAAAAATTTTCCTACTGGTGATTTTGATAAATCATTTATTTTTACACGTATGAACAAATTTTATAGAAAAACCTAGCGAATTCGCGAGACAATTGTATTGGATTTCCCTTGGACTTTCTATTAATTTTTAGCCGATTCTATTGAAAAGGTCTATAGAAAATATTCTATGGAAACATATATGTTCCTCGGCTCAAATTTTCTGGTTTTTTCATTCTATTTCTCTTTCGAGTAAATTCCATAGAAAATATCTCAACAGAATAAGTTGAACAAAAAATCGAATTCTATTGACTTTTTCTATAAAATATTTTCTATTGAAAATTTCAATAGAATTGACCAAAAACTAATAGAAAGTTGAATAAAAAACCAAAAGAATTATCTAACGCATTCGCTAGGCTTTTCTATGGAATTTTGTCGTGCTTGTAGTTCAATTATAATTTTCAACACTGAAAACTAATTCTTGAATGAATATCGGAAATTCTGTTGTTCATTTCGTCTCAAAATAGCGAAGACCATTGGGAAACGAGTACTTTCTCCCGAGACAATCGTCTTCATCCCTAATTTCCATATTCACGATTGCGGATACCTTCAACTATAGATTTTTCTCAATGCTCATGCTCACATCCTTTCAAAACTACCGAATGGATTGGATCCCCAGACTTTCAACGATTATTCATGCAGTGGGTACAAGCGGTCAATACAGTTGCTTACATTATTCTTCAAGTTGACTTCACTTTTGTAGTTTGTACACAGGGCACAGACGTATTCACTTGGACATTCGGTGAAAGATAACGAAACTTAAAACGATGCAGACCTTTTCAGTTAATAGTCACTAGATTTCCAGGCACTTTCAACGATTTGATGTATAAGTTATCGTTATCGGTAGCTTAAACGGGACTTATCATGAAGAATAACATTTATCACAACTTTCTATCATTTTCCGAGAGTTCTCTTGAATATTTCCCATAGATTCTTGAATGGAAAGCATTCCTATAGCATTCTGGGTTTTCTTAAAAAACGCATCAACAACTGCAGTAGGAACGCGACAAGCACAAAAAATTAAACAGAATAGACGAGCAAATTCGCTGGACAATTATAGTGAAATGTTCAATGGAAAATATTCTATACAAAAAGTCAGTAGAATTCAATTTTTCCATCCAACTCATTCGGCTAAAATATTTTCTATATAATTTCCTTGGCTCAAATTTCCCAAGTTTTTTCATTCTATTCTTCTTTTTTCTCATCAAGAAAATCAAACAAAAAACTTGGAAAATTTGAGCCGAGGAAATTCTACAGAAAACATCTAAAAAAGTAACAATTTGATAGTTTCTTCAATATCAAATGATTCCTTTTACGACGGATTTTAGAAAAAAATCTCAAAAGTTCAGTTTTGGCATCTGAGAGTCTCATTTCCACGATAAATGCTCATTAAAAAAAATATGGAGATGAATAAGTTGCAATCATCCGACTCCTTTTCTCGCATCTCATTGAATGTTGAATTTTCTTGATACTGAAAATTTCAAAATATCCAAAACGAAATATCCAAAACCATTGTTTTTTTAAAACCCCCTTCAGCTACGAAATATGTATCTCGCCATTTCTTTCTAGAACCACTCTCTTCATAAATAAATATAAAATCCCAAACTCTTGACTATGACTGATTAAATTCCACCACTTCCCAACCAAATCGCACTCTCAATGCCGGAGACCTTTTTGTATCTACGGGTCTCATTTTCACGATAAATAAAAATTCAACGAAACTATCAAGATGAGTAAACTGCAATTATTCCAACTCTTCTCCTCCCATCTCGTTAAATATCGAATGACCTCACAACTGAGTGATTTCATAGGAAAGCGTCAGATGCAATTTTTTTTATTGGTTGGTAATCTCATGAACGACAAAACATCTATTCCCAACATTTCTCCTTCATTTGCTTTCCTTAGAAAGGCAAAAAATGCATATCGATTCACATCATTCATTCAAAAATTAACAATTTGACAGTTTCTTCAATATCAAATGATTCTTTTTACGACGAATGTTGCGAGAAATTGTCTAAAGTAAGTTTTTCGTATCTGAGAGTCTCATTTCCACGATAAACGGCCATTAAAAAAAATATGGAGATGAGTAAATTGCAATTATTCCAACTTCACGCACGAAAAAATTTAATAGAAATACCTATCGAATTCGTTAGAAAATTCTATTGAATTTCTATTAAACTTTTTATTAGTTTTTGGCTGATTCTATTGACATGTTTAATAGAAAAAGTCAACAGAATTCGATTTTTCTATGTAACTTATTCTTTTCATATTTTTCTATAGAATTTGCTCGACTCAAATTTTCTCAGTTTTTTTCATTCTATTTTTCTTTTCTTCTCATCAAGAAAATCAAACGAAAAAACTGAAAATTTGAGCCGAGGAAATTCTATAGAAAATATCTCAATAGGATAAGCTATACAGAAAAATTCAATTCTATTGACTTTTTCTACTGAATATTTTCTGTTGAACATTTTAACAGAATCGGTCAAAAACTAATAGAACTGTTCAATAGAAATTCCATAGAATTTGCTCGACTCAAATTTTCTACGTTTTTTACACGCAACGTTTCAATAGAATCGGCCAAAAACTAATGAACAGTTCAATAGAAATTCAATAGAATTTCCTAACGAATTCGATAGGTTTTTCTACTAAATTTTTTCGTCCGTGTCTTTTCCTCCCATCGCGCTGAATGTCGAATTTCCTCGATCTTGATTGGTTTCAGGGGAAATATTCGAAACTGTTTCTTTTAAAAATCTCAGCTACGAAAAAGGTCTGTTGCCATCCCCCCCCCCCTCACCGCAGAAATAAACAATAACATAAAATATCAAACACATCTGCCCTATGACTTTATTGAATCCCACCACTTGTCAATCAAATCGCACTCCCAATGCCCTCGGATCATTTCCAATCTCCCACTAAAACGACCCCTCAAACATCCGCCCAATTCCCCGTAAGATAATGCCATTCCAATGTATCCAAGAGCAAACCAAACCCCGAAAAAACCTAAAATTTGGAGTGAAGCAAGTGGTCAATAAATTCGTCTCCACTGCACTCCAAAATCCAATTCCAACTATTGTTCTAATTCCAACAAAATTTAATTCCAACTCTTTAGTAAATTTTCTAGACAATTCTATTGAATTTCTATTGAACTTCAATTCATTTTTGACAAGTCAATAGAGTTAGATTTTTCTGTACAACTGACTCTATTGAGATATTTTCTGTAGAATTTCGTGGAGTAATTCTTGTAAATTTCCTTTGCTTAATTTTCTTGATGAAAAGAAGAGAATAATGGAATGAAAAAAATTAGAACATTTGAGCTTAGGCAATTTTACAGAAAATATCGCAACAGAATAAATTGTATTTAAGCTAATAATTTCTAAACGGATTTCTAAAGTATTAATAAAGAAAAAGTATAAGTTGTATTGAAAAATAGGATTCTATTGACTTTTTCTGTAAAATATTTTTTATTGAAAATTTCAATTCAAGCAGCCAAAAACCAAAAACTACTAGAAAGTTCAATACAAATCCACTAAAATTATCTACCGAATTCGCTAGGTTTTTCTATTAAATTTTTTCGTGTGTGATTTCCCCCTAGAACCACTCCGTCCAGAAAAAAAATGTCAAATCAAAAACGTCTCGACCACGACTTTATTAAATTCTATTTCATCACGCTGTGACGAAAAGTGAACTTTTCGGCACGCTCCGCGTGCCTAAAAGTCCAATTTCCGCCACATTGTGATGAAAAATATTGTTCGTAACTCGTGAAAAAATGTTTTTTAGCTCGTGGGATTATATCACTCGCTTTCGGCTCGTGATATAAACCTCCCACTCGCCAAAAAAAACACTTTTTTGCACTCGTTACGAAATATACTACTACTTGTCAACTGAATCGCACTCCCAATGCCCCCGGAGCATCTCCAATCTCACTTCCCACTAAAACGACAAACTGTCTATTAAGAGTGTCAAGTGAATTTGAAAAAAGATTTTTAAAAAATGTTTTCTTTCCCTCCATCATTGGAGAAATATGTATTCATCCATCCGACGAAATTTCAAACCCGCAACCGGAACTAGACATCGAGAAAATAAATGCGGAAAATCCTCTATTTCGCGTGACGAACCTCGAGAAAGCATGGGATCAAATGGGTACGGCGGGTTGAAATATCTCTCTTATTCACCCCGGTACCCCATTGTTTTTTGTCGCCATCACATTGAACACATNGTCATCGCCAAATTCACTTGGCACCCTTAATTGCTGGCCGATCCTCTTGAAATGATCAATAACAAATATTCTACAGAATTTCCTCGAGTCAAATTTTTTAAGGTTCGTTGTTTGATTTTCTTGATGAAAATGAAGAAAAATAGAATGAAAAAAACTTGGAAAATTTCAGCTGAGGCAATTCTACAGAGAATTTTCCAGGACTGGAGTTTAGCCAATCATAGCGCAGTATTCGAGGTCACGATACACTTTTGTTATCAATTTTTTTTAGGAAATTGCACACTAGCTTCTGGAAATTGCATCTGATAATTGCATAGTAGCTATTCATTTATTTCTAACCAATTGGATGTTTTGCTGGAAGAAGCCCTCGAATACTGCGCTCCGCTTGGCCAAAATCCAGTCCCGGAAAATTCTCCGCCGAATACCCCTCGACCTTCAAAATTAATCGCAATATTTCCCGCAAGCTTCCCTGCAAACAGCCTCGTGCTGCGCACTCGGGATTTTTAGCCTGCAAAACTTGACACTTGCATTTGTTTCCATCGAAGCTATCGGGAAATATTCCGATAATTTTGAAGGTCTCGGGGTATTACAACTGAAAATATCTCACTAGAATGAATTGTAGCAACCAATAAAAAAAGAATAAATTGTATTTAAGCTAATAATTTCTAAACGGATTTCTAAAACATTAATAAAAAGAGTTTAAATTGTGTTGAAAAATCGGATTCCATTGACTTTTTCTATAAAATATTTTCTATTGAACATTTCAATAGAATCGGCCAAAAACTACTAGAAAGTTCAATAGAAATCCATCAAAATTATCTACCGAATTCGCTGGGTTTTTCTATAAAATTTTTTCGTGTGTGATTTTCCCCTAGAACTACTCCGTCCACTACTTGCCAACTGAATCGCACTCCCAATGTCCCGGATCATCTCTAATCTCACTTCCCACTAAAACGACGAACTGTCTATTAATTTTTGGCCGATTCTATTGAAATGATCAATAAAAAAAATCTACAAAATCTCCTCGAGTCAAATTTTTTAAATTTCGTTGTTTGATTTTCTTGATGGAAAGAAAAGAAAAATAGAATGAAAGAAATTAGAACATTTGAGCGGAGGCAATTCTACATAAAATATCTCACTAGAATAAATTGTAGCAACCAATAAAACAAAATAGGGGAGGGTAGAGTAAAACGGATACTTTAGACTTTTTTAAAATTATTCATAACTCAGAAACAAATTGATCAATTGAGCTCAGTTTAGGCTCATCACAAAGGGAAAGAATTGTTCTTTGTATTGAAAAAAAAATTATTGAATTTTATCGACATTTCAACCCCTCATTAACATTAAAAAAAAAGTCGAAAGTGTCGTTTTATCCAACCTCCCCTAAATAGTATTTAAGCTAATAATTACTAGGGAAGGATGGGGTAAAATGGACACTTTTGACTTTTTAAAAAATATTCATAGGGGAGGCTGAGGTAAAATGGACACCTTTTACTTTTTTTCAAATACCAATAACTTATTGAATTGTTGATGAAATGGAGTAATTTATTTTCAATAAAAAGTGCAATTCTTCCCCCTTATGACGAGCCTGGACTGAGCTCAATTGATGGATATATTTATGAGTTATGAATATTTAAAAAAAAGTCACAAGTATCCATTTTACCCCATTCTCCCCTAACTCAGAAACAGATTTATCAATTGCGCTCAGTCTAAGCTCATCACAAAGAGGGATCATTGTTCTTTCTATTGAAGAATAAAATTATTCCATTTCATGAGCAATTCAACAAGTCATGAACATTCAAAAAAAGTCAAAAGTGTCCATTTTACCCTACTCTCCCCTATACGGATTTCTAAAGCATCAAAAAACCCATAAAATCAAAAACCTCTCGACGACTTTATTAAATCCCACCACTCGTCACCCAAATCGCCCTCCCAATGCCCTCGGATAATGGCAAATCTCACTTCCAACTAAACCGACCCTCAACCATCCCACGGCCTCCAAGAGCCCTCCAACCCCTCTAGACCCCGAAAAAATCTACGATTTGGACTGAAGCAAGTGGTCAATAAATTCGTCTCCACTGCGCTCCGAATCCACCTAATCCAACCAAGTTCTCTGCTCCAAAAGAGCATCTACCAAGCAAACCCCATGCCGCCTCCCAGGCCAGTGCCCCAGCCCCCAAAAAACAACATAAACACTTTTGACTTTTTTTCATATCAATAATTGACTCGACTCTCCACAAAATGTGCCAATTTCTCCTCCCAAAGTGCAATTCTCCCTCTTTGTGGCGAGTCCAAGCTGAGCTCAGTTGATAAATTTATTTCAGACTTAAGACCTCTCAACAACAACTCAAAACTGTCCATTTAGCCCCACCCACCCCTAAACTAAACAATAAATAATTGCAATCATACCTCGGCGCAGATGTGGAAGGTGAGCTGACGGACATAGTGGCACTGATTTCATTAATCATAGGAGCACTACTAGAACGTTTGAGACTAACAATTGGACAGTCAATATCCATGGCTGTCACTGATTTTTTTTTCACACTCATCTGTACTATTTATTCGACAAATAAACACAAGAGTCAGGCACATTTGGTGGTTGTGAAAGCCCAACCGTAAACGCTTCCTCGAGGCGTATGCTCGCAACACCCAGCACTAACGTCCCACTCGACGTTCGATATCTCAACAGAAGGAAAAATGTCGAGAGAAAAATGTGACAATTTTTGTTTAACGAGTCAACAGTCGTCGCAACAAATGCCTCGAGACTGGGTGGCACTCTTCGATGACAATGTCCCAGGCCCTCACGACATATGTGTTTATGAGAATAATTTATTCGTTTAAATGCCCCAACGAGAGACACTCATGGCACAATGGGAAATTAATGCACAACGATGGGCTATTTTGTTGAGATACTTGGGGATTGTTGGGGGCTTTGGTGAGCTGGTTGTTGCGGGGCACGTTGCCGCTGGATTTTAACACCCACCCGGGCACATTCGGTGGTCTCTCACTAAAATGCAACCTACACCTTTCGAGGTTTATTCTCTATTCGGCTCGGCTCGGCTCCCAGCGGGATCCTAGGAGACCGGCCTGTTACGATCATTCCACTACTGCAGTGTTATACATGGTTATACACACTCGCTGGCGTTGNGGGGGGGGGGGGGGGTGCATCGATAAAACAGAATTCGCGGGATTTGAATTTCGGGGAGGTCAGTTCTTGGGGTGCAGGGGTTTGGGGCTGCGCAGGGAAAATTGAGGCTGGGGGGACATGCACGGGAAAATTTTTGTGGGAAAATTTAGCGAACTAGATGGAAAGTATAGGGGAGGGTGGGGTAAAACGGACACTTTGGACTTTTTTTCAATTATTCATAACTCAGAAACAGATTTATTAATTGAGCTCAGTTTAGGCTCGTCGCAAAGGGAAAGAATTATTCTTTGTACTGAAAAAAATTTATTAAATTTTATCAAGATTTCAACCCCTTACTAACATTTAAAAAAAAGTAAAAAGTGTCCGTTTTACCTCAACCTCCCCTATTAGATACCACAGTTTCAAAGTTCTTACAAAAATGTGAAATACAGATCTAAATTCAGTTTAACAAGACCAGTGAACCAGCCAAAAACTAGTAGAAAAATTGATAGAAATTCAATAAAATTTTCTAACGAATTCGATAGGTTTTTCTATTAAATTTTTTCGTGCATGGCTGCTCGACATCCCCCATATGACCCCCATGATCCTTATTATCTGAACCTTGTGACCCTTATTTTAACCCTTAATCTGACTCTAGTGACCCTTGTGGCCCTTATTCTGATCCTCATGACCCTTGTGACCCTCAATTTCTAAGTCTTAATTTCGACTACCAAATTCCTGTCACCAAAAGTCGATTTAGATTTTAGGAAGTTCAATAGAACTTCCTAACGAATTCTATTGAACGAAGGTTTTCCTGTTGATTTTTTTCGAGCGTTTTTTTATAAAACCATAAATTCACGGGAAATCTACTTGTATTTCCGTCTCCGCCTAATTACTCCCCTCCAAATTCTGTTATTGATTTTCAAATTCGGAGCGGAACCGCGGTCAACCACCCGACCTGAGGAGTGGGGCAACAAGTGCATGTTGTGATGGGTTATGCTCATGTTAAATGAATTATGGTTATGTAGCTCCGAGCTGTCACATTTTATTTATTTATCCATCACCTCGAATAAAGATGTTGAACGAAGAAATGATCACCAGCGAGATATGCAAAGACGTCGAAAAGGAAAGCGATGGGAATTGTGACTCCAAGTTATTTTATTCCGATGCTGCCAGGTATTGGGAGAAGGTGCCAGCCACTGTTGATGGCATGCTGGGGGGTTTTGGGTTCATCTCGCATACAGATATCGATGGGTCCCAGGCATTTCTGAAGTCTTTATTCAAGGTAAAATAATTATTCGATGAATACGTCACAGAAAAATTGTTTAATCCAATTTTTCCAATGAAAACAATATTGAGGAACATATTTCAAAGTGGTTGTTTGTATTTTTTACAGCTGAAAAATCCACCGGACAAGAATTATGCAGTCGACTGCGGCAGTGGCATTGGAAGAATAACAAAAAATCTGTTAGTTAAACATTTCAAACGTGTGGATCTAGTTGAACAGAACAGTAAATTTCTGGAGACTGCCAAGGAGTCACTGTCAGGTTGTTCACAAAAAATTGGGGAATATTATCCTCTAGGTAAATTCATGAATGAAAAATTTCATAGGAAAATCTAAAGCTTTCCTTAGAAATTCGCCTGAATTTCTTTTGGAACTCTATGAGGATTTTATTGGGACTTTGCTAAAATTTTATCAAAATATTCTGTTGGTTTTCTGCGACAATTCTATTGAAGATTATGCATTTTACCATGACATCTTTTGAAGAGATATTTGATAGAAAAAAGTCAATAGATTTTTATTTTTCTGTAGATATTTTTCGGAGACAATTTTCCAAGTTTGGTTCCACTCTATATTTAATCCTTTCTCGCAATAAAATCCAAAAATCGGGAAATATTAGGGGAGGCTGGGGTAAAACGGACACTTGACTTTTTCTAAAATATTAATAAGGGGCTGAAATGTTGATAAAATTTAATATTTTTTTTTCTCAATACAAAGAACAATTCGTTCCCTTTGTGACGAGCCTAAACTGAGCTCAATTGATCGATTTGTTTCTGGGTTATGAATAATAATAAAAAAGTCTAAAGTGTCCGTTTACCCCACCCTCCCCTATCCTCTGGATAAATGAATTCATGAATGAAAAAATGCTATTGAATTTCTTTTCTGTTCAATTATTATGTTGTTTTTTTTAGCCAACTCTATTCAAGATTATCCAACTTTACCTCTCTATCTTTTGAAGAGATATTTGATAGAAAAAAGTCAATATATTTTTATTTTTCTATAACAAATTTTCGGCGTAATAAACCATGCAATTGTCATTCCAGGTTTACAAGATTTTTCCCCTGAGCCACAAAAGTATGACGTCATCTGGTGTCAGTGGGTTCTGGGACATCTCCAAGACGATGATTTAGTTGATTTCTTCCAGAAATGCATGTGAGTGTTGAATCCTTTAATAAAAAATCCAGTGTAACGTTTTTCCAACCCAATCTATTCGGCGTATTGTGTCATTAGATTTTTTATAAATGATGATAGTGATAATGATAGCATACATTAAAGATATTAGAGTAATACTATATTATATTATATTCTATACTATACTATTTTATAATAGATAGACTACTCTATTATATATCGTATATTATACATAGTATTTGTAATATAGTTTAATATAGAATATTGTTATGAATTTCTAAATCTCTCTTCTTCAATGCATTTTATCGGGTATTAATTCTTTTCTTTCGATGTAGAACCCTCCTCTGAAGTTAGCGCTTCCCTTTTTTTATTATTGATTTTTCCATTTTTTTCCTGATTTATAATTTTGACGTTTTGTCATCGGATTATTTTATTTCTTTAATAAACGTATTTTATTAATCCACGTGCGTTTCAATTGGTGTCAGAAGTGGGAAATATAGTATTATCGTAATCTCTTTAATGTATGCTATCATCATGTATAAAAAATTTAATAACAATACGCCGAATAGATCCGCATCAAAAAACGTCACAGTGGATGTATTATATATTTTTAAAAAATACAATACATTCCTGAAACTTTTCCTTCGGAAAACTTGATATTAACTTGAGAAATCTAATATAACACTATTCACTACACTGACATATACTAAGCCCCATGGACATACGCGCGCAAAGCGCGCGGAGTAATCTAGTTAATTAAAAAGTGCAATTTATGAAAATTACGAGCATTTTCTATAAATAATTTATAAACAATCAATTTTCCACCATAACAATCACTTGAAATCGTAACGAATTTATTCATATTTAAAATTTTACCAAGCTAACAGTTAACATTCGAAAGATAGTACACGCGGGCCTTAAGTTGACAAATTTGATTATTGAAAATAGTTGAATCTATAGTGTGGTCTATACCAAACTGTAAAAAATATTTAGATATCCTTAACATATGAGAGATCTCACTCCAACAGCCCATGATTTTAAAAGCTCATAGCAGTCTCCCCTAATTTTTTTTTCCAGAAATGGTCTAAAAGAAAATGGAGTTTTAATCGTCAAAGAGAACGTGACGAGTTCGAATCACGTAGAAGTCGACACCCAGGATTCGTCGATGACGAGGCCCTACGATAATTTCAAGTCGTTATTCAAGAGAGCTAATCTGGAGTGCATCAAGGAGCAGAAGCAACTCCACATGCCCAGGGGATTGTATCCAGTGTTCATGTTTGCTCTGAGGGATTTAAAAAAATCATCAACACATCTCCAAACTCTAAACAAGTAGACAATGTTGAAAAAAATCTGTTGGTGTTCATCCGAAGAAAAACATTTGATTATCAAAAAGAATTATTAGTTTTTTATTTTGGTCGTATTTTCTCGTACATGAAGTGTTGATTCAAGTCTTGTGGGGAAGCATTGATTAATCGCTTTTTAACAGCATGGAAGTGAGAGAGGGCAAATTTGTAAAGTTCATTCTCCATTTTCCATACGGTTGAATTTTCAATTTTTTCTATCGTCTCTGGAAGTGGATTCATCTTCTGAGTTGTCTGTCGTAAATGCGACTTGTTGCCTATAACAGGAAAGACCATTTTCATTAATTTCATGTGTAATTAATTTCTCATCGTCATTTAGTTGTCAAAATAAATTGGAAATATTTCTCTAGCGTTTGTTTTTTTTCTATCTAAAATTGGATGAATTGTGTCATGAATTTATTTTGAAAATTTGTGGGAGAAGAAGAGATCTAGGAGAATTTGTCATGAGATGTTTTTTTTGCGTGAAAAATTCAACGAATTTTGAGGAAGATCTTTGATATTTCCCTCAAAATTGAATGATTTTAGATGCACTTGTAAAATTATTTTGCAAATATAGTTTTTATATTTAAAAAAATAATTTTTAGTTGTATTTTTGTTGTATTTACTATGAAAAAGGTAATCATAAGCCTTTTGAAAAACTATTTTTTAGTAATATATTTTCTACGGAGAAAATCATCATAAGCCCCTTTAAAAATCATGAATCTCCTTGAATTTAGTGTTTTTCTTCAATCTAAATCCATAAAATTTAATGAATTTTTAGAAAAATCACTTGATATTTTCCTCTAAACCTAATGTTTTTACCCACTCGCAAAATAATTTTGCAATTACAATTCTTACATTTGAAAAAACAATTTATTGTTGTACTCACTATGAAGAAAATAATCTAGAGCCCCTTTGAAAAATCGTGGAAGTACAGCCTGTAGTGTCTCAATGAACTCACCCAGCTCCTCTGTAACTCCAACCACTAAATAATGTTTCTCTAAATTCCTCTTGGCTTCTTCCAAAGCCCATTTGTTCCCAACTTCCCTGAAATTATGAATCGTCCAATAAAGAAGTGTAAAAAATTTTCATAGAAAAACTTTGCAGATTCAATAGAAAATTCTGTTGCATTTTTATTCAAGTTTTATTGTGAAGAGAATTTCAATAGTCTAGAAAAGTTGTCTAGAAAAATTAAATTTTATTGATTTCTTCAATAAAATAAAATGTGCACGGAAGGTGCGGAATTTTTGAAAATCAATAGAATTTTCTTGCGAATTCACTAGGTTTTTCTACGGAACGTTTCTATAAGTGAACATTAGCAAAATTTGGAGAATAATTCTTGATGTTGGAACATTCTTTCCTTTTCTTACCAGCAAGCAGGATTATGGCCGCATAAAAAAGGTATCTGTAGCCACAGATTGTTAGGATCACAGTCAGCTTGTGAATCTCTCACACACTCATCGAAGGTCTTCGTATCCCCATGTTTCTTTCTCATCAGATGTGGTCGGAAATTGTCACCGTATCGGAGAAAATAGTAGTAAGAGACGAATCTGTCGAGGGGTTTCCGAAGGAGATTTATGTACAAGGGAGTTTGTTTTACACCAAATCTGTAAAAATTATCAAAACATTGTATAACAAGGAGAAATAGTATTTTTTCGGCCTGTTGCGATGGGGTCTTTTACTCGTGTGGTGTTGGCCTCCGAGCCGTAGGCGAGGAGTGGCCAACCACACGAGTAAAAAAACCCCATCGCAACAGCCCAGGAACAATATTTTTCTGTAGTGATTTTCAAGTTTTTGAGTTTGGGAAGTATGTAATACCAATTCCCAGACGAGAAATCGTGAGAAGCAGTACAGAAAAAATATTTTTTCAAACAAGTCTTGTTTGAACTAAAAAATCGTAGGTTGAAAATTACAAAAAATAAAAAAAAATCTAGTGCTGACCGATTGAAAACTGTCCTGATATGGAAAATTTATGTCGCAAAACTAGATTTAGTTGTTTAAAAAAATTGTATTCTCCGTGAAAACCAGAAATGCTATTTCGAGCACTACCTCTTCGTCATACGAATTTTTCTCCCGAAAAATGTTCGTTTTATGCGAAATAAAAGACAGTAGTTCTTCGTTTGGGCTATTCAATAATCGCAGATAAGATATGAAGTCTCTAATAAAATAAGAATGATGATATGGCAGCAATCTTGTAAATTAGTAACAAAATATTTCAAAAAGTCTAAATTTTGATTGAAACCCTGTAAATTGTTTATTTATAATAAAAAAAAGTATTGAAATACGATGCTTTCAAGACGATTAGATGAATGTAATCATAAAAGAATGGACATTATTCTGAATAAATGGAGAAAACGAACGTGATTAAAAACATGAAATTATTAAGTTATGAAATTTATTATATATTCAACTCCTTAACGCCTAAACAATGTATTCAAATAATTTCTTCACAAAAAAGTAAGAATAGCCCTGTTTCATAAACCTCTTCATTTCATGAAAGTTGAATAAAAGATACTGGAATTCTTTCAGAATAAAGGATGCTCAATCAACTATTGAAGAAAAGAGCCAGAATAAAGAGAAATATAAAAGTAATAACTCACTTATTAAAATTTAAAAAAGCCATATGGCCATGGTAAAAAGCTGGTTTCATAGAATCCCATTGGGTAACATTATTTACAAATTGCACCTGTAACAAACAAAATCATTGTCGTGATCGAAATTGCCAGTATTAATCAAGTATTTTCTCTTATTTATACTCGAGGGAAAAACCCATTCCACTAACAATCCAATGAATCATCATTAACATTTCAAAAAATGTCAAACGTGTCCTTTTTACATCATTAGAAAATTGCCCCAAATAGAAAATTCATAATCACATATTTCTTTCTTGCGCCAATTCTGTTAAAAAATATGCAACATCTCGCTGTATAATTTATTCTGCTGGAATTTTTTTACTATAGGGGAGGTTGGGGTAAAACGGACACTTGACTTTTTTTTTAATGTTAATGAGGGGTTGAAATGTTGATAAATTTTGATAATTTTTTCTTAAATACAGAGAGCAATTCTTTCCCTTTGTGACGAGCCTAAACTGCGCTCAATTGGTCAATTTGTTTATGAGTTATAAATAATTTAAAAATGTCTAGTGTCCGTGTTACCCCATCGTCCCCCAAGAATTTTTGGGCATGATTTTTCTGTTTGTCTTTCTTTGATTTTGTCATGAGGAAGAAAATACTGCGGAAAAACTTTGAATATTTGCGCCTAAGAAATTGTATAGAAAACTCAAAATCTATTGATAAAAATGACATTGCAAAATTGTGTCGTTTTTGCATCATTAGAAAATTGCCCCAAATAGAAAATTCATAATCACATATTTCTTTCTTGCGCCAATTCCATTAATAGGATTGGCGCAATATAATTTATTCTGCTGAAATTTTTTTACTATAGGGGAGGCTGGGGTAAAACGGACACTTGACTTTTTTTTAAATGTTAATGAGGGGTTGAAATGGTGATAAAATTTGATAATTTTTTCTTCAATACAAAGAGCAATTCTTTGTGACGAGCCTAAACTGAGCTCAATTGGTCAATTTGTTTCTGAGTTATGTCCCCCAAGAATTTTTGGGCATGATTTTTCTGTTTTTCTTTTTTTGAAAGAAATTTTGTCATGATAAAAAAATACTGCGGAAAACTTAGAATATTTGCGCTTAAGAAATTGTATAGAAAACTCAAAATCTATTGACAAAAATGACATCGCAAAATTGCATAATTTCTCATAAAAATGGCGCAAAAAATAAGTCGAATTCTGATAAAACGTCACGAGAATTCTTGTCCAATCCCAATAGAAATTAAATAAAATATCTTGAAGAAAGAACTTTATATTTCTATTAAATTTTGTCATCCGTGGAATTTTTTAATCAACAAAATTCACAATCCATGTGATGATGTAATATCACTGTACCTGATTAGGAAGAGTTAGCGTGTGCATATTATTAGTGACATTAATATGCAGAGTATGAAATTTGTTCTGTTTGCAAATATCATAAACAACACCGACGAAGCTGGTCGATCCAGTCTTGGGAACCCTATTGTATATCACGACAACGTCATTTGATTTTGATATCTTTCTCTCAGCTGCACCAGCCCCATTCTTCAGTTGGTTCTGCACTCTCGTCACAGTCTCCACTGTGAACAGCAAACAACGAAAAAAAAATAGCCTAATTGACTCACCCCGTCGGAAGAAAAGAGGTTAAAAAAACACTGGCAACACACCCAACAGCTTGTTCTGCTCCTCCAGCGAGTGTATCTTCAACTTAAAATAGATAATAACAATAACCAGTAGTATTCCCAGCATCCATTGACTCTGGAAACTCCTTAGGATCATTTTTTTCGGTAATGTTTGGGTGGATACATAACCCCCGAGCTCTGCTGTCAGTGTCGCGACGACATCACTGCATGCATGAAGGGCTCGGAGGTGAGTCAAGTCCGTGTTCGATGCCATTCGCATACTGTCGGTGTGCGCTGGAGGCGAGAGGGGGTGTTGTCATGTTTTATTCAAGTTGCAGCATGAAACTTGCAATTAGCACTCCGGCGGCGAAGCCTTCGAAAGAAATTATTGCCAGAAAAACTGTAAGTAATTCGTTACTCCCTGTTGAATTATATTTTCTTTAGGTCACACTCAATTCTCGAAACTTTAAGGTACAAAAAATTTGATAGAAAAGCCTAGCGAATTTGCTAGATAATTCTATTAGATTTCTATTATTTTTAAAGATCGAAATTGTCCTCACGTTGAGGAATGTGTTAATAATGGTTGATAAAACCCAATTTGAATTAGATTTTCCATTAATTTAAATTAGTTGTCAGCCGATTCTATTGAAATGTTCAGTAAAAATATTGTATTGAAAAAATTATTAGAATTCGAGTTTTCTATAGGTGCCCTAAAATTATTAGGCACGGATTTTCCAAGTTTTTTCCGTTAGGGGAGGGTGCAAATGTTTTTTCTCTCTATTATGTTCATTTTCTATAAGAAAAACGTAATTGAAAAATTAAAAAAAAACAGACGGGTAAAGAAGGATTGAAAAGAGTAATAGGTTTAAAAAAACAACTATAAAATTATTGAATGGTTCCATGTTGTTTATTCAATGTACAATTTATCGACAGTTGGGATCTATGGTACGATGTCTGAATTAGGCACAGTAGCTCCTTATTGAAATCTGTCGGAACACGTTCAACGTGTCTCGTCCCCAAAATTCGTCTCTCCTCTCTACTCACTCTGCCCTCCCATCTCTCCTAGGAAAATGTTGAAACTGGCAATGTTTTATTAATACTTCTCGACCCACGAATGTCGTGAATTTCTACTGGAATTTCCAACGAAATTTGTTTAGCTGAACAATTCTCCTCAACTGTCTATTCTCATCTCCAAAAATACTCAAGCATATCACAATTACGTCTAATCGGTGGGGTTTTCTCGTTTATATGGAATTAAATAATCACCTGAATCCAAACTATCGCCTCCAAATTCGTAGTCACATATACAAGCAATTTGTACAAAACGTAATTCACATGAACATCACAAGAACTCTAACACAAGAATTTTTTTTTCTCTCTATTGTGTTCATTTTCTATAAGAAAAACGTAATTGAAAAATTAAAAAAAAACATACGGGTAAAGAAGGATTGAAAAGAGTTGATTGGATTGAAAAAAATAACTATAAAATTATTGAATGGTTTCATGTTGTTTATTTAATGTACAATTTATCGACAGTTGGGATCTATGGTACGATGTCTGAATTAGGCACAGTAACTCCTTATTGAAATCTGTCGGAACACGTTCAACGTGTCTCGTCCCCAAAATTCGTCTCTCCTCTCTACTCACTCTCCCCTCCCATCTCTCCTAGGAAAATGTTGAAACTGGCAATGTTTTATTAATACTTATCGACCCACGAATCTCGTGAATTTCTACTGGAATTTCCAACGAAATTTGTTTAGCTGAACAATTCCCCTCAACTGTCTATTCTCATCTCCAAAAATACTCAAGCATATCACAATTACGTCTAATCGGTGGGGTTTTCTCGTTTATATGGAATTAAATAATCCCCTGAATCCAAACTATCGCCTCCAAATTCGTAGTCACATATACAAGCAATTTGTACAAAACGTAATTCACATAAACGTCACAAGGGTTCTCACACAGGCAAAATCATACAAATTAATATCCATCTAAAGTAATTGGCATAAGTTCTTGGCTCTAAAAAAATTCATGGAATTTTGGTCATTCCTATTCCTGCAATCTCTCAACTTCTACCCGAAAATAGATCGTGACAGTGGGAGCAGTGATTCATCAATGGAATATGATTCAAAGTCAGTGGCACTTTGGCCCATTGGAATTGACACTTCTCCTTGAACGGAGAATACACCTCACTATCAGCTGGGGGGAATAGCTTTTGCTGTCTGGCCGAATCCTAAATTTGGACGTGTGCCAAACCACGACATTTTCCATTCCAGTGTCTCCTGGAGCAGTCTTTCTTCCTCTGGTGAAAAGTGTAAGAGTGTGGCTACAGCTCTGGTCAAATGGAGAGCCTGAAAAAAAATAGAATGATTGTTGGAGAGGATAGAAATCCATGAACAGAACAGAAGGGAGAATTTTTATAGCAGAGAGTTAAAAAGAATTATTACGTTCTGAAGAACAAAATGATGTTTTCTGCGCGTGGAAAAATTTTATAAGAAAATCCAGCGATTTCGATCGAAAATTCTAATTAGTTTTCGGATAATTGGACGAACAATTTTGTTTAGAAAAAATTGTTGGAATCTCATTTTTCTATACAACGTTTTCTATTCAGAAATTTCCTATAGGATTTCTTCGATTCGAATTTTCCAAGTTTTTCCACTCTATTTTACTTTGCTTGTATTAAGAAAAATATTTAAAAAACTTGGAAAAGTTAAATTGAGAAATTTTCATAGAAAATATTTCAAAATCGATATTGCAAGAGTATAGCAAAATCTAATTCTATTTTTTTCTGCAAAATTTTTTCATACGAGTGTTCTTTATTTTTTTGATAGAATGATTATAAATCTCTAGGAGTATTGAGTAATGCTTCTTCAAAATTTGCTAATAGATCGTTGGATCGTTGGGTGGAGTAAAATTGTATAGGGAATAGAGATAGATAAACAGAAAAGAATGAGAAAATTTTATTGAAAAAATTAAAAAAAAAAACACATCATCACGTCCTGAAAAACAAGAAAATCGGAAAGTTCTTCAATTTTTTCGATGGAATGATTTTGATTTCTGAGAGGATTGAGTAATTTTTCTACAAGATTTGTTCATTGCTTGTTTCATAGAGCAATTTTGTAGAAAGAACGGGGATAAATGAACACAATGAACAGATAAATGAACAGAACGGAAAGAATGGGGATAAATGAAAATTATCACATGTTCTTCGATAGAATTGCTTGGATCTTGAAGTGTGTCGACTAGGTTGAGTTTAAAATTTATCAAGCAATTGTCAAATGAGGGAAAATTGCAATAAAAATATTGTTACCTCGTATTCCCTACTCGTCAAAAACTTAATCAGCACATGCTTGAGATATTTGAAGTTGACATCCTCCTCTTGGCCGCTGGAATTTTTGGCAGTGACAGTTTTGGATGAACTGGGATTGAGTATTGCTGGAGGTGGCTCAGCATCACTGTCCAATGATGATGAAGGTACTCGTAATTCTCGTTGAAGGGTCTTCTTCATGTCTGCTAGCCTCTGCTGAAGCACTTTGATTGTCTACAACACAAATTTATTATTTACTTCGACTGCAAAGGTTCTAATTATGTGAAATAATTCATTCAAAAAGATTTATTTGATCTCAATTCACATTCAGACCTGCAAAGTACAGAATAAAATCATTGTAAAATTCCCGGAAAATTGTGGTCAAATATGGGGTTCAAAAAAAGGCCCATATATGTTACATATTTTTTCGATACATAATCGAAATCGTTTTGGGGCGTTTTGACCAGATTCACGAAATTTCGAGAAGAAAAAATTGAGAAAAAAAAACAGACCGAGGACAAAACCCAACTTGTGTGACAACTCAAAATACTTGTTTTGATGATAAGAATTACTGAAAAAAAATGAAAAAAATAAAAGGTGACATAATTTTGAAAAGTCAGGTTTTTCAATTTTTTCTGTTGAAAATTCGGTATTATGACCCCCTAGGGATTGAAAAAAAATTCCGATTCCAAAGCTTCCGTTCGGAAGCAAAAATCCGAAAAAGTTCGGGGACGGCAAGATTTTCGGCAAAACGTGGATATCCTTAAACTCACCTTTGTCTTATCGCTCAACTGTTCCTCCATATCCGACAAATTACTCTTCAACGTTCTCTCCATCTCCTCGTTCTTCTTTCGGTCGTCCTCCGCCTGCTCGAACACAACTAATCTCTCCCTGGCCTCCTCGAAACTCCTCGAGGACTCGTCCATGTCGTGCCTCATCTTCTTCATCGTCCTCTCGAGACTCTCGATCTTACTCTGCAGCTCCACGTTCTCAGTCTCCTGAATCCTCTTCTCCTGCATCGCGAGCTCGAAGTCCTGCGACACCTGAGCATTCCTGAGGAGCGCCAGGTCCTTCTCGTCGCGTTCCTTCTCGAGGGAAAGCCTCAGGGTCGCGAACGATGTTCTCTCAGTCTCAAGGTTCTCTCGCAATCGTGCTAATTGCATGTGTAAGGAGGAATTGTTGGACTTCTCAGCCTCGCAGGCCAATTTCAACTGCTCCAGTTCTATTTGCACTTCCGACAATTGTCTCGTCTTCTCTTCCAAGTCGGACCTGAGTTTCGCGAACTCTTCGTTTGATGATCCCTGAGAAAATTTTAAATGGAGCGTTAACTGAGTTGATGGCTCCATTCGTTCGAATTCATAACGAAATCGACAGTTAATTTTCATTTTTAGGTGACATTTTTGTTGATTAAACGTCAAAAATTCTTGATCAATTGAGAAAATTACACGGAAAAACATTGAATGATAATTTTTTATGGCATGTTTTCTTTAGTTGGAATTCTTTCTAACTTTTGTAGTTAAACTTCTAATTTTTTGGATTCCAGGTCTAAATATCCGGTAAAAACGTCCAAAAAAAATTTCCAATGCAAAAATGTCGAAAACAAAAATATCCAAATCCATAAAATATCCAAATCTGCCAGCAATATTTTGAATCATAACGTTTTCAGCCCTTCCTTGCTCAAATTTACCTAATTCGGTGTGAGCATCACGAATCTGCTGATTAAACCTGTTATGCCAGCCCTCTATATTATTATTTGTACGTGGTTCATCAGCAATAACAGGATCATATTGATTCCACATCTCAATGGGAATGCTATTTGATATTCTAAAATTGGATATTATTACTATTGGATATTTTTAACCGGAGATTTTTTACCGGATATTTTCGACCGGATATTTAAACCGCATACCATTTTTTGAAGACTTTTCGAGCAAAATTAATGAGGTAAATAGAAAATTCCAAATTTTAAGGATAACGATATTTTTCATGAATAATTCAGGAACAATTTCGTATCATCATGTTCTCGGAATCGTAACGAAAGAATATTCAGATTTCTATCAGGCACTGATTTTTTATCGTAAAATGTTTTCGAGAGCTTAAAAAGTGTTGATTATTCATTTATGAGAAAGGAATGCAAAAATAGTATATTTCGGGACGAGTGCGAAAGTGTTGTTGGGACTCGCCTTCGGCTCGTGCTATAAACCTCCCACGAGCCAAAAAACACTGTTCCCATGAGTATCGAACGATATTTTTCTTCACAATGCGTGGAAAAAGAGCGCTTTAGGCGAAGCGTGCCTAAAAAGTTATTTTTCCATACAGCGTGATGAAATAGGATATGCCAATCACACGAGTTAAAACACCCCGTCGCACGGGTATCCGAACTATATTTTTCATTACGCTGTGCCGAAAAGTTCACTTTTCGTCACATTGTGATGAAATAGTATATTTCGTAACGAGTGCAAAAAAGTGTTTTTTTGGCCAGTGGGAGGGTTATATCACGAGCCAAAGGCAAGTAATATAATCCCACGAGCTAAAAAACATTTTTTCACGAGTTACGAACAATATTTTTCATCACAAAGTGGCGGAAATTGGACTTTTAGGCACGCGGAGTGTGCCGAAAAGTTCACTTTTCGTCACAGCGTGATGAAAAATATAGTTCGACACATGTGCGACGGGGATTTTTCACAAATGTGAAGCTGTAGGCCCATGGTAAAGCCGAGGGCTGCCAATCACACGAGCTGAAATATACTATTTTGACCCTTACAGCCTCAAAAATTCCCTAAATCGAAATTTCCGCTGGCGAATATTCCGCTAATTTCAGCTTCATTCGTCCTTTCTAATTTTCCAGCGTGATTCCAGTAAATATAGTCGCCATTAGGTGGAATCCATACTAAACATCATAATATTATCCATCGTAGTTATAATTAAATCAGTCGGAAATAGAAATGTGGGTCACTTAATCATGAATATAATCATTTGTGTCGTTTTATTGTGTGTTAAAAATAAAAGCTCAGTGATGGGTAAGGAAAAAGGACAGAATAATTGGGTTTCAAAAATAAAGATAAAGCAAAAATAATGAATCTTACGTTTTCATAAATTTTATTTCGATGAATAAAATTTACATAACAATGTGGTACATAAAAATTCTGCTGCCAGATTTCCATAATTCTCTGGTAATGGAAAATATTTTTGGTAGGGATCAACGAAAATATAATTTCACGTGTGTTTTGTTGTCATGTATTCTGTTTTTTCTTTTATCTGCGAATGGCGGAATGTTGCAACGTGAGAGGTAACATCTTCGCATGCGGAATGATCGGAATCAGAAGTGCAAATTGAATAAAAAAATTATGCAAAGTAGGAAATAAATTGTGCGACTAAGCGAGGCGAATCATGCGCTACTGTGCGGCCTTGAATAACGTTTTTTGCCTCTCAGAGAATTAAAAAACTGTCGTTCTGTTAGACTGATCTCGAGGCATATTGAATTATTTTGTCTGATGATGTGAATCAGTAGTGGAGTGGGAAAATGAAACGTCAGATGAGTTCCTTCTGAATATCTTGAAACTCGAGGGAGATGACAAAATTAGGTCTACATGAAAATTGGTTTTAAGATACACAGGATGACGTCAGCACCTTGTTTACAAATTGTGAGAAAATATACTCGAAAATCAGTAATTCAATGGCATCAAAATTATAACATTACGATAATAAATTTTTGAATCGTGAGCGTTAGAATTTTTCAGCGATTTACACAATAACATCATGGCAGTTTCCCGCCATGCCGTCAAGATTGAAAATGGTGATGGTACGACAATTATGGCGATGTTTACTCTGCGATGATTGTAGCGACATTGTAGGCGATAGTTGGAGCACCATTATGTGCGATAGTTTGAGCAATGTTCATTGCGACCATGAACCGATAATTTTATCAACATGAAGAGTGATAATAATTATCATATCAATTCCCATTGACAACTGCGTCATCGTTTCCAATCATGGCGGAAGTCAATCGCAATGTAATTGGCTGAAGTATTGAAAAATCCTAATGTTCACGATTTGAAAGTCTATTATCGGAATTTAATAATTTTTGTACCATTGAATTGCCGATTTTCTATTCTACATCTCCCTGAAATTTGTAAACACGTATAAAAAAATCGTATAGAAATTTTCTATACGGATTTCCGTATATGATATTCGGATATTTCTATGCGAATATTTTTTATACGAATTATTTCTATACATAAATTTTTGTTTTCATACGAAAGATGTCTAAGGGTTCCAGAGAAAAACGCAGAGAAATTTCGCAACTCTGTAGGAAATATTTCTATACATGTGACAGTGGGTTGTATAGGATCAAATATACAGAAATCTATAGAAATTGTATAGAAATAATTTGTAAAAAAATATCAGTATAGAAATATCCAAGTATAAATATTCAATATAGAAAATTTCTATACGATTTTTTCATACGTGAAGGTGCTGACGTCACCTTGTATGTACGCACGAAAAATCTCATTGCTAAACCCAGCGAATTAAATTCCTATTGTCTGTTAGTTTTTGTGGATTCTATTAAAGAATTTTGCCACTTTGCTACGTGTTTCTTCATATGGAAACCATTTTGTAGAAAAAATCAGTAAAATGTCACCTTCCTATACAATAAAATTGTCTTTCGTGTTTAGTATTGAACGATTTTCTGCGATAAGTCCTCGACATAAATTTTCCAAGTCGTTATCACTCTAATTTGTTCGTTTGTTGAGGAATTTCTGTAAAAAATATCTCAATAACATAAATTGTATGAAAAAATCTAATTCTATTGATCTTTTCTAGAACATTTTCTACAGAAAAGAGAAGAACATTTCTATTGAAAAAAGTGCAGATAAGCTGCGGAATTTCTCAATAGAATCGACCAAAAACTAAGCCAGTTTATTGGAAATCCAATAGAATTTTCTAGCCAATTCGCTAGGTTTTTCTATTAAATTTTTTATTACATTCTCTACCTTTGCTACTACAATGAAATTATAAGTCAAATGACAATTGCATGTGAATATCAGCTGCTAAAATTCTTTGGAAATAATTGACAAATCCATTTTCTCTCACATGTCGATCACGTTAACGACAATTTTTTCATGCAAATCTATGTATTTTCAATAATTCTAATTCTAATTCGAGGCATGCATCGCAGGCACAAGTGGTTTTAGGAAAAATATTAATGAAATGCAAATACAAAAATATCAATAGAATATCATTCTCTGAAGTAATTGATTTTTTTCCCCAAAACCACTCATTAGCGAAATGTGAAGATATATCTGCATATTTCGGTAATGCTGCCACGTCTTCATAATTATAATTACGAAGACTTCGCATATCTACTTAAACTGTTTTGCAAATCGACTGTAAATTAAATTTTTGAAGGCACTTTTGTGGAATTCGATAATGAACTTCTTTCATTCAAAACAATATAAAACAAGGACTGGAATTCTTGATAAATGCAGAGACGAGAATTGTCTTCTCAAACTACGGTTGAAGATACATCAGGAAAACAGGTCAAAAATGAATACTTTAACTCTCTCTAGCTGCTTATAAAAGGGGAGGGAACTGAATTATTTACATCCTTTAAAAGGATTTAATTCCCTAAAGGGGAAGCAATAAGAAATTCCTTTTTCGAAATTTAGACTCTAAACAATTGATTTTATGTCTTTTTCTTAGAATGGAGAAACAGATTTTTTAATTCTATAAAAATGCATGTTAGAAATCGCAATTTCTAGAATCGGAAATTTTTTTCTTGACGGATTTAGGCCCGTGATGTAGGGTGAACAGGCCATTTGCTGGACGGTTAAGGGCAATTCGAGTTTCGTGGTAGAATCTAAAGAAAAGCATCACGTAAATGGGGATATGATAGCTTCCATACGTTCACGAATGTTTTAATTAGCAGAAAAAAATTATTTGAAGTGAAAATAACAAAACAAAGTAAATTAAGAAATAATTGAATGCAGCCAAAATCCCTAATTTCTGGACGACTGAGCCACATCTTATTTTATTTATTAAATATCGATCAATAGAAAAAATAATTGATCACATGATTAATTAAATAATTGATCACATGATTAGACACGAGTAATATCATTGAAAGGTGAAATAATCAGTACGATTTTCATTTTATTTATGGAGTATTCAATGCAAGTTGAAATCGTCCAGAAACAAACCCCCGTCCAGAAATTGACCTGTTTACCTTAAACAGAGAACAAAAGTTTCTGGTTCCAACCATCACAATACGGAAATCCAGAACCATCGTGCTGGAATCAAAAGTAATTGCATGAAATAGATAGCTCAAAAAAAATAATTATGGAGAGATTTTGCCTCGATATTTTATAATCATTGATTGAAAACTAGAATTTTTCTAATTTTCAATTAATCAATCGAATTTTTTTTAAGGTGAGGTCACCTCGGCCTTATAATTGAAGGGTAACAAAAACATCAAAATATAATTTTCTTCTTAAGGCCGAGATCGCAAATAAATCCAAAAAAATTCCCAATGAGGCAGCATATTCCGATATTTCTCCCACAAGTTTTTCAATTTCTTTTTTTCATCTTATCTTTTCATACAAAACCCCTTGAGTTCCACAGGTACTAGATTTCCATAAAAATGATTGAGAACTATAACTTTTTCTCTTATTCTCCGAGAAACCACTGGATTCCACTGGAATCCCTGACTGTTTTTTCTCCGTGTCAACATAAAAATCAGTTCCACTCCACCGATTTAAAGTAAAAAATAACGTGTCCTTGCTAGCCCCTCATGCAAATCCACCAGACTACCTAAACGATTAGAAATCCCGGTAACTCACAATTTGTCGTTTAAACTCTTCGACCTCATCATCAACGCTGGCACGGAGCTCTTTAAGTTCCGTAGCCATCTCGTCGATGTCTTCCGCCATGCGCAAAAGCTTAGCATCTTTCGTTGCCATTACAACATTGTTCACCTCAATTTCCGCCTCCAACTGTTTAACCCTCTGTTTGAGTTTCTCCTTTTCCTCCTCAACCCTCCGTCTCTCGAGACCCTCTTCACCGGCTTGTCTGCTCAGCCTGCCGACCTGCGTCTCCAGCGAGGATATCTTCCCCGACCAACTGGTCTTAATGTCCGACAAATGGAGATGCGCCTCTTCTAGCTTTCTCTCCAAGAGTGTTCTCTCTCTCATCAGATCTGCTATTCTCTCATCAACACTTGATTCACTGTTCGACTCGAGGGCCACTCTCTGCTCAAGGACAAACACCTTGACCATCAGGTGACGCACTTCCTCTTTCGTTTGGGCCAATTCCCCGGATAATTGCGCCTTTTCACGCTGAGTCGTGTGACGAAGGCTTTCCATCTCATCCTGAAATTTTGATTTTTTGTTGCTTTCTTTAGTCGGTTGGGGTTTCGCTAGGAGTTTGCGTTCTTCTGCGAAAAGCATTATTCGCACATTTTGTCCGATTGTTCTGTGATGTGGATGGATGATGAGGAATTTCGTATTTCAATTGAATGAGGAGATGACTCTTCTGATATTTCATGTACATTTCGCGCGCGAAAAAATTTAATAGAAAGATCTAGCGAATTTGTTAGACTATTCTATTGGATTTCTATCGAACTTTCTTAGTTTTTCGCCGATTCTATTGCAATGTTCAACAGAAAATATTGATATTAAGCCTCGATCACTTGCGCTCGGCCGCAGCTTTCATCCGTCGCACGGTTAGCGCGGCGTCGTTGCGTTAAACCGAGCGCGCTGTTGCCACCTTGGCGCTCACCGCTATGCGCGCATTTCAAGGGTGGCAGTGGATGTAGCAACACTGCGACTCGTGGGGCCGCGCCGCCCGATGCGAGTGAGCTCGTTTCTGTCCGTTCGACGTTTCTTTTCTTTTTTTAGCTAAACAAATTTTCAGAGAATAAAACGGACGTCAACGCTTAATAAAAAGATTGATCTAGGAACTCTAATTTTTTCAAAATTTTGAAGCGTCGGAAACCACGGTAAAATATAAAAGATCCAAAACGGGTGGCGCCGCGCTTATTGAGCGAGTGATCGAGGGTTAAATAATTTTCAATAGAAAATATTCGATAGAAAAAGCCAATGGAATTTGATTTTTTTACACAATTTTTTCTATTGACATATGTTTTATGCAACTTCCTCGGCTCAAATTTTCCCATTTTTTTGTTTGATTTTCTTGATGAAGGAAAAGAAAAATAGGATGGGAAAAACTTTCGGAAATTTTAGCCGAGGAAATTCTATAGAAAAGACCTTAATTGAATGAGTTGTATAGAAAAATCGAACTATATTAACTTTTTCTATACATTCTTTTTTATTGAAAATTTCAATAGAATCGGCCAAAAACTAACAGAAAGTTCAATGGAAATGTAAGATCTCTCCAGGGGAACATATAATTTTTCGGCAGAACTAATGGGTTTTCTCAGTGAATTTTTGTTTGATTTTGGAAATTCTCGAAAAAAAAAATTCGCTCTCCGATTACCTAAATGATACTGAGACTACTAAATTTAGAGAAAACCGTCGAGAGATCTTCTTACCAAAAAAAATCAACGAAAAATCCTATTGCTATCAACCATTTCAGTCATTTCCTTTCTTCTCCTCGAGTTGTCATTCATGGGATATTTCACTCAATTAAAATATGATAATTCCTCTGAGTGCTCAGCATACCACACAAAAGCAAATAAACCCAGAAAATAAAAAAAATCAATCCATGAAATTCTTAATGGAGGGAGAATAGTCCAAATGAGATGATGCGGTTAATGTGGCTCAAGATAAAAGCCTTATGTGAATATAAAAGATAAGATTGTTAATCTCAACTGTTTGATCCAAACATGCGCATTATCACACAGTCGATTATCAAAACCCAGACACCGGTTCGAAGCGATGATACAGAGAAAAAAAATTTCGATTTCCAGGAATATATCACTGATTTTTAGGGATCTACTATCAATTATTCTTGATATTGGACATTGGCTAGAATAATCTTGATGATTAGTGATTTTTATCACTGAAATTTGGTGACAGATTCCTAAACTTTAGAGACGAGTCCCTTTGAATCAGTGGCATTCACAATTAGTAAATTCGCTTTAGTGGTGAAAAAATTATTAAATTTCAAGTTTCACTGGAAATTTATAGAAACTCCGCATTATTGAGCAGCAAGGAGACGATAATTCTCTAACTGACTTGAATTTTCAATCAAAATATGAATATTCAGTACTAAATCAGGATGGATTTTCAATTAATTAGAAGTAATTAGTAAACTAGGATAAGTGCATTTTTAAAACTTTTTTTTTTGCTAAATCGCTTCCACAAATTATTGGGAAGCGATTTAACAACAAAATAGTATATTTCGTTACGAGTGCGGAAAAGAGTTTTTTTGCTCGTAGGATTATATCACTCGCCGTCGGCTCGTGCTATAAACCTCCCATGAGCCAAAAAACACTTTTCCCACGAGTATCGAATGATGTTTCTCATCACAATGTGTGGAAAAGGGAAAAGTTACTTTTGCGCACAGCGTGATGAAAAAGCATTTTCGAAAAAAATGCACTTATCCTAGTTTACCAATTCACCACAGATCTTTCATGAAATTGTAACATACTTAATTTCTAAGCCCATCTCACTAATTTGTAGGAATTTTAGCAATTTATCTGTGATTTCTACGGCTGAAAATTGGTGATAGATTCCTAAACATTAAAAATGGGTCCCTGTAAATTTGTGAAATTTTGCCGAAAATCAGCGATGTTTCCCTGAAAATTAGTGACGACGTCCCTGGAAACGAGTAATAATGTCACTAAAAATTTATAACAAAATCACTGAACTCCAAAATTAAATTTTACAATCGCGAATCTCTAAAAATTGAGGATAAATTCCAAAAAATTAGGAATGGATCGCTGAACACGGCGACACATCCCTGAAAATCAAAACTTTTTTTCTCTGTGAAGAAAAGAGAGATTTAAGCTGTAAAGCAGCAAAGCTTTTCTCTTGTTTTTGAAAAAAAACGTACCTCCAGCCTTTTCAGCAGTAGCAGCGACAAATCAGCGGAAAAGACCGCCTAATCTGTTCGTCCGGTGTTTCTCGTGGGGGGGAAAAACTGTTTCCGACTCTTCATGTGCGTTTTTTATGCATTAAAAAATTCATTGGAGGGACCGAAATCGTAAATTTTTCCAATGGATTTCCATGGAACACACGGTTTCAGTTGTTGGATCTGTTTTGTGGTTTCAGGAGCGTGAAAATAGTGCGATAGAACTCACAGGAATACGGATACGGCGGGTAGAACACAAAGCACAAAATAAAACGATATTCGAGAGTTGAGTGGAATAGAGAGATTTTCTGGAGATTATTTTCTGAGGATTTTTCCAATTGATGGGTGAACAAGTTTTCGTGGGGGGTGGAACGTAGTAGAGGGAAGTAAATTCAAAGTCAAGTACATGAAGCTACTTGACTTAACACTAGCGAAAGATTCGACAGCAGAAGATTTGTCTTAGGCGAATCTAGGGGTGTACAAATGTTTTTTAAGTAATCTACAAACTCTTTCGCGCTAAACCCTAGTTTGGTCACCTGACGGGGACTTGGACTTGGTCACCTCCGCGGGGTTTGCCGCCGTGTTATTTAGACTCCAGCGTTGCCGAATTCACTCTACATTGCCCGGGCGCGTTTAACGAGTTTCCACCAACGTCGCGCAACGGGCAATTTCATTTAACATGGGAAAAAATTGTTCAACTGTTGGAAATGATTTTTTTTCTTCCAGAATTTGGGATGTAATATTAAAAAACCAATACTCAAATTTTTCAGATACTTTAATTGACGAATTCAAATTCGTTCGGATTTTTCCGGTCAACCAGCCGGTGACAAGACGAAAAAAACCACACGTTGCGGCAATTCCCTCGCATGGTGACCAATCTAGGGTTAAAGAACATTTGCAGATATGATTATTTGACTCTCCTACACTTAAATATCCCCAGCACGGAGAGAAATGTTCAGTAAAAATTACGGAACTCACAATCGGTATCGTAATTTTTCACAGGAGATTCTGGAAAAATTTCTTGACAGTTCCATAAAATTTCTTGGAACCAAATTTCACTCCAGAATTACGGAAAAGATACGTAATTTTTATTGAATATTTCTCTCCGAGTAAATTGAATTTTCCGCTGACGAATATTCTGCTCATTTCAGCTGCATACAATCATAATTTTTTGAGACTCCAGGGCTATGCAACACTGAATAGCAATTGGAGATCGTTTCACATTATCAAAATAAAAAAAACAACCAACATCACGTTCAAAAGATAATCCACCCGGGCCTTAAGTTCATGTAGAAAATATCACTCCCATCTCTCAATTCCACAAAAACTCAACAAAATAAACCAAAAATAAAATAAAAACGCCTGAGTGATAGATCTCCGCAGCCCCGCAATGGGCGAGGAATAAACGAGAAAGCATACAATTTCAATAATCTAGTCGTTTCAGCTGACAACGTATGCTAAGCAGTCGTCGATGTGTGTAGCTCTAATCAAACGTGTCTCTCACAATGTCAGCATTATCAAGGTACAAACACCTCGAATGCTAATCTCTACGTGTCTCCCCATCACTTACAAATATTTAATGTCGTCCTAAATCAACATATCACTACTGATAATATAATGAGCCACATGATGAGCGGATGAGTGGAATCATGAATAAAAGTAGTGAGTAAAATTAAAAAAATAAATTTCAAACATGAAAATTCAAATTTGAAGCCAAGTGATTCTCACGGTGATGAAGATCGTTGCACTTATGAACGCCGCAAGAGTGAACTTTAATTAAGCAGTTAAACTCACCTGTACATTATTCAGTTCATCCTCGTATCTGCGCAGTCGAGACACTTCGGTCTTCAGGGTTTCTATCTCAGTCAGGGCTGACTTTAAGTGATGAGATTTCTCATCAACTTCTTGTTCTTTCGCTAATAACTGGAATTGAAAAAGGAAAGGTGTTATTGAACTCATAGATCGGCATCAATCATTACTTTAGTAGTATTATGAGAAGTTGCACTTTACATTAATTTAGATTTATTTATCGTAATTGAAATTTGAAAAATGATATAGGAGAGGGTGGGGTAAAATGGACACTTTCGACTTTTTTAAAATGATTTATAACTCAGAAACAAATTTATTAATTGAGCTGAGTTTAGGCTCGTCACAAAGGGAGAGTTGTTCTTTGTATGGAAAAAAAAATTATTAAATTTTATCAACATTTCAACCTCTCATTAATGAAGGGTTATTAAATGTTAATTAACATTTTGAAAAAAGTTAAAAGTGTCCATTTTACCCCAGCCTCTCCTAATAATTGGTAATTTAATTTTTTCATTATTGGTTGATAAAATAATTCGGAATGTGAAAATTTAAATTGATGGTTATTTATTATTGGTTTATTGGAAGCCAGGTGAATAAATAAAAGACACTTTTGTTAGAGCAATTAGACTTGGTTTTTATTAGGACGTGTTCTCGCATCGAGAGCAGTCGCAGAACTGAATAAAGAATATCAAAGTCACAAAGACCATAGCCTTTTTATCATGGTTTCTTTCTCACCAGGCTTTATCATATGTTTATATTATTTAGTACACATTTGACTGGAGTTTCGTCGTAAGACCCCACAGGCGGGTCTCTCCAGGAAGAGTGATCTCATAGTATAATAAACCCAAGTTATATCGTTCAGTAATATGATCGAATTGTTTTTGCTCTTTTCAATATTTATAAAATGAAAAAATTGGTGAGTAATATCAATAATTGTTTTATTCCAAATTTAGCTGTAATTCAAAATTTCGATTATGCCGATGTCTGACTAAATTATACGGACCTCTTATCAAATCTCCCGTCTTTAATATAGCATCTAGGGTGAACAGAACAATTGCGGAACCCCCTCCCCCTATTAAGGGGAGACTACTATGAGTTTTAAAAGTCGCGGGTTATTGGAATGAGATTTCTCATACATTGAAGATCGATTATTTGTGTCTAAAAACGAATAATAAGTGTAAAAAAATTGTTTATTGTTCCTTTACCCCACAGACGCTTAAAATGTTAGAAATAGTCCAGGGCCTCCAATTTTTAAACTACAGAGGTTTTTCAATTTTTTTAAAAATCGCAACAAATTTTCAATAATATTGACGAATTTGTTTTTTGAAATTCAACTGCCCCACAGCTAATTCCGTTATTTTTTCAATAAAAAATTGCACCATTCATGTAAAATAGCCTGAAAAATGTTCCTGAAAGAATCGAAAATACATTTTTAATATTTTAAGGATAATTTTTCTGCCTATTTTACATGAATGACGCAAATTGTTATATTAAACTAAACGAAATTACCTGTGTAGGCGTCGAATTAAAAAAAATCGTGATTGTTATTGTACACATTTTTTTTTATTTTGAAAAAAAAAAACCTCTGTAACTCAAAAATTGGAGGCCCTGAACTATTTTTAACACTTTAAGCGTCTACGAGGCAAACGAAGAATAAACAAAAAAAATTGTTGCTCTAAATATTCATTTTTAGACACATATAATCGATCTTCAATGTACAGAAAATCTCACTCGAATAGCCCGTGAGTTTTAAAACTCATAATAGTCTCCCCTTAAATAGTCACCAGGTTCCGTGAATATATTAAATTTTAAGTCATATTCCCAACATTTAGAGTTCACGAAAAAGGGGCCGCACAGTACCCAAATACCAACAAAAAACGAAATTGAACATTCAAATTCCTTAGAATAATTCTAATTCCGCAGAACTATATTCTGCAAGGCCAAAAAATTATATATCCAACTGAAAAAAGCCAATGAATGAACGAATTAGTCCGAAATATTGCTTTAATCGATGAACAAATCGAATGAATAGGCTACAATTAACTAGAAAACTTTTTTCAAGACAAAATGACTCACTAAATGTTTGATTTTGGCCATTTCCTGTGTCTGAAACCCCTCAAGTTGTTCAGCATCCTCTTGAAAGCTATAAAGTTTCTTTTTGTACTCTGAAAAACCGAACAAAACAAACGATTATCGCATCATCCGGCACACCTGTGGCGTTAGCATTACCATTTAAATAGACCATCTGCATGCAAGTGATCGCATAAACTCCCCTCTCACATCAACACACCGATAACAAATCGATGAAATAAAACATGAGCCCCACAACAAGAAAAAGTAATGGCCTAGATATCCCAGTAAGTCCCACAGTCCCGGTTTCTGCCATTCTCAGAGATTTTTTAATGGGCAGAATTTAAAATTTACCGAAGAGGAGAAAACATCTTGGTGCAAGACAAATTATATATTTCTCCAGTTAAAACAAAATGATCGTAATGGCAGAATTATAAACATTTAAGGCCCGGGTGTACCATCTTTCGAATGTTATCTGGATTTTTTTTTATCTTTCGTAATCCAAAATTGTCAATTGAGTGGTACATCATGTAGAAATTCCGAAAAATTATGATAGAATGATTAAAAAAAATAGAAAAAATTCTGAACTTTTCAAAGAGCGTTTTTAATTGAGATTCAGAATGAGTTGAAAAAAGGGGAAATTACAAATATCTGATTCGCCGTGGCAAATTATCTATTAGCTGTCATTTTCCATGGTGGATAACAAAACACTAACTCCTCATGAGAAGTGACAGCTAGGTATCTCAATTTTCAAAACAGTGGTATGTAGTCATCTGCCATTTTTATGTGACTAGAACAGGACGCGCGCTTATTGTTTTCCATGGGTACCAGAATAGTAAAACTTAACCGTTTCTTAACTTTCATTAATTTTTATCTCAATAATAATAATGCAGAAAAAATGAATGGTTTCAACAAAGTTTTTCAGAATGACAATTTAATTGTTGAATAATTTATTCGGAATCGTTATAATCCTCTTCATCTTCTTCTTCGTTTCTCTTTTGCTTTACGTTTTTATTAATTTTTAGGGATGTATTATGTACTGTATACGTATATACTATCCTATATATCCATTTTTTTTACAGAACTATAAATTTTTTTACAGTTAAAAAAATGAAAGTATAAATCATATATGTATAATATATCTGCTATATATTATATAATATAGATACTATACATGTATGCATTTTGTTATAGTACAGAACTGCATTTCATTTTTTCAATTGTTAAATAAATTACAGTACATAAAAAAATATACATAGACATAATATTACATTACTTGATAAGCGGAATAGAGGCTTCAGAAATCGTTACACTGGATTTTTTAAGTGATAAAATTGTGATTAAAAAATTCTCCAAAATATTACAACTTTTTTCAAAGAGCCTTCTTCGTAATAAATGTCTCTGTGCAATGTGGGAAAAGATTTACGAAATCAGTCTTCCCCCTGAATGATATTGGGTGACAGGCCGCCATTTGTCACCGTAAATCAGATACATTTTTCAATGTCTTGTTATTCAACTTATTCTGAATATAAATTAAAAATGGTCTTTGAAAAAATTGAGAATTTCTTCTGCTTTTTTTTGATTATTCATTCATAATTTTTCAAACCTTCTGCATGATGCAGAACTCAATTGACAATTTCAGATGACGACAGATGAAAAAACCATTGAGATAACGTTCGAAAGATAGTACACCCGGGCCTTAAAGCTAAATAACAGTGTTCGCAATCTGTCGAAAAGTGGCGCTTACTGGGACATCTCCCAATTACGCATGTCTCTATTTCTGCCACTCGTATTCAAGAGCAAGCTAATTTATCAGAATCTCTGAAACTATATTTTTATAATAATGGGTGAATAAATGTGCCATCTTTCTTTACTTAATTTCTTTTCATTCTTTACATACTTCCTTACATAAACGGAAATGAATTGCAAAAATCCCGAATTGGAGATTGAAAATTTTTGAAAAGGGATGATCGGCTAGAAAATGGAGAAAATTTGTTTTTCTTCATTTCTGTCGGTAGAAGATATGAATATTTTTGAATTTTATCACATAATTTCAACGAGAAGAAATGAAAAAAATGCGAAAAACGTAGATGGGAAGAAATAAAAAAAGTCATTTTTCAATGTCGTCGAAAATTTTTAAAATTGATTTTCTTTTTCGAATAATGAAAGAATACCCATAAATTCGATTTCTATCGTTGCCTTCTGATAGAATGAATAGAATAAATTACAGAAGTTGAGAATTAGAGACTACAAATTTGATCGAATTATTATTATCATGAATGAATGAATGAATTCACTTGCGCAAACACTAATTCCAAATTATAAAAGGAGTATAAACTATCTACTTTTTACGTTGATTTACGAATTATGAAAAAAATATAAAGAAAAAGGAAGAAAGCTTCTAGTGACATTAAATGGAACATTGACGATACCTTCTGCGTCCCTGAGTGCGAGTTCCAGGGACTTCCTGGCAGTCTCAGCTTTCTGTCTCTCCTCTTCCACTTTCAATTTCTCCTTCTCCTGTTTCTCCAGGATCTTCTTCCACTCTTTCTCCTTCTCGAGCAGCTTGACCCTCCACTCGTCATCCTTCTTATCAATTTTCTTCTGCAACTCCGCCTCTTTTTTCATCAGGCGTCTCCTCCACTCCTCCTCGCGACTCTCGAATTTTTTAATATCTTTGGGTGTCAACGGTGTGCCATCGCTTAATTTGAAATCCAAACTGTTTTCTCTTTTGTGGTGGAGGATTGGGGATGGGGATATGGCACTGCCGTCACGAGACTCGTCCAGGGATATTTGCGAGCCACTTATACTGCTGGAGGAACCAGTCTGCAATGAAAATATTTGGGAAAATTGTTACTTAAATAATTTAAGAACATACGGTCGAGAAAGTCGATTACAACTAAATTTATCCATTCCCATAATTCCGCCTAATTAAATATCCAAATAATTTTCCATTGTTCTCTCACATATTTGATCATTGTTGACCTTATCATTAACTCAATTAACGACCCCAAAGACATCACGTATGAAAAAATCGTATAGAAATTTTCTATACGGATTGGGTATAGAATTTCTGTAGGATTTTCGTATATGATATTCGGATATTTCTATACGGATATTCTTTATACAAATTATTTCTATACGATTTCTATAGGTTTGACCTTATACGACCCACTGCCACATGTATAAAAATATTTCGTATGGAATTGTGACATTTCTCTACGTTTTTCTATGGAGCGTTTAAACATCTTTCCTACGAAAACAAAAATTTATGTAAAAATTAATATATAGAAATAATTCGTACAGAAAATATTAGTATAGAAATATCCGAATATCATATACGGAAATTCTATAGAATTTCTATAGGGGAGAGTGGGGTAAAATGGACACTTTAGACTTTTGTTTTAATTACTCATAACTCAGAAACACATTTATCAATTCAGCTCAGTTTAGGCTCATCACAAAGGGAAAGAATTGTTCTTTGCAATGAAGGAAAAATTATAAAATTCAATAATTTTATCAACATTTCAACCCGTCATTAACATTTTTTAAAAAGTCAAAAGTGTCCATTTTACCCCAACCTCCCCTACGCAATCCGTATAGAAAATTTCTACACGATTTTTTCATGCGTGATGCACCGTAATGACACACGGAATAAAAGACAATCAGCAAAGTACCTGTGAGATTTGTCTGGAATTGATACCCCTGACCGATCCAGCACTCCTGACCACAGCCGACACATCACTTCCGATTTCCTCGCGTATTTTATTCTTCAATCCCGCGAACATTTTCATACACTGATCAACACCCTCGGGAGTGACAGAACCCACCTGTCAACGTCACCGAGCGATATGAGTCACTCAACTCAACACAAGTGGATCACTGGCTCCAGCACTGAATGGGGAACGGGCATTTTTGCGCAACGAGGTCACGAGTTTGTTTAGGAGTGAACAATGAGTTGTTTATTTTGTGTTTGCGGGGCAAGGAGAGGAGATACTACCGGAATGAGGGCCTACACGACACGACACTGCCATACTGGCGAGGTTGTGACGTAATTTTTTAGTTGTGCTGCGGGTGGTGACATCTGGGGGTAATTGGATGTAGCTGGGGGTATTGTTGGTGAGATTATTGCTTTTTTATTGATTTTTAGGGGGTTTTTATATTTTTTAAGGGCTTGTCATGCACGAAAAAAAAATGTAGAGGAGAATATAGTGAATTTTATAGAGAAAACAATTGATAAAAAATCAATACATCAGACACTATTTTATGGAGAAAATCATTTGAATTTTATCCTTCTCTACAACTTTTTCTTCTGAGACATGAGTTTTTAAAAGGGTTTTCCACTCTATTTTTCGTCTCTTTTCATTCAAAAAGTCGAGTAGGAAATTATCGCGGAGGAATTTTTGCAGAAAATATATCAATCGAATTCTTTAATGGATTTTTTCTCTACATTTTTCATTGAACATTTCTGTTGAAAAATTTTAAAAAGTGTCCAATAGAATTTTCATAAGTGCATTCCAGGTTTTTTTGTTAATTTTTTTCGTATTTAGGGGGTTTTTATATTTTTTAATGGCTTGTCATGCACGAAAAAAAAATGTAGAGGAGAATATAGTGAATTTTATAGAAAAAACAATTGATGAAAAATCAATACATCAGACACTATTTTATGGAGAAAATCATTTGAATTTTATCCTTCTTTACAACTTTTTTTTTCTGAGACATGAGTTTTTAAAAGGTTTTTCCACTCTATTTTTCGTCTCTTCTCATTCAGAAAGTCGAGTAGGAAATGATCGCGGAGGAATTTTTGCAGAAAATATATCAATCGAATTCTATAATGGATTTTTTCTCTACATTTTTCATTGAACATTTCTGTTGAAAAAATTGAGAAAGTGTCGAATAGAATTTTCATAAGCGCATTCCAGGTTTTTCTGTTAATTTTTTTCGTATGTGATGAATTAGAAAAATTCCAATTTTTATAATGCAGGAGAAGAATTTATATTGTTTTTTTTATTTTGATTCATTTTTTTAGATTTTTTTGTGGACTTGATATTTTTTATTTAATTAGACGAATTCTATCTTTTACAATTGAGGACATGAAATTATTGAGAGCATCAGGGGCAATACGATTTGAATAATTTCGGAGTTTAGTTAGAATTATCTCAATAATGGGTGATTTCAGGAGAAATCATTAGAGAACATTTCGGTGGATTTTCATCAGCTTTAAAAATCTTTCTTCTTTCGTCTTTTTTCGTTAGATCAATTGTTCTCGAGATAAATGCACGATTCAGAGGTCCAGTACTGAGGATTTTTTTCTTTCTTCAGTTATGAACTTATTATGAAAGTACTTTGCGGATTTTTCAGATTTGTTTTGATATTTTTTCAAGAGCTTCTGAATTGAGAATATTCTAATTATTTAAATTAATGAAGAGGAATTATTTCGAATTTCCGTGAGGACGTGGAATAATTTGGAGCAATACGATTTGAATAATTGCGGAATTTGATTGAAATGTCATTTGAAAAAAAGAATTCTATGGATTTTTTCTCTAGAATATTTTTCATTGAACATTTGAATTAAACAAAAAACGCACAGATAAACTGCGCAATTTTTAAATAGAATCAGCCAAAAACTAATGGAAAGTTTAATAGAGATACGATAGAATTTTCAAGCGAATTCTGTTTTTCTATGAATTTTTTTTCATACGTAATGAATTTAGAAAATCCTAATTTTATGATGAATGAAAAGTAATTATTTTTTATTTTCAAGCCTTTGATTCTTTCTTTTCCTCATTTTTCAATCATTATTGTGAATTGGATATTTTTTAATAACCCATGGATTATAAAAATTCTATTCATTATAATCAATGAAGCAAAATTATTCAGAATTTTTTAAATGAGGAAACGAAATCATTAAGAGCAATACGATTTGAATAATTGTACAGTTTACTTAGAATTATTTAAATAATGAGTGAGTTTAGGAGAAATCGCTATAAGACATTTTCGATTGAAAATTTCATCAGCTTCAAAAATTATCTTTTGGTGTTTTTTCGTTAGATCAATTATTCTCGCGATAAAAACTCAATTAAGAGATTTGAAGCGCAAAATGTTAAAATGAATGAAACATTATCAAATTGACTCACAATTTCGCTAAACCTCAGCTCTCGTCACGAAATTAGCAAGCCCCAGCACCACGAGAATGCACATAATCACGTAGACAGAATCATACACCAAAATATTCGTCAAACTGATGAAAATTAGCCCGACGAGGAGTTTCGCCAGAGTCCGAAAAAATTTCCACATTTTCCTTCACCAAACAATTTTATCTCCAACCCAAAAACCAGTCAAATGAATCCTGATCACTTGGTTAGATAATTCCCCCCAAAACAACGAATAAAAAGCGAATGAAATACTCGAATTGATGATTGCGAGGATTTCGATGACTGATCCGAGCAGAAATTGTTCAAAATCGCGGTTTAAATCCGCTTTTTGTATTTTCTTGTATCGAGGGTATTGATGATATCAACTGAGAGTTGCAGAAATCTCCGCAGAATTTTGGACACTGCGTTTTGATTTTAGAACGAGTCTGAAACGTTTTCCGATGATTTCATTGATCTAAAAAATTTAATTCGATTATTTCTACATTTTCCTGCACTAAACAATTTTATCCTAAACCAAAAACCAATCAATTCAATCTTTTTCATTTTGGTAGATGATTTTCTGTGAGACAACGAATAAAAATGGAATAAAATAATCAAATTCAGAGTAGAAATTATTTAAAATCGCAGTTCGAAACAGATTTTTATTTTCAATTGTACTGAAGGATTTAATGCAGATTTAATACAATTTAATAAAGATAATATTTTTTGTGATTATGAGAATAGGGAGTAGATTTCAAAAAAAGTGTTGTGTGTATGCTAATTACTTCGTTGTGGTTAGTTTAATTGTAATTTGATATCAATTTATTGAATTTGTCGATTTACTGATTTACATGTTCTCATTTATTGATGCAATTCACTGTATTGTTGTTCATATTTTTTGGATTTTTCATTAAATGAATTATCATGCCAAAAGTAATTCATTGATTTCGAAGACTGTATTGATAATTGTATTGAAATTGTGTTGAATGTGTATGTTTAATTTGTTTATGTTAACATTTATGTGTGTCATTTTGACATGTAATCAATTTTTCTTCACTAGACTGATACTGTTCATTTACTTGGATAATTTCCTCTAAGACAACGAATAAAAATTCAGTACTGAAGTGGTAAAAGGAGATAAATCAATTTTGACTATTGACCAGTTTTCAATTAATATCTCGGAATCTAAGGACGACAGCAAAATGTTTGTCATAACCTTTTTTGTGGAGCCGATTGAGTGCTACAACAAATGTAATTACGAAAATTTCGCTATCTCCCTTAGATTCGGAACTATTCCTCAAAAACTCAACTAGGAGACAAGTCAACTTATCTCCGTTTACCACTTCACTACTGAATTGAAGAGATTGACGATTGCATTTCGTCAAACGAGTGCATTGACGATTGAGAGCATTTCGATGACTCCGAGCAAAAATTATTCAAAATTTCGGCTTAAACCCGCTTTTTGCATTTCGTCGTATTGAAGGGATTGATGATATCAACTGAGCTAGCTTTTAGTGTCAGGAATTTCCACTGAAGTTTGGGCATTGTGTTTTGATTTTAGAACGTGTGTAATACGATATTTCCCGACAGTTTCATTGATCTCAAACCTTCAATTAGATTTTAGTGGAAGTGTTCAATAGTTTTTGTGATTGTTAGAATTCTCTCAAGGTGAAATGTAGCGGTAAATAATGGATTTTGTCCCACGTGAGTAGAAGTCGAGTGAACTTGACCGGTATTTTTTGAGTGAACTAGTTGATCGTCTAATTTTTTAACGAACAAATGAGAGAGACTCCTTCAGTCATTCCTGGGCTTCCTGGGGGATGGAAACGGATAAACAGAAGTCCCTGTCCCACAAAGAGTGGAGGAGGATCGCGAAGAAAGAGAGGAGGAGGAAAATACGGCGTAAACACGCTCGTGAGAGAGAGGCCGATGATGATCGTTTGAGGGAGACACTGGAGAGGAGCGCGGAGTATTTGAAATGGATCGAGGAGCAAGCGAATTTGGAGAAAGAAAAGGAGAGACGAGAACGAGAGGAGCATGACGAGCAGGAACGGCTCTGGCTTGAGAGAGAGGTGAGAAATATTTAGAAAAAAATGAGCAGCTTTTTATTTACTTTTACTTATTTTTAACGAAATTTGTTGCAACTTGTAAGGAACTTACAACTGACCATCGCCCGGGGACCTTCAGCCAAGTATTTACATTTTGTGAACATAATAGTTGGTGCGAACAAAAAAATCTGTTTGTTTGTTCATTTTGCTGGGTGAGGATCGAGAAATTAAAGATCATTTTTACAAGATTGAGTGATGGCTCGTTATTTTGCTAGGAAATAATGAGATAAAAAGTTTTTGTTTCTTCCTGTGGGTATTTGTGGGCGTAAAGCTGTTGAATTTATAATTTTTTTAAATGTTACATTATTAGAACTGATTTTTTACATTAAAATTGTTGAGGAATTTCAACAGAAGTATTATTTTTACAAAAAAATCGGCTATTTCATGTCAGGTTTTGTTTCTGTTCGAAGTCGTTGACGATTTTGGATAGATATTATTGATAATAAATAGAAGAAATTTTTTTTTTTCACATTTATAATAAAAAAATCAGATTTTAATATTATCACCCACGAAAAAAATTGATATAAAAACCTAGCGAATTTGCTAGACAATTTTATTTTATTTCTGTTGCGCTTTCTATTATTAGTTTTTGGTCAATTTTATTGAAATGTTAGTAGAAAATATTCCATAGAAAAATTCAATAGAAATCGATTTTTCTATAAATAGAGATATTTTATAGGCAAATAATTTTCCGCCATAAAAATCATTTGTTCTGAGTCGCAACAAATTTGTTAACTCTTAACTCTTAACTGTTAGACTTAACTCTTAGGTACCTGAGTCCAGGAGAGTGTCTCACTGGACTCAGGTACCTCACCCCCCACCGTTAATTTCTATTCAAAAATGATTACAGGGAAATCAATCACACACCGACGAAATAAATCGTTACATTTGAATTGAAATAAGGTGAAAATAGAAGCCTTGAATTTAAATCTAAATTGGTGAAGCCCGCAATAATCAATAATTCTTGATGAATTGTCCATAGGGAAGGGTGGAGTAAAATGGACACTTTAGACTTTTTTAAAATTATTCATGACTCAGATACAAATTTATCAATTGAGCTCAGTTTAGGCTCGTCACAAAGGGAAATAATTTAGTAGCGAAGCGGTAAACCGGGTTAAGTCGATTTTGACTATTGGCCAGTTTTTGAAGAATATCTCGGAATCTAAAAGAGATAGAAAAATTTTTCTCATAACCTTTTTTGTAGATGCAATTAAGTGTTATAAGAAAGGTCATGAACAAAATTTCGCTATTTCTCTTAGGTTCCGAGATATCCGTCAAAAACTGACGAAAAGTCAAAATCGACTTAACCCGGTTTACCGCTTCGCTACTGAATTGTTCTTTGTATTGAAAAAAAAATATTAAATTTCGTCAACATTTCAACCCCTCATTAACATTTAAAAAAAAGTCAAAAGTTTCCGTTTTACCCCAACCTCCCCTACAATCCAGTAGCGAAGCGGTAAACCGGGTTAAGTCGATTTTTACTATTGGCTAGTTTTTGACGAATATCTCGGAATCTAAAAGAGATAGAAAGATTTTTGTCATGACCTTTTTTGTAGAGCCAATAGAGCGTTATAAAAAAATCATGAGAAAAATTTTGCTATCTCTCTTAGATTCCGAGATATTCAGCAAAAACTGGCTAATAGTCAAAATCGACTTATCTCGGTTTACCGCTTCACTACTGAATCAAAAGCACTGTGATGAATTTTGCCGGTAATGAGTTTTTGTAATGAAATGTGCCGTAACTACACACAACTGTAATCAATAGAGGTAATACCCTCGCTTGAACATCGTTACACCCCTTTTTCTTTCACCCAAAACCCAGGTGACAGCCCAGGAAGAATGGAAGCTTCTCCAAGAACGTCGTTCAAAAGCCCGAGCCGAGCAGCACCGCCAGGAGGAGATCCTCCGAAAGGAGTTCGAGGCGAAGCAGCAGCTCCTGAACAAGCGGAAAAAAGAGACCCAGAGCCGTCAGGAAGAGGAGCTGAAGCACCAGGAGACCCTCAAGAAGGCAATAGACAGTTACATCGACGAGGGGACGAAGACCCCCGAGTCCTTGCGAGCAGTGATGGACAGCAAACCTGGGAAGGAGCTCTGTCCCTTCTTCACGAAGACAGCAGCCTGCAAGTACGGTGACTCCTGCTCCAGGAACCACCGAAGACTCGCCCTCGGGAAGATCCTCGTGATTCCTGGATTCTACACTCACTTTTCCCTCGAGAGAAATTCATTCGAGTACGACACTGACATCGGCCTGGAGTACGACAGCTTCGAGACTCAAAAAGACTTCAGGGAATTCTATCGAGACGTTCTGCCAGAGCTGGAGTCCTTCGGAAGGATCAAAACCCTGAGGTTCTGTCGTAATACTGAGGTTCATCTCAGGGGAAATCTCTATGTGGAGTACTCCAGTGAGAGGGAGGCTGCGAGGGCCTGGAGGAAATTGAATGGACGTTATTACGCTGGAAGACAATTGAACTGCGAATTCGCGAACATTGGCTCGTGGAGGGCTGCTGTCTGCGGACTCCTCAGGTGTCCAAAAGGCAAAATGTGCAATTTTTTGCATACTTTCAGGAATCCCAGGGATGAGTACGATATAATGAGCCCTCCGAGGTGGAGCAAGAAGGGGGAGGGGGAGAATTCCGATCGGAGGAGTGAGAAGAGTGAACGCAGGTCTGTTGACACATTATTTATCCTTTTCGTGAAATTCTTTTTGTTGCATTTTTCTTTATTTTTGTTGAAATATTTGGTGCGGAGTTGTGGATTGGAAATTTTTGTAAATTCAATAAGTCATTATGGGATTTTTGTTTTTCCAATGATATTTCGGGTTTTTTTAATGTAAGGAATGTAAGGAATTAACATGCACGAAACAATTTCATTGAAAATCCTGACGAATTCGAGAGAAAATTGTATCGAAGTTTTTAAAGAGTTCCACACATTTACTATGGTTTTTTTTTAAAGAAAATATTTTACAAAAATGACCAGTAAAATTATATTTTTGTACATAATTTTTTCAATAGAAACATTTACGAATTGTTTGCGAATTCGCTGAACAATTTTATTTGATTTCTAGTGCACTTACTATTAGCTTTTGGCCAATTCCGTTGAAATATTCAGTAGAAAAAATCAATAGAATTTGATTTTTCTAAACAACTTATTCCATTGAAATAGTCTCTACAGAATTTTTTCGACTTAAATGTTTCAAGTTTTTTTGTTGGATTTTCTTGATGAAAAGAAAATAAAGATATACTAATTTGTTGTTATAAAGATATAATAAAGATATATAACTTTTATAAGAAAATTTGAGCCGAGGAAATTCTGTCGAAAATATCTCAATAGAATAAATTGTACAGAAAAATCTAATTTTATAGCCTTTTTCTATTGAACAATTCAATAGAAATTCAATAGAATTGTCTAGCAAATTCGCCAGGTTTTTCTATTAAATTTTTTCTTTTGTGATAATAGGGAGGAATGAATTTTAAATTCCCCATTGACTTCTTCTTACGCAATTTTTCCCGACAAATAAATAATAAATGTTACGAAAATCAAAATGACATGATGAGTCACTAGAAAAATCCATTTGTTTTTTCTGTATTAAGTTCAACTAATGCAACTTCGCTTGTTGTTTCAGGAGTCAATCCTCATGGGACGATTCAGTCCGAAGTACAAAAAGAGACCACAAAGACTGGAGATGGTCAGAGTCTCCAGAAACCGAGGTGAAACCCCGAGAGCACCGAAAGTCCTCGAGGAGCTCGAGATCTAGCTCTAGAACTTCGAGATCGAGAAGAACACGAGAGGAATCTTCTTCGAGGTCTCGAAGACGAAGAAGTCCCCCTGATGATGAGTATCGTGGAAGATCCAAGAAGAGTCGTCGTCACGAGTCGAACAAGGAGAACGGGAGGGACCACAGAACGCCCAAACGATCCAAGAGGGACAGCTCGAGGGAGAGGAATTCAAAGAAATCGAAGTGGGATAAGGCTGAAGTGTCGGTTCCTTCTGACACGAATTGCTCCAGTGGAGAGGAAGACAATGCAGGGAGGAAAAGTGGGGACACTGAGGGGTATCAGTGGGACACTACAGACTCTGAAGGAGAGCCTCAAGGGGCTTCTGGAGATTGAATGAAGTATCCAATTTGTTGATTATTGAATAAATTATTTTTTCATGCATTAAAAAGGACAAAAAATTATTCTCGAATGGATAATCGATTATTCCTTCTAGTCAATTAAATCCTCTGAGCTAAATTAAATAATATTAAAGCGAATGATATTTTTTTTACAAATTTGAATATCGAATGGGAAACAAATCCTGCAAAATCCTCATTCAAATTATTTTTTCTATTCGCTATTTGAAAATACTGATGCAAAAATCCTTCGAGGGATTTCGGAAGATTGAATAAAGTATCCGAAGTAGTGAAATTGAATTAGTTGATTATTGAATAAATTATTTTTTTATACATTAAAAAGGAAAACAATTTTATTCTCGAATGGATAATTGTATACTCCATCTAGCCAATTAAATCTTCTGAATTAAATTAAATATTATTAAAGCGAATGTTTTGTTTTACAAATTTGAATATCGAATGGGAAACAAATCCTGCAAAATCCTCATTCAAATTATTTTTCCTATTCGCTATTTGAAAATACTGATGCAAAAATCCTTCGTGGGATTTCGGAAGATTGAATAAAGTATCCGAAGTAGTGAAATTGAATTTGTTGATTATTGAATAAATTATTTTTTTATACATTAAAAAGGAAAACAATTTTATTCTCGAACGGATAATTGAATACTCTTTCTAGCCAGTTGAATTCTCTGAATTAGATGAAATAATATTAAATTGAACGATATTGAGTTGAATTTTCCTGATTTCTAGGAATTTTCACGAAATAATTAAACAGAAATTTACAGTTTTCATTGAGTTTCTCATAAAATCGTGAGTTTTCAATCACAAAATCCCTCGAAATTTCGGTGCAACGGTCACTAGAGATGTAAATACGTCACATGACTGTCACTTATGATGACACAAATTTGTCACATTACGAGACACTTATGATGACTGTCACAATTTGTTTTAAAAAATAGTCATTTTTCATCTATATAAATGTAACTTCCTTCTTCCTTTATCAATTTTTATTTGCGTTCATTCCTCATTAACGTCATGTGCTTTTTCAAACCAAAACCCCGCTCATTTAACATTTCTACAAATAAAACTATTTGTTTTATTTATGACCGTCACAAATTAAAAATTAGTTATAACCATCATTATGCATCTATACAGATGTTTAGAGAATAATTCGCTTACATATTATTTGTGGCCGTCATTTTTAGTTGGAAAATTTGTGCGTCATGACTCTAATTTTTTGGTCATATGAAGCGGTCTAAAAAATTCCGGCCATTTTGCATCTCTAATTGTCACATTAAGGCCCGGGTGTACTACCTTTCGAATGTGATCTGGATTTTTTTTATCTTCTGTAATCCAAAATTGTCAATTGAGTGGTAGGGATGGGTGGGGTAAAATGGACACTTTTGACTTTTTAAAAATTATTCATAACTCAGAAACAGATTTATCAATTGAGCTCAGTCCAAGTTCATCACAAAGAGGAATCATTGTTCTTTCAATTAAAAAATAAAATTGTTCCATTTCATGGACAATTCAACACGTCATGAATATTTAAAAAAAGTCAAAAGTGTCCATTTTACCCTACCCTCCCCTACATCATGTAGAAATTCCCAAAAATTATGATAAAATGATTAAAAAAAATAGAAAAAATTCTCAACTTTTTCAAAGAGCGTTTTTAATTGAGATTCAGAATGAGTTGAAAAAAGTGGAAATTACAAATATCTAATTCGCTGTGGCAAATTATCTATTAGCTGTCATTTTCCATGCTGGATAACAAAACACTAACTCCTCATGGGAAGTGACAGCTAGGTATCTCAATTTTCAAAACAGTGGTATGTAGTCATCTGCCATTTTTATGTGATAAAAGTGTGATTAAAAAATTCTCCAAAATATTACAACTTTTTTCAAAGAGCCTTTTCGGTAATAAATGTCTCTGTGCAGGGTGGAAAAAGATTTACGAAATCAGTCTTCCCCCTGCATGATATAGGGTGACAAGTCGCCATTTGCCACCGTAAATCAGATAAATTTCTCAATTTCCTGTTATTCAACTTATTCTGAATATAAATTAAAAATACTCTGAAAAAATTAAGAATTTTTTCTACTTTTTTTGATCATTCATTGATAATTTTTCAAAACTTCTGCATGATGCAGGACTTAATTGACAATTTCAGATGACGAAAGATGAAAAAAAACATCGAGATAACGTTCGAAAGATAGTACACCCGGGCCTTAATTAAAAAAAACAATTAATAGAAAACTCTCATTCAAATTATTCCGCCTCAAAACCCTGTCCCCAAAAATCCCTAGAAACTAGAGAATTTTATTCAACAAACTTGTCACAACCGAGTCGACACTAGCGCCCCAGTGGTGGCATCGGGAATTCTTCTTTCAAAAGTTGACGGTTGTCCCTGGCTGTCCGAATGTTGTGTTTGTTTTCTTCGCGTTTCGTCCTTCATCCGTCCCCCGAAATTCCCTTTAATTAATGAAAAACAGTGTGTATGGAGAACAAAGTGAGTGCAATGATGCGTGAGTTCCCGGACGACACTGAAATGTCGATAAACTTTGACATGTGAGTACCTAAAATACTATTTCATTCTCTCCTGGCGAATCCAGGCGAATCAGTCACTGCGGGAATGCTTAGTTCCACTGTCTTTGTCAACCACAAGTGGTGAACGTATTTTTGGAACCGGTACAGTTCCCCTTTATTTATTTTCCATTCCCAATTAGTCACTTCCCAGTGTATTCTGTCGTTGGTTCACTCCGGAATTTCGTCTGGACGAGTAAACGTGAATGAGACGTCTCAGAAGGAAATTGGGGAAGTGCACAGGGAAAGATATTGTTAGAGGAAATGAATGTTGGAGTGGTTATTGTGGTTCCGGGAATTTATGTATGGGAGAATTTCATACAAATTGCTAATATTCGATGTTTTCATCGCTGGGAATGAAATGAAGAAGAATTACAAGTGCTCGCTCATGGGATTTTTTGTGCAGAAAATTTAATCTTTAATTTGACAGGCCAATTTTTTAAAATATTTCACAATTTCTAAGAAACTTCACAGGATTTGATTCGGGGAGGGCAGAGATGAATGGACACTAAACTCTTTTTCAAACGCTAATGACTTACTGAATTGCTGATAAAATGGATTTTTTTTTCAATAAAAAGAACAATTGTTCGATTTTGGGATGAGCCTAGAGTTCAATTGATAAATTGGTTTCTGAGTTATAAATATTTATATAAACCAGTCAAAAGTGTTCATTTTACCCTACTTTCCCCTATATTATAGTTTATTTTTCTACAGTACGTTTTTGCATGACTGATTATTAACGGAGTGAATCTTAGATTGAATTTAATGATCGATTTTCATGTTTGATTGGGAAATTGGAATTTTTATTACAATTTTGAAGATGACGAATAATTACAAGTGAATTTTCAGGAAATTTTTTTGCAGAAAATTCAATCTTCAATTTCATGTAGAAATTGTTTTTAAAATTTCAAAAAAATCTCAAAGAAATTTCAAAGAATTTGACTTGAGGAGGATGGGGTAGAATGGTCACTTTATTTTTTCAATGCTAATGACTTACTGAATTATAAAATATAGGGGAGGGTGGGGTAAAATGGACACTTCTGATATTTAAATAAATATTTATAATTCAGAGACAGATTCATCAATTGAAATCAGTTTAGGCTCAATATAAAGGGAAAGAATTGTTCTTTTTATCGAAAAATAAAAAATAAAAAAAATAATTCCATTAACAATTTAACCTGTCATTAACATTTTTAAAAAAGTCAGAAGTGTCCATTTTACCCCACTCTATCCTACTTACTTAATTGATAAATCTGTTTGTGAGTTATGAACAATTAAAAAAAAGTCAAGTGTCGATTTTACCCTACCCTCCCCCATATTATAGTGTATTTTGGCATCGTTAATTTTTGACGAAGTGAAAGTTAGATTTTATTCAATAATAAATTTTTATGTTTAATCGGGAAATTGAAGTTTTAATGAAAATTTCGAAGATGAAGAACAATTGCGAGTGATATTCCACGAGATTTTTTGCAGAAAATTTAATCTTGAATTTAAGATAAGAATTGATTAAAAATTCCACAAAAATTTCCCAAAATTTGATTTTATTATAGAAATTATCAATTTGGTGATAATTCAATGTTAACTCTTCGGTGCATTTTTGCCGAAGTGAAACTTGGATTGGATTTAATGGTCAATTCTTACGTTTGATTGGAAAATTGAAGTTTTTATGAAAACTTCGAAGACAAATAATAATTACAAGCGACATTCCACAAGATTTTTTGCAGAAACTGTTATCTTGAATTTGAAATAGCAATTGTTTAAAAGTTTATAATCTCCAGGCAAAAAGTTCACTGACCATTCCCCCCCTCCTCCCCATCCTAAAATGTCCATCCGCTTTTCAATTACCCCCAAACCCACTGTTTGCGCTTCCTCTACTATCAATTCCCGCATTGGGTCACAGGTCACCCGCGTCACTCACAAGTCCCCCAGCCCCCTCCACGAGTTTCATAAAATTGACCGTCTAACAATCTCTCACTTTTCCGCACAATCTCGACGTCCAATCGTCCGTCAAGTTCCAAGCCTCATGCAACCCCTGACCTTGAAGTAAGATCGATACCAATGCAGATATTTGCCGGCGAAACAGCCCGAAACTCGAAACTAAACAGAAATCTTAATTGAAACAATTCCACCTCCAGATTACCATTTTCGATTTGAAATTAAGCCGTCTGAAGTTCAAAGGTCGGAACCGACAGAATGAGCACCACTGCCCCCCCTGATCGATGCAGCCCCCCTTCCCCTGAGCATAACTTATGTTATTTCATGGGTTGCTCTCCCCTCTACTCTCCATCATCCCCCGGAGAAGCTCGCGGGTACATCCACGCGCTGATTCTGGTTCAGTTCACAGCCGTCCGTGCAGGAGAGCACCAGCGGATAATTCAGTTGTCTCGTTACAAAGTTAAAAAGCACACGTGAAGTGGATTGAATCATCAATTAGATCTATTCATATCAGCGCAGACCGCAGCTCAAGATGTTCTAATCATCATCAGAAGTGAAGATGGAACAGATGAGACCGTCAGTAAAGCGCAAGTTGTTCTTCACCAAACGAATGACCAAGAAGAGACTGATAATGGTGTAATCACCCTTTTGTCGAGACCCAAACATCTTTGTGAGTGATAAAACGCAGCTGCGAAGAAGGTTTTTGCGCGGTTCGTGGAGAGAATAGTGATATCATCGACCCTCGTGACACGAGACTTCTCTCGCACCGAATTGATCGGTCCAGCGGAGGAGTGAGAAGGCTGTGACCTCCGTGACACAGTTGATGATAAGACATTTCAGAGAGCATTTTTCCAACTGAACTTGAAGTTGTTGTTGAACTGTTTGATGTCAGTGGCAAGGAGACTGATAAATTATCAATCTTGCTGTGAAGTTGACGAATAAACGCGAAAGGACAATTGTGATGAACAGCTGAGTTTGTTATTAATAGTTGAAGTTATCTTGGGATAGTTTAGGATTAGTTAAGACTTGCTCTGTTGATTAACGCCAAATGACGTGCCAAAGAGTGACTCCAGTACAAGTTTAATCTCAGTATTAATTAAGGATAGATTAGAAGAGGATAGACGTTTATGATATACATGAGGATTATATTTACGCGGGAAAACTCGTGATACTGTTATTGTTGTTGTACTGTTGTTGGGGAGAGTTTTGAGGGGATTTGAAGACTCGGTGAATTGAAATAACGGGAAGATGTTTTTTGGCGGTTACAACTATGGACCGAGTAGTCCAACATCTCCAACGAGGACCAACGCTTGGGGCAGCGTTTGTAGCCCATTCAGAACGTGAGTAGAAGCTTCTGAAGAATTCTCTAATCTGTTGTGTTGTAATCTGTTGTAGTTCGTTGATTAGGTTCCTCCTGAGTTCTATTTACTTATTGGTTTTTTGGGTCGTTCGAATTTCGGAATAAGAAGATTATCACCTTCGGGAGACAGTTGATGATGAATTTGGTAGGGTATCTTTTATTTAAACAGAAGGTTATTGTTGAATTTATGGATGTTAGATCGTTGGGGATAAATATGACGAATAGAGGAGCTTATTATCAATAAGTATGGTTGTCTGGAAATAGTTCAAGCTTCATTAAGACTAACTGTTGATTAACTCCAATAACGTGCGAAGGAGTGACTCCAGTACAAGTTTAATCTCAGTATTCATTAAGGATAGATTAGAAGAGGATAGACGTTTATGATATACATGAGGATTATATTTACGCGGGAAAACTCGTGATACTGTTATTGTTGTTGTACTGTTGTTGGGGAGAGTTTTGAGGGGATTTGAAGACTCGGTGAGTTGAAATAACGGGAAGATGTTTTTTGGTGGTTACAACTATGGACCGAGTAGTCCAACATCTCCAACGAGGACCAACGCTTGGGGCAGCGTTTGTAGCCCATTCAGAACGTGAGTAGAAGCTTCTGAAGAATTCTTTAATCTGTTGTGTTGTAATCTATTGTAGTTCGTTGATTAGGTTCCTCCTGAGTTCTATTTACTTATTGGTTTTTTGAGTCGTTCGAATTTCGGAATAAGAAGATTATCACCTTCGGGAGACAGTTGATGATGAATTCGGTAAGGTATCTTTTATTTAAACAGAAGGTTATTGTTGAATTTATGGATGTTAGATCATTGGGGATAAATATGACGAATAGAGGAGCTTATTATCAATAAGTATGGTTGTCTGGAAATAGTTCAAGCTTCATTAAGACTAACTGTTGATTAACTCCAATAACGTGCGAAGGAGTGACTCCAGTACAAGTTTAATCTCAGTATTCATTAAGGATAGATTAGAAGAGGATAGACGTTTATGATATACATGAGGATTATATTTACGCGGGAAAACTCGTGATACTGTTATTGTTGTTGTACTGTTGTTGGGGAGAGTTTTGAGGGGATTTGAAGACTCGGTGAATTGAAATAACGGGAAGATGTTTTTTGGCGGTTACAACTATGGACCGAGTAGTCCAACATCTCCAACGAGGACCAACGCTTGGGGCAGCGTTTGTAGCCCATTCAGAACGTGAGTAGAAGCTTCTGAAGAATTCTTTAATCTGTTGTGTTGTAATCTATTGTAGTTCGTTGATTAGGTTCCTCCTGAGTTCTATTTACTTATTGGTTTTTTGAGTCGTTCGAATTTCGGAATAAAAAGATTATCACCTTCGGGAGACAGTTGATGATGAATTCGGTAGGGTATCTTTTATTTAAACAGAAGATTATTGTTGAATTTATGGATGTTAGATCGTTGGGGATAAATATGACGAATAGAGGAGCTTATTATCAATAAGTATGGTTGTCTGGAAATAGTTCAAGCTTCATTAAGACTAACTGTTGATTAACTCCAATAACGTGCGAAGGAGTGACTCCAGTACAAGTTTAATCTCAGTATTCATTAAGGATAGATTAGAAGAGGATAGACGTTTATGATATACATGAGGATTATATTTACGCGGGAAAACTCGTGATACTGTTATTGTTGTTGTACTGTTGTTGGGGAGAGTTTTGAGGGGATTTGAAGACTCGGTGAATTGAAATAACGGGAAGATGTTTTTTGGCGGTTACAACTATGGACCGAGTAGTCCAACATCTCCAATGAGGACCAACGCTTGGGGCAGCGTTTGTAGCCCATTCAGAACGTGAGTAGAAGCTTCTGAAGAATTCTCTAATCTGTTGTGTTGTAATCTGTTGTAGTTCGTTGATTAGGTTCCTCCTGAGTTCTATTTACTTATTGGTTTTTTGGGTTGGGAACAAATATGATGAATAGACGAACTTATTCTAGATAATTGAAGTTGAGGCTGAAGGTCAATCATAAGCTTCTTAATTGAAGTTATCTTGATATAGTTTGAACTTTTTTAACGCTGATCCTGTTGATTAACATCAAATGTCGTTAAAGCTTTACTTCAGTCCAATTTGAATCTTAGTGTTGATTTTGGACAGATTAGAACAGAATACAAGATCATGACGTACATCAGAATAAGATTTACACGGGAAAGCCCGTGATACTGCTATTGTTGGGAATAGTTTTCAGGGCATTAAAGACTTGAATTGAAATAACAGGATGAAATAACAGGTTCTTCGGTGGATAAAACCTTGGACCGAGTAGTCTAACATCTTCGACCAGGACCAACGGCTACCTGAGGACTCGACTATCTGAAAAATCACCTCGGAATGATCTGACCTGTTCTGCGCAATTGTTCGCTGACTTGGTTTCATTTCTTCTGCGTTCAATTTTTTTCGCTTTATCTATTCATTGGGTTCTGAATCGTATATTGTTATTGTTGAGCTTACCCACGCGGATATAATAACAGTATCGACTCTCGATTGCATCCTATTGACCTGCATATAAAACAAACGTACACGTGAGAATATCTACATCGCCCACGCTCTACTACACCTACGAAAAAAATAAAAGAATGGTCGGTGGATAATGCATTATCCCACGTGTCTTTCTGCTCAACGAGGGTTGATGACTTATTTTACGCAATATTGAGTCTAATTGTTTAAATGGTTTAACGACCGGTTAATTGAGGAAACTTTGCATGTTGAAAATGAACGGTTTCTACACTTGGTGTCGCGGTAATTATCATGGGGATTTAAATGAGGAAAAGGACAAATTGTTCTTTTATTATTTTTTCCTCTCGTTAGTTTTGAAAAATTATTCATTTATGGGAACAAATGCAATGAAAATCTTATTAAGAAAATAGAGCAGTAATTTAAGGACAAGAGTAGCGAATCGGAAGCGAGGAGAATATTTTCATTGAAATAGAAAATAGATTTAATATTTCAGTACAAAAGAAATCATTTGGAAGAGCCGAAACGAGAGTAGTTTCTCGTTTCGGCTGTTTAACAATCACAGATAAGAAATAAACCATTAAATGAAACAATAATAATTATATGATAGCAGTCTTGTAACTTGGGGATAAAATATTTGTTGATAAATTTTCCTCTATATTAGATATTTTCATCCTGAAAAGGCACCGTCTGGTGTGAATTATCCGCCTCTTGATCCAAATATTTTTTTGCTGTCGAAAGCAGAGGAATTATTCATGTTTGAGACTTTCAAATTCGAACGAAACAAATTCTTTTTTGGCAATTTTCAACTAGCGATTTTGTTGTCCAAAACAAAACGTTTGACAACGTGTTTGTTTTTTTCTCAGTGTCCTCGGGGGAGGTTTATAGCACGAGCCGAAGGCGAGTGATATAATCCCACGAGCCAAAAACCACTTTTCCCATGAGTATCGAACGATATTTTTCATCACAATGTGTGGAAAAGGGACGTTATTGTTTATTATGTTACTTTTTCGCACAACATGATGAAAAGTTATTTCTCACATAAAACCCAAATGACACATTCAGTTCTTTTGTGTCAATACCAATAAGTCTCCTCTTATCACGTACCCAACAGCGAAATATTCGATGAAAATGAAATATTTCTGTTTTCCCTTCGTATCTCGCACATGAATTATTCGAACCCCACGTTTTCCCGACGTAACCGCTGGTCCATGGCTCCCCTCAACCGCTGGTATTGATCAGCATCCGACTGTTGTCATCTCATCCAAGGGCAGTCTCATAATCCCTCATCCAATTGAATTTTCAATTGAAACCTTTTGAATACAGCAGCCATCATGCTCGCAGTCTCCAGTGATATTCTTTATCAATCGTGATTGTATGAAGAAGTATCACATTCGGAGTCCGAAGATAGAACTCTCATTGTCGAGCGCAAGCGTGTGTTTACGCTGGATTATTTCTCTTTTATTTCCAGTGTATTAAATTGCCTACTGGCGTGACGTAAGCTAGGGGCTGAGTAATATTGTTTACACTTGGTCCAGCTGTTGAGTCTGATGTGAGATCAACTGCATTTCGAGGAAATTAATAAAACCCTTTGGATTTAACAATGGCTTCTTTGTTGTCAGAGTGAAATGGAAATGCGAAATGATGTCACTTTTTAAGATTCGTGAGGTCAGCAAAAAATGAACGTCAATGATGTGGCGTAAATTTTTCAACAAGTTATCAAAATTCTTTTTTGAGTCTAGAAATGGTTTGTTGAAAATGACTAAAAAACTAGTCGTTTGGTTCGAATTCTAAAGTCTGAAACATAAATAATTGCCCTAAAGTATGACATTTTCTTTTATCAAGTTGTTTAATTTCACCGAAGTAAATCTCTTTCACTCCATCGAATATTCTCATGTGGAACATATACTTTTTTGTAATATCCGACACTTTGGCCCCGGGTGAATTTTTTTTTAATTTCGACATTTCTGACGCTTTCGAGGGTTTCATTGGCATTAGAGGGACCAATAAATACAAAATCAACATTCACTTGGCGAAAAAATTCGATTTTGGCGAAAGTCCACTTGCCCCGGAAAACCCGAAAATCTGACCCTTTGGCTGGGGCCAAAAAAAACGGTTTCTCAGTTTTCACTTTTTCCACATACTTTTGACAGTTCTGACTAGCCCGGCGCTTAAATAGTTGGAATCAACGTTCATCCGGCTAAAAAATTCGATTTTGGCCAAAAATCCAAGATCTGACCCTTTGACCCTTGTGACCCTTGTTACGCTTGGACCGACTTTCCCCCCGAAAAAATCCAAGATCCGACACTTTGGCCCCCGGTGAAAAAAATTTTTTTTCGTTTTTCACTTTTTCCACATACTTTCGATAGTTCTGAATAGTCCGTCGCTTAAATAGTTGGAATCAACGTTCACCCGGCTAAAAAATTCGATTTTGGCCCCTTGACCCACGTGAAAATGAAAATTTTTTTTTCCCCTT
>NW_021680416.1:1073343-1089116 GCF_001412515.2 Diachasma alloeum
GAAAATCCACTTGCCCCGGAAAACCCGAAAATCTGACCCTTTGGCTGGGGCCAAAAAAAACGGTTTCTCAGTTTTCACTTTTTCCACATACTTTTGACAGTTCTGATGAGCCCGGCGCTTAAATAGTTGGAATCAACGTTCACCCGGCTAAAAAATTCGATTTTGGCGAAAGTCGACTTTCCCCCGGGAAAAACGGAAAATCTGACCCTTTGAAAATTTGAAAAAAAAAAAAATTTTCAGTTTTCACTTTTTCCACATACTTTTGAGAGTTCTGAATACCCGGTCGCTCAAATAGTTGGAATCAACACTCACCCGGCTAAAAAATTCAATTTTGGCGAAAGTCGACTTTCCCCCTGGCAAAACCGAAAATCTAACCCTTTGGGTCTGGGTGAAAAACAATTTTTTTTAGTTTTCACTTTTCCCACATACTTTTCAGAGTTCTGAATAGCCCGTCGCTTAAATAGTTGGAATCAACACTCGCCTGACTAAAAAATTCGATTTTGGCGAAAGTCGACTTTCCCTCTGAAAAAACAGAAAATCTGACTCTTTGGCTCGGGGTGAAAAAAAAAATTTATTTCGACTTTCGTCGCGCCTTCGGGGGTTTCATTGGCATCAGAATTGTTAGAAAATACAGAATCAACTTTCACTTGGCGAAAAAATTCAATTTTGGCGAAAATTGACTTTCACCCTTGACCCACGTGAAAATGAAAATTTTTTTTTCCCCTTTTCTGTCACCTCCGAGTTCTGTCACCTCCGAGGGTTTCATTGGCATCAGGGGGCTAAATACAGAATCAACGTTCACGTTTTGTATTTAAACACCGCCTGCAAACGGGGAGATGAGGGAGGGTGGCTAAAATATATTCTGCAACCCTGTCTCCTGGTTGGCTACAAATTTCAACCCTCCGCATACATGCCTTCCCCTTCACCCGCTCGTAAAATCACGGGTTCTCCGTAGCATCGAGGAGGACTTCTCAGGACCGAAAAGAACTGAGGATTCGAAAGGTCTCTGGAAAAGTACGTCGCAGAACTGATTAGGACTTACCAGGTCCATCTAGGTCTGGAGAGATCTTGAAAGACCTGTGTACGTCCAATCAGAACCAAATCCTCGACTCGGGATCCTCCTTTTGCGAAAAGAGCCCCGATTTCTTGTCTGAAACCTACCATGAATTGATCGAATATGCATGCGATATTCACCACTCAAGAAATTATAAGTTTTGTCACATAATAATATGACAAAACTTATAATTTCTAAAAGTTTTTTTTTCCAATTTCTTTTTTGTATTATGTCGATTTTTCTCTCCGTGCAGTCATAAAATTTTGTCGCGTTTGGTAATGATTTGTATACTGATAGAAAAAGTGGAACGATTTCGTTGCTGTTAACGAAGCTTCTCAATTACTACTAGGATTCGTTAACTATTAACTGTTCTTGCTATGTACTTCCTCCGACAACCCAACAAAAAACGTCTTATAAAGGAATGATTTCCTGCAGAACATCGCATGTTTTTCTCGCCTCCGAAAAAGTAATTGATTTCAAGACCGAGTTCCATGAACTCTAATCGTGCTGTGCCACCCACATAAATTAAACTCGCCAGAGTACCATTTGAGAGGAGTCTCGGCACGACGTGCCCTCATATCGCATCCTGTCCATCATGGCCTCACCGTGGAACCGATAGGAGGTTGAATACAAAAAAATCCGTCATGTTTGATGGATTGAGAAGCATTATGAAAGCTTCACTTTTCGTTTCTTTATCGGATTCGGTCGATTTTGGTGAATTTACAATTTCATTAGTTTGATTTTGCTGCACACAGTCTGCACACACGCTATTGTTATACTAAGAAATATTAATTAATTAATTAATATTAATTAATTAATTAATTAATTAATTAATTAATATAAATTAATTAATTTTGCTCATTCCAGTAAACAGAGACCAAGATGTTTATTCATTCAAAATTCAAGGTGAATGGAATGATGTCTCCTATGGTATAACATTGGAAATATCATCCCATTTTCATTGAAAAACGGTGAAATAACATTGGGTTTACTCTACGAGAAAAATCCAATCGATTTACCTTCTACATTATTTAGAAATTTTTTTTTTTTCGTCACTGTCTTTTTCTCAATCCTGTGTATATTGTCAAAAATGTTCGGCTCAAATTTATACTTCTTGACGATTTTAATGACATGAGTACCACTGAGATTTCATGGAATTCTATAATTGAAAATTCCTAATTTGATGAAAGAATCAATGGAAACTGTAAATTTTAGATTTATTATTCGATATAAATTTATAGAAATTAGGAAAATTCAACGTAATTTGGTACTAAATCTAAGGGTTTTAATTGGAGATTCATGTATCTTGAGGAATTCACATCTCGCTGAAATTTCATGATTTGTTCCTCCTTAAAGCGAATTTAATGTCACTCTTTTGAAAATTACTGGTAAACTGTGTATGGAATTTTTATTTATAACAGTGTAGTTTCATTTTTTGACAGTTTAACGATAAATTTTGCCCTACAATCTTCATGAAAATCATTAATCATCGTAACGTGGCATTGGAAACAGTTCAAACGCCGTTAAAACATTGGAAAAATTGAATATGAGGGACCGGAAAAAAACTTGTTCAATCGATTACTTTCAATCAATTGCGAATCCATCGGAGCATCATTCAGAGCAGCTCCACAACATCTCTGTTAGTCTTCCAATCTATTTCCGTGCGATCATCGTCCGCCATTTTTTCAGGGTTCCCTCCTTAGTTAGCAAGCAAAGATTCCCAGAAGTCTGGATCTAGATTTACGCTTAACTCTGCGATTAAGCTGCGCAAGGTGCACAAAATGATCGCGATGGGAACAGATGGTGATCTCAAAACTCATGCGAGTTGTAGGAAAATAAACTCGTTATTACTTAGTAAGTAAGCTGTAAACTATACTTGCACGAGCGACGATGTTTGGAGGATTAATGACATATTAGTGACATTTGGTTACCTCGGGAGAGAGGATCAAAGAGCTTCAGTTGTACCTCCCAGTGGGATGTTATTTTCGTTGCACTTTGCCGGAGAGATAAAGAAGAGAGAAATCTATTCTTTTTTCTGGGGCTTCGGGCTTTTCGTCGCAACTGAATTTCCGGCTTTTTTCGTTAGGAAGTCGTCCAAATTTAGAGAGTCTTTTCGGGCGCTAGGAAACGTTTAGTCTGCACTGATAGGAGGGTTCACATTTCCAACGAGTCTGTAAGATTTTTTACCCCAAACGAGAATGCAGAGGAAGGGGTATACGTTCTTGACACGAGGTAGTACATTTCTTCAAGGTGGTTGTCCAGACAAAACTATATGAAAAACAAATTATTAGGAATGAGGAAAACACTTTGGGGAATCGACTCGGAGATTTTATCCTGATGTCGTCCAAATTTAGAATCTTTTCAGGCACTAGGAAACGTTTCGTCTGCACTGATAAAACTTTTAACTCTTCGCTGAAACTCTTCGTTATACGTCAAGAATAACATTCAACGAATTATTAGACACATCCTGAATTGAATGCATCTTATCTGCAAGTCTCGAAGAAATTGAAAAAGACAAGTGGTACAGATTGAAATCTATTCTTTTTCCTAGCGCTTCGTGCTTTTCGTCGCAACTGAATTTCCGGTTTTCTTTCTTTGAAAGTCATTCAAATTTAGAAACCCTTTTCCAGCGCTGACAACGTTTAGTCTAAACTGACAGACGCATTCCCATTTTCAACAACTATAGAACAATTTTTGAACTCTTGTCTAGCTGAATCTTACATCTCTGCCTAGTTCTCAAGCTGTTTGGAAATTACGAGAATTACCAAAATTCCGTAAACATTTTCGTTCAACCCACCCCATTTCCAGAAATATAAACACCATGCGGTGCAATGTACATGGGCCGTTAATCCGTCCATTGTTCATAATCTATTCCTGATGGTTCTATATCACCCTCGACAAATACGTAAAGTAAACTTCAACGGATAGATAAATGCATTCGGCTGCCTCCGATAAGATACTAAACTTCCGGATGACAGAATACTACATCATGTTTGGTTGAATCAGTGGTTATTATTCAGTTCAATCAGAGATAAAACGGGAGTGACAGATAATTCAATGAAGGAGTTTTCGGCTTTGTTGAATTATGGGTGACTCAGTAGTGGTGGATCCAGCCGTTGCTGTTGTGGACTTCAGCATGGAATCCATTGTCGTCTGAGAAGTATTTGACTGTTCTTACGTTGCCACCGGGCTCGTGGACTGAGTATTCTCCGACGACGCCGTGTCCTATTAGGAAACATTATAAAAACGTATTCGTTAATTGCGTCATTCCAATAGGATTGAACAAGAAGGGTCAACCTAATTTCAAGATGACTTTTTGAGGATGTTTAGCCATTTTCAGGAAATCTTATTTTTTCGTTTCAAGGAAAATTCTATAATTTTTTTGGCTGATAGCAGAACATATGAAACTTACTTCTTTGATGTTAAAACAAAATCAATTGCAATCGTCTCGCTAGAAATAAATAACCAAATGTTTCTTTATACACGGGCTCTTAAGGAATTTATGTTGAAATTTATAATTCACCTACTGGAAGACTCTAAAAATAGAAATAAAAATAGAAGGTAATGTGCAAAACTATACTGAATTGAGTGGCCAGAGAAAAATTTGGAGTACCCGGGCAAAAATAGGAAATATTTGAAAGATTCTATCCCATATTAGCGCATGCGTTTGGTACATTTTGTCCACTTCATTTCTAAATAATAAACGTGGATTGGTGGATTGAAATTTTTATCAAGGTAAAGGGAATAACTTCATCTCTCAGTTGAAACCAAAATCAATTTTTTTTTTGAATACTTGTGGTTTTGGATTAACATCCTTAATAAATCTCTCTATATTATAGAAATCCAAATCAACTTCTGGTGATAAAAATTTGGTACTTGAAATTAAGACTCCAAAATTGAGGCCCACGAGGATCAAAATAAGGGTCATACCAAAATAAAGGCTCAAGGGTCAGATTAAAGGTCACAATGTTCAGAATGAGGGTTATGTGGGTTATATTAAGGGTCACCAGATGATGGGTCTTAAGGGTCTAAATAAGTGTCACAAGGATCAGATTAAGGGTCACAAGGGTCAGAGTAAGGGACATGGGAGTCAAAAACCAAGAGTCAGAAACTAAGGATCGCAAAGGTCAGATTAAGGGTCATGGGGGTCAGAAACTAAGATCACAAGGGTCAAAATAAGGGTCATACGGGTCAAAATAAGGACCCAAGGGTCAGATTAAAGGTCACGAGGTTCAGAATGAGGGTTATGTGGGTATATTAAGGGTCACAAGATGATGGGTCTTAAGGGTCTAAATAAGTGGCACAAGGATCAGATTAAGGGTCACAAGGGTCAGAGTAAAGGACATAGGGGTCAAAAACCAAGAGTCAGAAACTAAGGATCACAAAGGTCAGATTAAGGGTCATGGGGGTCAGAAACTAAGATCACAAGGGTTAAAATAAGGGTCATACGGGTCAAAATAAGGACCCAAGGGTCAGATTAAAGGTCACGAGGTTCAGAATAAGGGTTATGTGGGTATATTAAGGGTCACAAGATGATGGGTCTTAAGGGTCTAAATAAGTGGCACAAGGATCAGATTAAGGGTCACAAGGGTCAGAGTAAAGGACATAGGGGTCAAAAACCAAGAGTCAGAAACTAAAGATCACAAAGGCCAGATTCAGGGTCATGGGGGTCAAAATAAGGGTCTCAATATCGCTCTATATTGTAAAAATCCAAATCGACTTTTGATGAGGAAAATTTGGTACTAAAAAAACAGTGCACGAAGATCTCATTTCCCTCTAGAATCACATACTTCCGAGACATTTGCATAATTTACGAAACTTGCATGTCAGCTCGGTTTCACATTTTCTTCGGTTCATTTCACTTACCATCTCCGTGCTCCTTCTGGCCATGCATGTCATGAGTGTGATGGTCCTCCACTCCGTAAGCGTATTTGTAGTGCGGCTCGGCGACGTAATCATGATCATGATGCCCGTGTTTGTCCGTCCAAGTCACCTTCTGGTGGTGTCCCGTCACCGGACCATGATGATGTTGGAAAGAATACCCCTTATGACCACCACATGTACCTTCCTGAATTAGTATCAATAATACTAAAATTGGTATTGTCTGTAAAGAACAAAATTATGATGCATCATTCTTCGGTGAAACTCCTCATTATTTTTGTGGGAGTGCCAAGGACAGCGTTTATCGGATGATTGAATAAATCCTGAGTTAAATCAATCGCATTCGTAAGTGTTGAGAACATGAAAGACAAAAATAGAAGAGATTGAAGTAACATGAAATGAAATTATACCAAAATTTGTAAATTTCAATGAATAGATTATTATGGAGTTATTTTCCACATCCTTGGATTTTTAGAAAAATGTCAACACATTTCGTTTAGATCATGAAATTTTCTACAAAAATTATTTGACCAATGTCTTTTGATATTTCCGGTTTGAAAAGAATTGCAGAACGATTGGAGAACCGAAAATCCATAATTATCATCTTACAAATATCTTGAAAACTAATGGATTTAGGGGGGAACGTCTGAGGACCTTTTCTGTAGCTGATAAAATTCCCTACGAAAAACTTTTTGTGACAAATTACTCTAAACCTCTTCCTTTCAGAGATATTCGGATGTGGTTAAACTGCTATTCCAAAATATTATCCAACAATTTCCAAACTCAAAGTGTAAATCACAAAATTCCGCACCATTCGTCGGTGAAACGTTTCATTATTTTTGGGGGAGTGAAAGGTATACCATTTTTCGAATTGTTGGATACATCCTCAGTTGAATCTACTATCATCCTGAGCTGTTGAAGATATTAATGAAGCAAAATAGTACAGGTTGAATTAATATCAAATAAAATTGCACAAAAATTCGGAAATGAAAATGGTATAACGGGATTATTGTGCAGCTATTTTCTAAACTAGTGGTTTTTTAGAAAAATGTTAAGAGATTTTGTTTAAATCGTTAAATTTTCTAAAAAAAATATCTGACGAATGTCTCTTTTGTTCCCCATTCGAAAAGAATTGCAGAATGATTAGAGAGCCAAAAATCTATAGTCATTATCTTCCAAATATCTTGAAAACTAATGGGTTTAGAGGAAAATGTTTAATGACCTTTTCTGTAGCCCATAAAATTCTCTATAAAAAACTCTTTATGACAAATTACTCTAAACCTCTTCCTGTCGGAGACATTTGCATGTTATTAAATTGCTAGTCCAAAATATTTGCCAACAATTGCCAAACTCAGAATGGAAAAATATTTATTACCTTGAGGTACATCTTGACGTCGTCTAACTCACTCGGAAGGTGAAGAATGTAATGTCCATACAACTGATCCTGTCCCTTTATATATCCCAGAAACTTAAGCAACATGATATCCAATCCCCGATGAAGTTTTGCAAACTCATTAACTCTGCCCCCTTTTTCCCCCTAAATATTGACATAAGATCTATGAAACAATCGAAGTAAAGAAATTTATGATTCGAAACTATTTTGCTCCTTACGTCAATACCTGAACGAACTTGTCAGCTATCAAACGTAAAAAAAAGTCAATCTGTCACGCATGGCAACGCCTAAAATGCAAATAAACCCAGTGGAAATTAGCTGAAACGAAACGATTAACGCATCTGTGCTCTGTGAAATCAGCAGTCCCCACAAATTATTCATTTCACATTTAACCAGGGAGAATTCATGGTAACTCGGTGGATTTCGGCGAGATCTATATTAGACCTTACTGGAAAATCTGCGTTTCCTTATTGCACTGACTGTTGATTTACTGTCCCATCCTGCGTTGGGGCATACCCGGCTTGACAAATAATGACTTATGTGACACTTCAGCAATGGCTCCATAACAATTACAATAGGAGTATTTCCTCTTTTTTTTCCTATTTTTTCTCTTTTTTTTCTTTCTTTTTCGGCGTTGCCCAGAGGATCCCTTTTAGTCTGTAGTCTGGGAGGAGTTTGCATACATTTTAGGTTGAGAATTTTTTTTCAACGAATTTTATGTTTTGTTCTATGTTTTTTGCCCCGTTGATCCGACTATCGAGATGTCCGAGTCAAATTCCCGTGAGTTTTTTTGTTATTAATCAATTATTATTAAAGAATTGAGAATTTTGCTTTTCCGACCAGGAATTTTTTTCAGGGTAATTTCTCAAATTTTTCAAGATATATTCAATATTTTTTGCTGAAAATGTTGACTGAATTTTTTTTTGGCGTTGCACGTAGTTGCATAGGTTTTTCACATGATACGTGAGTGATTCATGAAGAAATCTCCTTCTCGTACAGGGGATTATTAACTCATGGACTATTTCCCTTACATCTTATTTTGCCTTTAAATTTTCTTGACAAAATCGTCAATTTGTTGAAGATTTCGTAATTTTTGTCAAATTTTCTGAAAATTCTAAAAATTTCCGAAATTCTTTTGGAAAAACGCCGAATATTTGCCAACCTCCTAGAAAAGTCCAGGATTTTCATTTTGTTTTTCTTAGAAAACGTACGATAAAATTTCGTTGAAAAAATGGGAAAATTCTATGAGATTTCTATTGAACTTTCTATTATTTCTTGGCGAATTACATTGAAAAATTCTGAATCTTATTAGAATTATATGAACGTTTTTTCCAATAGAAACCTTCAATGGAATATATTCTGTTGAAAAAATCGATAGAGTTTTGTTTTTCTATACAATTTCATATAGTGGGTTATTTTCTGTAGAAATTTCTCGGTTCTCAATTTTTTTTTTATTCTTCTAATCTCTTAATGGAAAGAGGAATAGATTGGAGTAAAAAAAAATTTTGTAAATTCAATGTCGAGGGTTTTTTACGGAATTCTACGGAATTTTTCTAGGAAATTGTTTCTATTAGACATTTTCTGGAAAAAAATGCGCAGTAATGCGGAATTCTTAAAAAAATTGGCCGCAAACTAATTGAATTTTCAATGGAAATTCAATAGAAATCCAATAGAAGTTTTTATTGAGTTCGAAATTATTTTTAACCCTAGTTTGGTCACCATAGGAGGGAAACGCCGCAGAAGGTCGATTTTTTTTTCTTACTATTGACTGGCTGAGCGGAAAAATCCTAAAAAATTGGAATGCGTCAATTCAAGTGTCTAGAAAATTATAATTTTCGTGAGAGGGCCCAGTAAACCGCGATTCTAACCTCGCTTCGCGAGCGAAACCTCGCCTTCGGCTCGGCCTACAAAGCCACATTCGTCAGAAAATACTTTGTGGACCTTGTGATGAAAATAACTAATTTTTTAAAATTATTTATATCCACAATTCCTGAAGAAAAAAAATTATTTCCAACAGACTGGCAATTTTTTCCCATGTTGAATGAAATTGCCCGTTCTGCGACGTTGCCGAAGTCTCGCTAAACGCGCCCGGGCAGTATAGAGTGAATTCGGCAACGCTCGGGCCTAAATAACACGGCGGCGATTCCCTGCGGAGGTGACCGAAGTCGCAAGTTCTCATATGGTGACCAAACTAGGGTTAATGACATTATCATTAATTTCCAGTCAGATTGTCACTAGTTAAGGGAAACATCACCAATGTCCAACTACTCATATCTAATATTCAGGAATCTATCACCAAATTTGTGACAGAAATCACTAATGATCAAGGTTATTCTACTCAGTGTCCAATATCATCAATAACTGGTGATAGATTTCTAAAAATCAGTGACTTGTCCCCGAAAATAAATGATATGTTCCTGACAATTAAACATTTTGTTCTCTCTAAACATTCTACAAAACCCCATTTCTCGACAACTCGAGGATATTCTTGGAAACTCGAGAATGCTTTATTCTCCAAAAAGTTCCATAATATTCCAGAAGTTTCAGGGGTACATTCGTTTGTGCGCAACTTAGCGCAATAATTTATAGCCTATGTCCTAACGCGGAGCCTAGACTAATGAGTCGTGAAAATGCCATTGAAATCTATTCAGTCGTCTCTGCATGAATCGCGAACGGAAAAAATGGCAAGAGATTTATTGCATGCAAGAATTATTTATGTCAAATTATGTCTAAATTCTGAATGAACCGTTGCAAAGTGTTTCTTTTTCACAATAAAAAAAATCTGCAAATTTTTTTAATAATTTCTATTATCGAATCGACGAAACGACAAATTCTTGAAACGTCTCACGTCTTGAGCTTTTTGAAGTCTGAAACAATTAGTTTCAATAATTGATTTATATAAAAAAATTGTAGGAAATATCTGGATTGCGGTTAATGCATGTGGGGGGAGTGCGTTGATTATCTACGAATGATGGGAAAATACGTCCTTGCGTGAATCGCGAACGGAAAAAATGGCAAGAGATTTATTGCATGCAAGAAATATTTATGTCAAATTATATCTAAATTCTAAGTGAACAAAGTGTTGCACAATCTGCCGAAAAAAACCGAAGATGCGATTTTTAATTTGGCATTTTAAGTGTTTTGGTGTTGCAAAGTGTTTCTTTTTCACAATAAAAAAAAATCTGCAAAATTTTTTGATAATTTCTATTATCGAATCGACGAAACGACAAATTCTCGAAACGTCTCACGTCTTGAGCTTTTTGAAGTCTGAAACAATTAGTTTCAATCATTGATTTATATAAAAAAATTGTAGGAAATATCTGGATTGTGATTAATGCATGTGGTGGGAGTGCGTTGATTATCTACGAATGATGGGAAAATACGTCTCTGCGTGAATCGCGAACGAAAAAAATGGCAAGAGATTTATTGGATGCAAGAATTATTTATGTCAAATTATGTCTAAATTCTGAATGAACCGTTGCAAAGTGTTTCTTTTTCACAATAAAAGAAAATCTGCAAATTTTTTAAATAATTTCTATTATCGAATCGACGAAACGACAAATTCTTGAAACGTCTCACGTCTGAAGCTTTTTGAAGTCTGAAACAATTAGTTTCAATAATTGATTTATATAAAAAAATATTTGGAAATATTTGGATTGCGGTTAATGCATGTGGTGGGAGTGCCTTGATTATCTACGAATGATGGGAAAATAAACAGTGAGTGCTTCTGTGGCTCTTCAAGAATCGATTGCCATCAAAGGCACGAAAAAACGGGGAACTCTTCAGTGAATCCTGTCAGCACTGTTCCCGGAATAGATCTCTCTTCGGGCGTTCAAGTTTTTTTCGTGGGGAGGTCGTTGCCCCATTTACGAAATTGATGCAATGACCTTTGAGATAATTACCAAGAGCTTTCTTTTTCTTTGACTTCAATGTCAATGGGTCTGATGAGAAGGGAGTAATGGTGCATTGCATTGAATGAGGGATCAGTTTGTATCAGTTTTCTTCTTTACTAGAGGACAGATTGTCATTATTTTTTATTTCAATGTTTTCGTATTCTCATAATTTGAAAACGACTTCAATTCTTTATATTCTTAGCAACATGTCGTTACGACAGAATATTTTACCACTTCGCTACTGAATTGAAAACTCAACTTAATTTGATCCTGAAAATTCCCATTTTCATTGAAAAATCAAGTAAAGTAAGAAAGTCTCGTCTGCCAGCTGCTCGGAAATTTCGGAATACATTAACTTTCCAGTGAAATCTGCAATTTCTGATGCGCATTCAATGTCTCTTTTCGCAAAATTACTAGTCTACTGTCCATGAAATTTCATTTCTTCTCTAATAGTGTTGATTTGAAATCATAGATAAAGATGAATGATTATTGATTACTAATTATTAATTTTCATTTTCTTATTGTTACAGTACTCACATGCCGCCACTCCAGGACATCACCATGAACCAGACGACGTACCTGGGCAGTGGTAAGGACACGCATTAAATTTCATTTTCATCACGCTGTGACGAAAAGTGAACTTTTCGGCACGCTCTGCGTGCCTAAAAGTCCAATTTCCGCCACATTGTGATGAAAAATATTGTTCGTAACTCGTGAAAAAATGTTTTTTGCGCTCGTTACGAAATATACTATTAAGGGGAGACTACTATGAGTTTTAAATGTCGTGGGTTATTGGAGTGAGACTTTTCATACGTTGAAGATCGATTATGTAGATCTAAAAACGAATAATTAGTGCAAAAACAATTTTTTTTTAAATGTTCGTTTGCCCGAAAATGCTTAAAATGCTAAAAAAAAGTCCAGCGCCTCCAATTTTTGAGCTATGAATGATTTTTTTTTTCAAAATTTTCGGAAAAATATGTGAAATAACAATTACCAGCTATTTTTTTTTAATCCACCCCTTATATGGCTAAATTTGCTTTTTTGTATTTTTTTTTCACAAATAGTGAATTTTTTTATATGAAAAGAAAACGAAATCAGCTGTGTAGGAGTCGAATTCCAAAAAACTGGCCCGTAATTGTTGATCCACACAATTTTCTGAAAATTTTGACAAAAAAATCTTTTGTAGCTCAAAAATTGGAGGCCCTGGACTGTTTTTAGCATTTTAAGCGTTTTCGGGGAAACGAACTATAAAAAAAATTGAGCTACAAAAGATTTTTTTTTTCAAAATTTTCGGCAAAAGGTGTGGAACAACAATAACGAGCCAGTTTTTTGGAATTCAACTCCTACACAGCTGATTTCGTTTTTTTCGTATAAAAAAATTCACTATTTGTGTAAAAAAAATACAAAAAAAGCAAATTTAGCCATGTAAGAGGCGAATAAAAAAAAATTGCTCGTAATTGTTATTCCAAAAAAAAATCCTTCGTAGCTCAAAAATTGGAGGCCCTGAACTGTTTTTGGCATTTTAAGCGTTTTCTCGTAAACGAACAATAAAAAAATTTTTTTTTTGCACTAATTATTCATTTTCAGATCTATATAATCGATCTTCAACGTATGAAAAGTCTCACTCCAATAACCCACGACTTTTAAAACTCATAGTAGTCTCCCCTTAAAAAAATTCCACGCTCCATTGATCTTTACAACCAACGAACAATCGATACTCAAGATAGAATCGTGATCCCCGAGAAAACCAAAACCGGATGCGGGTCCCAGGCGCACCCCAGATGTGCAGAATTGGCTGGGGGTTCATTTACAGATAAGAACCGGGGAATCTTCCGGTCACTCATTATTGTCCCTTAATAGCGACCTCCTCGATAGCTTGGATCCAGCGATGGTCGAGATATTGATTGAGGGTCGAGGGGGATATTGTATGGGATGAGACAATGAAGACACTTATGGGCTATTGCCAGTGTAATTGCACTGGCAGCCGACCGTGTCTGGTCTTCGTCCAATTTAAATGATGGAGAATCTTTTCGATAATTTTCTCTAATTAAATGAAGAACTCGAGGCAGTTAGGAGAGATGATTAATGTTTCAACTCGAAATTGCCCTGTGGAGGTGGATTCATTGTTTGATTGATGTAATGACAATTTATTTGAGAAAGGAAGTGACAAAAATCAGTCAATAGAGTGTGGTTAAAAGAAAAAGTAAAATTTCATGAACAGAGATTTTGCAATTTAGGGTGAAAAGCTCATAAAATTTCAGGTTACCCTGAAAATTCAAGAATATGTTTACCTAATTTATATTAGTTTCCATGAAATAATTGAAATAGAACTGACAATTTCCATTGATTTTTTCATCGAATTAGCAATTTTCATTGACTAAATTCTTTGAAATTTCAGTGGAACTCTCAGTTGTCACATAAAAGTGAAATACATTGAAAAAAAAAGTTTTTGATAAGTACGTTTTCACCTGTATCAAGAAACGCATGGTTCAAAAATTAGCGAGAAGAAAATAACTTACACGGAGAAAGAAAAAACATCCATCAAGACATCTTGTACTTGTCCCAAATACGAGGATAATTTGTTTATGACAAGAAAGAGATTTCTTGGACCAAGTCTAGTTGAATCAATTTATTCAATAATTTTCAAGTCTCCAATCAAAAACATTTAAACGCAAAGACCTTTTGACTTATTTCGAGAACTCGCTTTTTTTAATAAATTATCTCTCATCTTTTCGGACAAGTACAAAATCTATTTTTTTTGTTATGCAAATATTTGATAACAACAAGTAATTTCAACAGAAATTTTCAATTTTCTCCCGCGAAAACATCGTTAAAAAAATCCAAATCATTTCCTACCGAATTCTTAAAATATTTCGACCCCCGAATTTAAGATTTTTCCAATTTTCAGTTGGCCCATAATTGAATGGAGTGCGAAATATATGTTCATTATACCTTTCCACATCCATTGGGATCTTTTTGATAACAGAAAAATATCTTCATCAGTTATTATTGGCTATTTTATCAGCCTCCGCGTTTGTGGGTAATTCCGCCCAGAGTTTGTGGGTAATGTATAGATATTCCAAATTTTTATTTTTTTCCTCATTGAAGTAGTTTTGAAGAAAATTTCGAGCTAATAAAAAACATTTGCTAGTTAGTACTTTTTTAAAATAAATTTTTGAAAAATCACCCCTGAAAAAAAAGCGTTATCCCCCCTATTTCATTATTTCCAAAAAATTTTATCACCAATCGGTAGCAAATGTTTGAAGATTTTTGCGAGTTAAGAAAAAATCGTCAATGCACTCCTATGATTGTGTCAATTAACAATTCCAATTTCAACTGACAACCAGAGTTGATGACCAGAATTTGTAGCAGGGATGTCAGACAAGATATGAATGTTTTTTTTTGGCTCAAATGAAAGAGCGGGTACAAACTCGGGTCTACAACTCGGGCCTTCAATTGAAGGCCCGAGTTGAAGACCCGAGTTTGTAGCAGAGATGTCAGACAAGATATGAATGTTTTTTTGGGCTCAAATGAAAGAGCGGCTCGAGAAATGACGTGCTAGAGCCTCTAAACATGACAAATGTCTCTAAAGATGATATCTGTTTTCAATTGAAAAGCAGAGTTGTGACATCATTGTCTAGGAGGACAATGGGGTCTAGGAGTATGTATAGAACATTGGGGTCTAGGAGTCTCCCCTGGTTCAAAACCATCTTTAGAGGTCCTAGCACGCCATTTCTCGACCCGCTCTTTCGTTTGAGCCCAAAAAAACATTCATATCTTGTCTGACATCTTTGCTACAAACTCGGGTCTTCAACTCGGGCTTTCAATTGAAGGCCCGAGTTGTAGACCCGAGTTTGTAGCAGCGATGTCAGACAAGATATGAATGTTTTTTTGGGCTCAAATGAAAGAGCGGGTCGAGAAATGACGTGCTAGAGCCTCTAAACATGACAAATGTCTCTAAAGATGATATCTGTTTTCAATTGAAAAGCAGAGTTGTGACATCATTGTCTAGGAGGACAATGGGGTCTAGGAGTATGTATAGAACATTGGGGTCTAGGAGTCTCCCCTGGTTCAAAACCATCTTTAGAGGTCCTAGCACGCCATTTCTCGACCCGCTCTTTCGTTTGAGCCCAAAAAAACATTCATATCTTGTCTGACATCTTTGCTACAAACTCGGGTCTTCAACTCGGGCTTTCAATTGAAGGCCCGAGTTGTAGACCCGAGTTTGTAGCAGCGATGTCAGACAAGATATGAATGTTTTTTTGGGCTCAAATGAAAGAGCGGGTCGAGAAATGACGTGCTAGAGCCTCTAAACATGACAAATGTCTCTAAAGATGATGTCTGTTTTCAATTGAAAAGCAGAGTTGTGACATCATTGTCTAGGAGGACAATGGGGTCTAGGAGTATGTATAGAACATTGGGGTCTAGGAGTCTCCCCTGGTTCAAAACCATCTTTAGAGGTCCTTGCAAGCCATTTTTCGAGCCGCTCTTTCATTTGAGCCAAAAAAAACATTCATATCTTGTCTGACATCTTTGCTACAAACTCGGGTCT
>NW_021680416.1:1089324-1091041 GCF_001412515.2 Diachasma alloeum
CGATTGGTGATAAAATTTTTTGGAAATAATGAAATAGAGGGAATAACGTCTTTTTTTTCACAGGTAATTTTTCAAAAATTTACTTTAAAAAAAGTACTAACTAGCAAATGTTTTTTATTAGCTCGCAATTTTCTTCAAAACTACTTCAATGAGGAAAAAAATAAAAATTTGGAATATCTATACATGAGGGGCTAATTGATCGGATCTGGGTGAACGTTGATTCCAACTATTTAAGCGACGGGCTATTCAGAACTCTCAAAAGTATGTGGAAAAAGTGAAAACTGAGAAACCGTTTTTTTTGGCCCCAGCCAAAGGGTCAGATTTTCGGGTTTTCCGGGGCAAGTGGATTTTCGCCAAAATCGAATTTTTTAGCCGGGTGAACGNAAAACTACTTCAATGAGGAAAAAAATAAAAATTTGGAATATCTATACATGAGGGGCTAATTGATCGGATCTAATGCCGCCCAGGGTTTCTATAGAGCTGCTAGACGCTACAACTAGAGGGCGGTCGAGTGACAGCTCGATTGTTTGGGGTAGTCGGTGGCCACTGGAACATCGGGTAAATTCAGGATAATTTATTATTATTCACGTGATATCTTTCTCAACATGAAGCCAAAGAATGGAAGCGAAGGACGAAAATAGGAAAAATTATAACAGGTGGTCTGCATTGCTCAAAAAAGTCATGAAAACGCCCAAAAGGTGGGCGGTATTGGACGCATGCCGGGCGGTATTCCCCTCAAAGTTCGATTCCATCGCTCACTGGCCGATGACAATTGAATTCCATAATTAAATATGTTTAATGTTAATAAAAAATCTGTCCTCTTCACATCTTCGAGTAAACACCTCGAAGAATCCATTCTAAGCGTTTATGACCCTTTGTAGAGTGCGGAGCTGGAAACAAAGACTCATTTCCCTTAGGTGGAGAACATGCATGCACTTTGCATGTCAATGCATATGTCACTTTGAAAAGTGAAAGAGAATTGATCAAAGATTCAAAATTATTCACCAATTTTTCTCAATATTTATCAAAACGCATCATTTCTCCGTGTATAAGCTATCGCAACGACTCGTTCCTCTCTTTTCGTCCTTTCCTCCGTTCAGCTTGACTAATCACCCAGTTTTCGGAAAATTCCTATTTTGCTCCCCATTTCACTTAACCGTACGATTAATCAGTACACTTGTGCATGGAGACTCGCGAGACTCTGGGACGCCTCGTCAAGTTACGCATCTCGAGTAAAAGCTCGAAATGGCACATAAAATTCTGGGAAATCGGTTGTTTCTACTCACGACACAGGGGGACAACTCTCACTTCATCTTCCGTTCCTTTTGGTGACTCTTCATTTTTGGCTCGCCGAAAATAATATCAAGCCAAGAGTTCATTCGAGCCTCTTCCTCACCCACGGGGATGACTTCACTTTTTTAGAGTTGTAGTACGAGATGAACCGACGGAAAATTATCATATATATCCAGAAAACACGTGGGAAATTACTCTTCTATCTCTCTATATAAATAAAAAAATAAAGGGGACGCTTAAATTCAGGGGACGCTGGGTGTCTATACGGGGGTTCCTACATGGGGAGGTGCCTGTATTTATAAGGGATGTCTATATGAGGTGGTGGTCATAAAGGGGATATTGACATTTATGGAGGATTACTATATTAGGGAGTGCTCATATGGAAGATGTTTATGGGTACGGTCACACCGCTGCGGTCACACGG
>NW_021680416.1:1091146-1246213 GCF_001412515.2 Diachasma alloeum
AATAGTATAGCTCGACTCGACTCGACTCAATTTTCTGCCTAATTAATTCCTCTATTAAAATAAATCAATTCGGTTCGCTAATTTAGGCCCTTTTCAAAGTAAATTTCCAACGTGAATTCAAGTTCAATTGTCAGTGAACACGTAATTGACCTCGACTCTTATATTTTATCAGCGCGAATGAATTTTTACGGTAGAAAAGTTGATGAATTTTACCTCGAGACAACTGAAGTTCATCAGTGCAATGACCTTGATTCGAATGCAGCATCGCATTGGCTCCGTCGGTATTGAAAATTCTTTTCTAACGGGGGAAGTACGAGAACCGGGGTAAAGGAAAGACACCTGATCGTCCGACCCCAAATCGGCAGACCTGAGGTATTTGCACTAGGCGCCGCACGTCGGACCTTCAGTGACATCCTTCTTGGAAGACGAAGGCTTACAAGCTCTGCTCACCGCCAAAGCTGTGTTATTGGGGATATATATTCTTCGCACTTTGGACCTGATCAGCAGTTTGCCAAAGTGATGGTGTAACCAATGGGTTGGATAATTGGATCAATGGAGTGATTGATGCGTGTGATCAGTTGCAATTGTTGAATTTTTACAATTGTTTTTTGAATAATTTTATTGGGTAACTTTTATGGATTGAAGACTATTTAATCTTAATTTTTTTCATATATTCTTCTACTCAATGCATTTATCGCATTTTGTTTTTTTATTTTGAATTTCATTTTTAACCACAGACAGAAAAATTTAATAGGAAAAATTAGCGAATTTGATAGAAAATTCTATTGGATGTTTATTGAACTTTTATTGAAAATTCTATTAGTTTTTGGCCGATTTTATTGAAATGTTCAATAGAAAAAGTCAATAGAATTCGCTTTTTCTGTATAACTTATTATCTTCAGGTAATTTCTGTAGAATTTCCTCGGCTCAAATTTTCTAAGTTTTTTTCTATTCTCTTGTTCTTTTCTCCTCATCAGGAAAATCAAACAAAAAAACTTGGAAAATTTGAGCCGGGAAATTCTATAGAAAATATCTCAATGAAATAAGTTACACAGAAAAATCATTCTATTTACTTTTTCTATTAAATATTTTCTATTAAACATTTCTAAAGAATATGTGAAAAACTAATAGAAAGTTCAATAAAAATCCAATAGAATTTTCTAACGAATTCACTAGGTTTCTATTAAGTTTTTTCATCCGTGCTTTACTGCACATTTTTCTTCAATAGAAACTATCTCATAGACATTTTATTTTCCTTCTCTTTTCATTAAAAAATGAAAGAAAAAAACTTCATTAAAAAATGATTTTAAACATCAAGCAAAAATAAATTGTATTAAAAAATCCAATTGTATTGACTTTGTTCATAGAATATTTTCCATTAAAAACACGTAAATATGGTGAAGAATTTTTCAAGAGAATCGGCCAAAAATTAAAAATTTGAAAGAAATTTCCATGGAATTTGCTGTGTTTCTATGAAATTTTTCCGTAAATCATCAAGAATTCCTAATTAGTCAAGCAGAAAGCTTCGTGAAGTTCATCTTTTAGTTCAACAAAATACATTGGAAATTTAAAAAAACGGGAATTTCCACTCCGCATTTCTCGCGTTATTGACTATTGATGAAAGTTCATTATGAACATTTCAATTCAATTCAATTCTTTATTCTATCTTATGGTGTTAGGTTTGGATACAAGGGGATTACAAATCACATTTAAAGTTCCCAAGGCAAAGGTCACGATGATCATTCGAATAAGTACCAAATGATAAAGAGAATCACGTTATTAATAAATTAAAAACGAAAAAAAAACTTCGATAAGTTCGGTAAAAAGACAATTATAAAATGTTTTTCTTTATTTTTATCGCTTTTTATCTGCTCTCTACATAATTAGATTCATTTCATATTCTATATTATCTCCAGGCTATCTACTCGTTCAGCGTTAGATGTTTTGAAAATTATTTCTCTCATTGTGTAGAATCATTTCACTAATGACCGGTTTCCAGTTTCCACCTCGAAGCCCTATCCTCAGGATAGACTCATAACAAAAAAAAATCTCTTCTAGAAGAGATAACCAGAAATTATATTATCACTTCACCTTTGACTACCATTCCCAAACAAAAACAAGTGATAAAATTCAACTGAAAATCTCAAAAATTCTAATAATACCCCCGAGAATGCTGCAGTTGTCCCCGAGCATGTCTCGAGTTACAGGAAATCCGTGCTTCGTATTTTCCCGTCTTCGAGTGTCCCCCAAACACTGGGTGGAGGCGTAGACTCTTCCAATTTATTTCTAGCGCATCCCGCACCCCCCACCCACCACCAACCGATTACACGTATTTTTAGGAAAAAAAAAAAACCAGTCGACAAAAAATACAATTTTCCCCGACTCTCCGTACTCCCCAATCAGAAATAAATGGATTCATGAAGAGGAGAAATGGATGGTTCTGAAATAAAGAGAGTTCTACCGATTCTCGTCCTAAATGTGTCATCTATAAATACTTTCGAGCCCCCAGACATGCCCGAGTCTCGTATTCGATAGACTAGGGGGGGCCAGATGCAACTTAAAACTGCAACTGAAAGCTATTGGGACTCCACTCCAGTGAGTCACGAATACCCCATCACACTGACCCCCGGAATTTCACCCCTTTTTTGTATTATTTTTCTTTCAAATTCTTCATTCCTGTACAGTCTCACTTCGTGTCAATCCCTGGCGCCTAGATAATCACGTGCGAAAAAATTTGATAAAGAGAATTCTTTGGATTCACCTACGCCGATGGAAAAAATTGTTTTATTGAAATGTTTCTTTCTTGGAACAAGTATTATGTACTTGAACCAATGACAAATAAATAAGATCTTACGGTGAATACCAATTATTTTTTCTTGAGATAGATTTACTTGAATCAAATACAACAGTCCTCAGCGTTAATTTGAATGTTGTTTTCTCGAATGAAGCCGATGTTTAAATTGAGCTTTCCGTACATCACATTGAACGAAATTGAGCCACATTTGCCAGACATTGACAAAACAGTATATTATGTCATCAGGCGATAATAGTATATTGTGCGTCAAGGGCGGAAAATCATGTTTTCCCGCCCGAGGTGCACATGCTATTTTTTAACTCGTCTGCAAAGGAAAGTTCGTATTTTGCTCTTTGATGAGCGGAAGGAAAGTACGAACTTTTCGTGCAGGTGTGTGAAAAAAGTATTTTTCTGTTCCGACGGGAGCAAAGTGACATTTCCCTCCCGCTTCGCGGGAGGGAAATCTGACTTTGCTCCTACGCCGGAACAGAAAAATTGCGTTCTAACCACGGAAGGTAAAATAAAAGACCCTTGCCCACGTGCTTATCAACTTTGCCTTCGGCTCGGATGATAATTCTGCAGCCGATCAATTATTTTAAATAATAATAATTCTTTTCAGTAAAATATAATGATAGTTTTTAATAATATTTGCCGTTAGAAGGACGGTGGCGATACAGTAGTATATATATATACCTGTAATAATAAGAATAATAATGATAATAATAATAATAAAATGTAATAATTATAAAACTGAAACCTCAATTATTTGAAATAATTTTTTTTTTCGGCTGATAATTCTGCAGCCGAGCCGAAGGCAAGGTTGATAAGCACGTGGGCAAGGGTTCTTTATTTTACCTCCCTAGGTTAGAAATATACTAATCTGGCGAATGTGGCTTTATTATAATCACATTGAACTAAATTTGTGATATCCAAGTTTGTGTTGAATTGCCGTAATCTTCCGTATTATCTGGCGAATGTGGCTTTATTATAATCATATAAAAAAATAAAAATAAAAAAAAATAAAAAAAAATAAAATAAAAATATTATCTGCCGAATATGGCTTTATTATAATCACATTTGCCAGATAATATTTTTATCTTCGTGTGATATACGATATTTTATGCCATTGGGCCCGAAAACCGCGATCTAACCGAGCGAAGCAAAGTTAGAATCGCGGTTTATCGGGCCTAATGACATAAAGACACTTTTCGGCACGAGGCGAACGTAGCAGCAGTGACAAAAAATTCCGATTACATAGCCTCCACTCGTAAAAACTGAACTTCATACTCTGGTTACGTCTACCAACTACGTCTCGTCGAAATATACTTGAACATTAATTTTAAACTGCTAGCTACGTACATAACGATTGGATGCTTTCGACTTTTGGCTGAGAGAGAGGCCAGTTGCCATTCGGCGGCAGTGCTACTCTGGCCGCTGAAGATGCTCTTTTGACGGGCATTTGAAGCGGGAAACAGAAGGAAATTGCGCGATTGAGATATCAAAAGGGAGTCTTTGTGCTGCGGTGATGAGAGATGAGGAGTAACTGGAGGGAAGAGGCTCACGTGTTATGGGATGTAGTAAATCACGAGTTGAATCTTCGACTGTCAGTGAAGAATCGGACGGTGAAGATAAACCCGTTAGGGTAGAAGTCATGTTTGGTAAAATTATGGAATTACTTTATTCGATGGAATTTTTAAGACTAATTGGTTTGGGTACGTCACGGGAACTAATGGGTTTTGAAGAAAATATCAAAAGTTTCTTTTATTGTCCGCGAAATTTCTTTTAGAAATAGTCCTTTCATGATTTCCTCTTCATCATTTCTTTGGAAAACGTTCAGGAAAGAAGATGAATGGAACGATCTGTTGAAAGATATTTTATAAATATCTTAGAAAATATTTGATTTAGGGGAAAACGCCAGTAGTAGATTTTTTTTTAATTCTCAATGAAGAATGTGTTTTCACATTTCTTCCTGAATGACTGATTTTTCATTGAGCTCTGACTGACTTAGTTTAATTGATTGCTGTATTTTTTTCAAGTCTTTTGATGGAAGTTGTATTTTCCTAAAGAATTGTCTTCCTCATTTCCTAAAGAAACGAAATAAAAATTTTATTTCGCGGTTTTTTTTTATTTTTAAATTTCTTCCCGAACTTTTTCTTCTGCAGATATTAAATAAAAAATTCTGCTGACAACTTCTGAAAAGAAATAACTGGATAAATTTTAATCGAATCATTTTATAAATTTCTTGAAAACCAGTGGATTTAAACAAAAACATCAAGAAAATTTTGATGTCAGCCATCAAATTGTTCATAAAGAATATCACAAGAGTTTTTTTTCATTGTCCGCGAAATTTCTTATTAAACTAATTCTCTCATAATTTCCTTTTCGTGTATATTTTTTTCAATATTCAGGAAAGAAGATGGAGGAAAAGATCTGTTGAAAGATATTTTATAAATATCTTAAAAAACATTTAATGTGGTGGAAAACGCCAGAAGTATATTTTTTGTTGGCCATGAAATTCTCAATGAAGAATATATTTTTACATTTTTTTTAACCTTTTCTTCTGAAGATATTGAAAGAATAATTTTACTGACAAGTTCTGAAAAGAAATAAGTAAACGAATTTGAAAGAAATTATTTTATCAATCTCTTAAAAACTATTGGATTAACAAAAAATTTTAAAAACTTTGCTATCGTTTAAAGTTTTTAATAAAAAACGTCCTCCAACAATTTTCAATTTTCATTGAAAGCAAAATGAAAACTTTCTTTACTTTCCACCGCCAAGTCCAATTATTTTTTGTATTCCTTTTATTGGAATAAATTTAACTCCATTGGCTTCCGTTTGTGAGCCAAAAGAGTCGTGAACTTTCGAATTGACACCGAAGGATCAAAAAGAGAGTTCAGAAGTAACGTATAAAGGTAATAGAAAGAAAATGCGTGTGCGTCGTGAAAAACAAGAGGAATAATAATAGGTCGTACAGGCTACAATTGTCTTTGGTACATGGCCAAAAGGGTCAAAAAGTGTGCATACGTCGGGACGCCTCGGATGGTTTTTGATGATCACTGCGAAGTTGGCACGTGAGCAGTCATGAGTATCACACACCGGGAGACGCATCGAAGATTGCCATCGACCCGGTGATTAATTTCCCTCGTAACAGGTGGCCAGATGAATGTTCGGGCCTGAAATAGAGGCACGAGACGGTGAATTGGGTCACTAATTAGAACTATTTAATAATAAGTTTTCATACGGACTACGGGGAAAATGAACGAAACTTCTAGCTAATTTTCTTAGTATTATCAGTTTTAGCCATCGTAAAACATGATTTTATGAGAGTTGGCAGTGTGTGCGGGCGAGGAAAATGTCAACGAACATTTTTGGATTTTCTAACATTTATGTTTTTCTAGTTCCAAGTAGAAGTTGAATGAAAACATGTATCAGATCATTTTGAAAATATTTTGAATGCTTGGGAATTTATATATGAAAATGGGAAAAGAGCTTTTTTATGTGATTTTTTTTCTCAATTTCATTCTGTTGATGATAACTACAAATTTGTTGCAGAAAGATATTGCGTTTTATTGTTGTTTTGCTTTAATTTTTTAAAGAAAGAAGGAAAAAGTCAAGTGAAAGGAAAACTTGGAAAACTTATCTTGAGAAATTTCTATGAAAAATATCTCAATTGAATGATTTGTTAGAAAAATTGAGTTCTGTATTTTCTTTTTTAAATCAATATTTTCTATTTTTTAAAACGCGTGGAAAAATTGCGAAAATGTTCTGATAAAGCGCATAAATTAATGACAATTTAACATGAATAAACCCCAAGTTGAATAAATAATGTGGTAGATTATTTTGAAAATATTTCGAATGGTTGTAAATTTTAAAAAAACCGGAAAGGAGTTTTTTTATGAAGTGTTTTTTCAAAATTTAATTCTGGTGATAACGAAAAATTTGTTGCAAAAAAATCTTAGCTCCAATTTTTTGATTCAATTTTCTTTACAGGAGGAAAAAGTCTAGTGAAAACAAAACTTAGGAGACTTATACCAAGAAATTTCTGTAGAAAATATTTCAACAAAAATCTATCAATGTTTTTTCGACAAAATATTCTCTATTTTTAAAAATACGTCGAAAAATTGTAAAAATTTTCTGACAGAACTGTCGAAAAAATAATGAAAATCCAGTGGAATTTCCTAACTAATGCAAATTTTTCTCTCTGAAACTTCTTTTTCGTACGCACCCCTTCGAAATAATTTCAAATTTGCTTTGATTTGATCACATCACTCCTGATTTAATCTGAAGTATGTCCTTTGTCTGGGCCGAACGTGCGTAAATTGATGACAATTTAACATGGATAAACCACAATCTTGTCAATTAATTTAATCGTCGAATCTCCCCGCGATGTTCGCACCGTGAATCTTAAGTGTCCACTCATTATTTCCAATTTTTACGATCCGCCTACCCTGCAATGTAGTCTAAGACCAATTAAACCTGACGTTTGGACAAATGTCGAATTTCCGAGGTTACAGACAAAAAAATCGCCAACCTCCTCCTTCATCTCTGAAAATATATTCATTGTTTTCATTTTCTGTTCAGGCACAAATCCAAGATCACCGGGAAAAGTTCCCAATGGGACTGCCTCGGGTCATGCTGGCAGAACCATCAAAGATTATGAGGACCAACTGGGCGTATTACAGAAGGAAAATTTCAATCTCAAATTACGGGTTTACTTTCTCGAGGAGAAAATGGGCATCAGTTCGGCGGACGAGAATACGATTAAGAAAAATATTGAGCTTAACGTAAGTTTCAGTGACACAATAGTTCATTTTACTTCAGATTAACATAGGAGAGGGTGGGGTGGACACCACAAAAAGGACACTTGACTTTTTTTGAAATGTTCATGACGTGTTGATCAGGGTTTCAATATACTAATTTAAATTAAAAAGTAGTGAAATATTTGATAATCTAAATTTCCAATTGATGATGAATTAAATATTAAAAATTTGGAACTATAAATTTTCTATTAAGTAGATAATATTAAATTTCTTATAAGGGATTTCCGACTATCCAAATAATCGTCAATCTTTCATTCTCAATTACTGATTAATGAATAATTCGAAATTTGACTATTTAAATTGATGATTACTTCAATAATAAAAATTTACAAGTGTTGTTATCTGATTTACTACTTAATAATTTAACAGTAATTCAGTAGCGAAGTGGTAAAACGGTACAAGTCAATTTTGACAATTGACCAGTTTTCAATGAATATCTCGGAATCTAACGGAGATAGTAAAATTTTGTTACAACCTTTTTTGTAGAGCCGATTGAGAGCTACAACAAATGTAATTACGAAAATTTCGCTATAATTCTTAGATTCGGAAATATTCCTCAAAAACTTAACTGGGAGATAAGTCGACTTGAACCGTTTTACCACTGCGCTACCTAATTATAATTTATGGATATGGCTATCCCTGGTTGCATCAATTAACTAATAAAAAATGATACAAATTCTAATTGAATAAACACCCTCAATGAGGCACAAGTGCTCAACGCCTTCAATCTGTTTACCCCTCCAGGTTGAACTTGAATCCCTGAAGAAAGATCTGATTGAGAAGCAGGAACTCCTCAGTCAAGCGGCGAAAGCCTTTCAACTGCACGAAGAGCAAAAAGAAGCAGCGGCTCGCAATCAAGCTCAATACCAGGAGTCCTTAGAGGCCGAACGGCGAAGAATAGAAGAGCTCGAACAAGGTACCTCCCTCCCCCACCCCATTCACCACTCCACTTAACTACTTGAAAGTGGATTCTTCATCCACTTAATTATTTGAAAACCTCAAACGTCATCCACACAGAGAAAAGAAGTTTCTAGTTTTCAGAGCCAAGTTACTGATTTTAAGATTCTAAAGGGCATTGTCCTGAGAATAAGAAAATTATTACATACTTTTAGAAAGAAAATCTCCGAAAATCAGTACCAAAGACCTACTTATTTCCATTGAATCTCTCTATATTATAAAAATCCAAATCTACTTCTGGTGATGAAAATTTGGTACTTGAAATTGACTTCAAAATTAAGGGTCATAAGGGTTAGAATGAGGTTCACGAGGGTCAAAATAAGGGTCATGAGGGTCAAAATAAAGGTCATGAGGGTCAATAAGGTTCACAAGGATCAAAATGAGGGTCATAAGGGTCAGAATAAGGTTCACGAGGATCAAAATAAGGGTCACGAGGATTAAAATAAGGGTCGTGAGGGTTAGAATAAGGGTTACAAAGGTCAGATTAAGGGTCACAAGGATCAGAATAAGGGTCACAAGGGTCAGAATATGGGTCATGAGGATGAGAATAAGGTTCACGAGGGTCAAAATAAAGGTCATGAGATTGACCTGTTTACCCTACCCTACAGAGAATGTTACTGAAAACTACAAAATTTTGTCTCTCTGTAATTGCAGAACTATCAGATTACAAAGAGAAGCTGCTAGAGCCCTCGATGTACTACAAAGAGGCCTTCGGTATCACCCCGGAGTCAGCCTTGGAGAACAAGGAGAAGCTGATCCAGATGGAGGAGCTAGTGGAGAGTCTCGAGGTGGAAGTTAAGCAGTTGTCAGCGAGCCTCGAGGATGAGAGGTCCTGGGCGCAGGAGTTGGAGACGGAGAGAGATGCCTTGAGGATTCGACTGGAGGCGGAAGTGAGGAATCGAGAGAAGTTGACGGCTGCTCGTGACAGCGACATCGAGGAGCTCAGGGGGAGGATCAAGGAACTGGAGGAGGAGGGCTTGAGGCGTGAGAGTGCAGTCCAACAGTTTAAGAGTGAATTGGCTGAGAAGGATCGCTTGATCCGGGAGAAGATCGCACTGTTGGAGGAGAAGTGTCGAGCCTGCGATGAACTCGCTGAGGTCGCGGAGAAGAGGAAGAAGCAGATCGATCAGCTCAGGACTTCGGTCAAGTCCAGAGACGATGCACTCACCGATCTGAATAATAAGCATAGAGCACTCTTGAACCAGTCTGAGAACAATATCGTGAGGAGGCTGTCACCACCTGGCAGTCCAATCACTTATGATGATTCATCCCAGGGGGTGAGGTCGGGGCAGAGGTCGGGACAGGCGTCTGGTGTCACTAGTCCGAGCAAATGCACCAGTCCGTTCGATTGGGACTGCAGAGCCAGGGGAATCATGCAGATGAATTCGGGGGAGGAGAAGGAGGTCAGGGAGTTGGTGAAGGTTTGTGGATCAGTTGCAGTTTTTTTGGAAATTGTGAATTTTAACCCCTCATGCGAATGTGAACGATTGATTGCAAAATTTATTATTTTCAAATCGAGAAAGAATAACTTGATCGGACGAACAAAATTGGAATCCGGAATGTTGTAGCTTGAATTAGATACCGGTTTCATATTTTTGTATTCATTAGAAATAATCGAATTCGAGTCGTATTCAGCAGATAATACGCGATTGGTAATACAAAGGCCCCTGAGGTAGTTGAAGAGTCGTGAGGGGTTAAATGACAATTCCTCGGAATTTCAGAGGGACTGTCAATCGCAAATTCAAGAAGGTGTTTACAGTATTGAAATATTTTGACTGATATTTTCGGTTTATTTCGTGGAAATTTTCGTCACATTGAAGATTCACTAAAATTTCTTGGGAATTTCCGTCACATTGAAGTTTCACTAAAATTTTGGGGAATTCCATTGTTGAAAATTCAAAATTTTTGGGAAAAATCAATGGAAAATAAGAGTTTCAGTGCAATTATTCCATGAAAATGATTAGAAATTACGAAAGTGTGGATGAAGATATTCTTGATTATCAATTAATTGCAAATTCGACGTAATTTGAAACTCAATACTTATATTTTCGTTGAAAATTCAAGTAAGCCGGAGAGTTCCCGTCTTCTCGCTACAGAAAAATTTGTAATTCCATTGAACTCTCTGTGAAATTTTCAATTTCATGACTTTTCCCTCTAAATCGAATTCAATATTACTCTCTGGAAAATTACTAGTAAACTGTTTCTGAAATTTCAAGTTTTTTCTGACAGTGCTCCTGAATTTTCCTGGTTTATATTCATTCTCAAGAAATAATTGAACTAAAATTCACAATTTTCACATTACATTATGTTATTCAATGAACAAATTCGTTGGCTCTTGTTAATTGTTTTTACTTATTACTATAATCAAATTTATCATTTAAAAATTGTTACATTATATGAAGTATTACTGAACTATTCGTCTGCGCACTGTTAAAAAAAATCTTTGGCTGTAATTTTTGGATAAATTTTTTATTATATTATAATTTCCCCTCATATTTCAAGGACTTTCACAATTGAAAAGTAATAAAAATCAGGAAAATTTGGCAAATGTATTCTTCAATGTTCATGTTTTCATTGAAAACTTTCATAAGACGAATGCACTCATCATATTATTGCTTTTTTATTCGCATTTTTGGCCTGAAAATTCAGCTATTTTCGATGTAACATGAGAAATTGGAGTTTCTCTCGAGTTCCATTGGACAGTTTGGAATAATTTTTGTTTGGAAATGAAGAGAAATGGTTCCCCTTCATTCTTAAAATAATCCAAAGTTTCAAGTTACGACTTCACGACGGTAATTTATGGTTTTTCTAACATTCGAGGAAAGGGAAACAGTTTATTGCACTCGTTAGCATAGACTTTTCAGCTGCTTTGATTCATGGATCTTTAAAGAACTTCGCTAGGCAGATCACGTTATTTAAACCGAAGATATTAATATGAAATGACTTTCAGGATGAAGGCATACGCCATCAAACGACATTTTACGATATTCACATTTTGTCGTTGCTCCTGGAATTAAGTCTCATATATTTAACAGCATATTTTGATGTTTATCACTGGGACGAGTTATTTCAGATGAAAATATATTTTGACATTGTAATAATTGAATTTTTCAATGAGATGAGAAAAACAAATTTAATATGTTTCGGTCAATATCGAACGAAATGTGAAAACTTGCCTTATTATCAGTCCATTTTAAAAATGTTGTCGGTTCTAGATTAATTTAGTGAACAATTACGTGCAGGAGGAAGAACTAAAAGACATTTTCGGAGCGGAATAAATTAATCACCACAAAAAACGTCTCTTCACATTTTCCATAGAATGACTCACCATTTGAATAATTGGGGTTTTGCATTAAATTTATTTACTCGAGTTAAAAAATATTAAAAGATGAGACACGTATTTTTTTGTTTAGGTGAATGATGAAAATTCAGTGCGTTATAGGGAATTAAAAACGTCTGCAATGGAATGTTTTTGTTAATTGGGTGTCATTTCTTGGTTTTTAATCGTTTTTCGAATGAAAAAAATATGCATTGATATCTTTCATTCGATTGTTGTATTCAGTACCAAATTGAGCTGAATTTTCTTGATTTATATTCATTTTCATGGAATAATTTAGTTGAAATTCGCTATTTCTGTAGATTTTTCATCAATACGTGAATTTTAAATGACGAATTTCTTTGAAATTTCAGTGTAACTGTCGCTTGATCAAAATTACCGAAAAATGTACCGAAAATTTCAGAAAAGAATACGTAACTAATATTTTTCATCTAATTGTCGTATTGAGTACAAAATGAAGCTGTATTTCCAATTAACCGAAAATTCAAGAATAAATTTACCTGAATTTTCCTGATTTATCTTCATTTTCATTAAATAATTGAACTAAAATTCACAATTTCTCGCGTTTTTTTCATGAATTTATGAATTTTCACTAACTATCTGTCACATTTCAGTGGAAGTCTCACTCCATAAAAATATCCAAGAAGTCTGTCTAAACATTACTTTATTAAATTAATAAAAATCATGCAAAAACCCAATTTAAAGTCCAGAAAAATATCAAAAATTGCCTAGGCCATCCCCCGTTCCCCCCAAAATCACTTCAACTAACAAAGAATATTGTTAAAACTGATCAATTACCCTTGACCTTTCCTCAGGAACTCGAAGAGAGAGATCGTAAGCTGAAAGACCAAGAAGAAACCAAGAAGCAACTGATGTTGAAACTCTGCAACGTTCAAGAGACCGCGGAAGCCACCCAACGAGATCTGAAAAAAGTGCAAACAGACCATAACAAAGCCCTCAGAATGATCCAGGAATTCGTGGGCCGTACGAAACACCTCGAGCAAAAGCTCAGCAAGAAGGACAAAAAGATAGAAGAGTTGAAGTTGGAGACCAATAAGCTCAAAGAGTCTGAATCAAGAACCAAGAGAAATGCCCAGTTGTCCTCAGTGAAGCGAAATTTAACCCTGGAGATGGACGACGATTCACTGGAGAAGAAATCGTCGAGTCAGGTCGGTAAATTATCAAATGCTTTCCATTTTTTTCGGAAAGGAACAACACTCTCATTACTCTCATGACATTAACCCTGTCATACCTCATTCTAAAAAGACGAAATTAATTATCACTAGATGCTTAATTAACGATTAACCGATTATAATCTAGTTTCATAATGTTGTAAACTCGATTGAATTGAATTAAACATTGAAGAATTAATGAATCTGAAGTGTCCCTTGGTCCATCAGCGCTGAAAGCCGTTATTTTTTCTCTTTATTTTCAGAATAACTCTTCTTCTTCTTCCTCTTTGCTTTGACAACACTGCATGATAGCTTCTACTCATCGGTGCTTCCAATAAGACAAAATTTTTACAATTTTACCTGTTTTTTTTTGTAAAGATTACTGCGAATGAACATTTATACTGACTGTTACACGTATTATTTCATGCCCGAGACATCGATCACCTCGAAAAAGAAAGGATTAAATCAACTGCGAAAACAGATCAATTCCATAATTCAACATCTTGGCTGTTTTATTTCTGAATTTCATTTATTCCTTTCTCATTACGTAATTATCTTTAAAAAATGTCAGGAGAACTTGTGGGAAAATTTCTTACAAAAAATGTCTTGACATTTTTCCTGAAAACCAGTCATTTCTAAAATAATTACACAAACAAAAATTATCATGTTTAACGAATTACTTTTCACCACTTCATCTTCAATAAATATCTCAGAAACTAATAACTTTATTTAACATAATCGTAAAATCGTCTCGGTAGCTAACAAAATTTCCTAAAAAACAAAAAATGACTCATTCCTGAGATAATTCTAGAGATAACAAGCAATATTATGTTCAACAAACACTCTTCACCACTTCCGTCTTCTTAATTATGTTACTATCTCAGGAACTGATGACTTTAGCCAAAAATATCAAACGAATTATTTTGTAACTGACAAAATTTCCTACAAAAAATGTTTTGATATTTTGCTTTATGGCAATATTGCTTCATTGCAATTCATTCTTGAGATTATTGCACAAATAACAGGTAATATTATGAACTAAATATTGAAAAATGAATAAATCTGGAGTGTCTCTGGGTCCATCCGTGTTGAAAGCTGTTTTTTTTTCTTTATTTTCAGATTAACTCTTCTTCTCCTCTCTTTTTTACTTTGACAAAACTGCGTAATAGCTTCTACTCATTGGGGCTTCCAATAAGACAAAATGTTTACAATTTTACCGATTTTTTTACAAAGATTTACTGCGGATGAACATTTATACTGACTGTCACGCATATTATTTCGTGCCTGAGTCTTAAAATGACTCATTTCTGAGATAATTGAAAATAACAAACCAAAATACTGTAACAAATTAAAATAATTGTTTGTTATAATAATTGTTTGGTGTTATTTAGCAATAATAAGCAATATTATGGTTAACAGTCACTCTTCATCACTTCCGTCTTCTCAATTACGTAATTATTTCAGAAACTGATGACTTTAGCCAAAAATATCATAATATCTTTCTTGTAGCTGACAAAATTTCAGACAAAAAAGTCTTATGATATTTTGTTTTAAAACGATCAATTTTCTAGATAATTGCACAAATAAAAAACAATATTATGTTCAACAATAACTCTTCATTAATTATGTCATCTTAAATATGTAATTAGCTCAGAAACTGATGACTTTAGCCAAAAATATCAGATAAATTTTCTTGTAACTGACCAAATTTTCTACAAAAAATTTCTTTTGATATTTTCCTTTTAATCGATTCAGTTTCGAGATAATTTTACAAATGTGAGGTAATATTATGATTTAAACATTGAAAAGTAAATAAATCCGGAGTGTTGAAATTTCAGAATAACTCTTCTTTTTCCTTTTTATTTTGACAAAAATGCATGATAGCTTCTACTCATCAGTGCTTCCACTAAAACGAAATTTTTACCATTTTATTTATTTTTTTATCAAGATTTACTGTGAATGAACATTTATAGTGATTGTTAGACACATTATTCCGAGCCCGAGACGTCGATTATCTCGAAAAACAGAGGATTAAATCGGCTGCGAAAACAGATCAATTCCATAATTCAACCCCTTGGCTGTTTTATTTCTCAATTTCCTGTTCGTCATTTCGGTAGAATAAGAGAGAGCCAACATGTGAGATTCGGGGTGTTGAAGATGCCTTTGCTCGAAATGCTAATAATAGGTGGGGAGTATGGGACGTTCCACGGCTCCTCAGGCCTCACGAATATTCATTCTACCCAGTTTACTCTGCGTCGTGCACTTTCACACTCGTCCCATCAAATATTTACGAACTGTTGATTATGTTTTGGGGTTTTATCGTTGATAACTGATGATAATGAGTGTAATAACAAGAGAAAATCATTTGCTCTTCCTCATTTCGAGTCCAAATAGTCTCAGAATTTAATTTCTTCACGTTTTCTTGTTTTATGAAGGAGTAAAAACGATTGAATATTTCGGGAATTGTTCGGTGGGATTAATAAACTCGATAAACGATTACTTTTGATTGCTGTTTATGAATAATCACGAACTTTTGACTACTCTTGTGGTCTTTGTCATCAATTATTGATGATAATAAGTGTAGTAACGAGAGAAAATCTTTTTTCATCGTTATTTCTAGTTGAAATAGTCAAAAAATGCAACTTCTTCACATTTTCTTTTTTTATTTATCAATTATTTTGTCAATTTTTTTTACTAAATATAGTTCTTGTCCGCTGGCTGAAAGAATTTCATAAACAATACTCTTATGTTTATGAATATTCACGAGCTTTTGATTAGTCTTGAGGTTTTTGTCATCAATTATGGATAATGAGTGCAATAACGAGAGAAAATTATTTTTTCTTCGTTATTTCGAGTCGAAATTGAATTTCTTCACGTGTTCGTTTTTTGTAAAGAAGTCAAAATGATTGAATGTCTTGTAACTTCTTCGATGATGTTTAGGAAATCGATAATCAATTATTTTTTCATTAAATATTGTTGTTATCCACTGGCTGGAAAACAATTAGCGCATTATACTATCCTGTTCATGAATATTCAGAAACTCTTGATCATTTTTGAGGGTTTTGTCATCAAGTACTGTCGATAATGTGTGTAATAACGAGAGAAAATTGTTTTTTCTTCGTTATTTCGATTCGAAATAGTCGCAGAAATTGAATTTCTTCACGTTTTTTTTTTATAAAGGAGCAAAAACGATTGAATGTCTTGTGAACTGCTCGATGGTGTTTAGGCAATCGATAAGCACTTATTTTTGATTAAATATTGTTCTTATCCACTGGCCGAAAGAATTTAGTGAATAATGCTCTCCTGTTTGTGTTTAACACTGCGAATGGAGGTAGGTACGAGTGACGCGACGCTTTCGAAATTCTCAATGACAAAAGATGTATTTCGGTATTCAAATTTTTGTCTCTCCTTGGGCCATCATAAACACTCAAAGCGAAATATTGCGTAAATAAAACCGAAGATAAATCGTGCGGAAATAAATGCGATGGGGTTTCACTCCCTCGAATTGTTATTTGATGAAACGAGTGACTGGAAATTTATTTTTTAGGAGCCAGTTGTTGTCACACTAGTGCCTCCAAGACCCTGGGCTAAGAAAAAATAAATAATCCTTTCTCGAACACCTCTCACCAAATCATTCTGTAATTCTCACGCTATTCTGTAAACTGACACTAGAGTATTCAATAAAATCCAATGTTTCAATATCTCAATCTGTTGATTCCTTGCTTTCGAGTTTTATTGACTGTTGAAATTTTGTTTGTTTTTATGTACTTCAGCAGCGTTTCGAGGAAATGGAAATCAAGATAAACGACCTCAGAGACGAAATCGACATGATCAAAGCTGAGAAAAATCGACTTGAAAAACAAATACACGATGAGTCAGAGGTAAAGACAAATATTATTTGTAAACAGTTATTAAATTATTCTTGAAGTCTCTTCTACCTTTTATTTATCCCCTTCTATTCAAATTTTTATTAGAAAAGTCCAATTAGCCGAATCTGATCTTTTTGTCTTCTTTCCAACTTTAGCTCGATTCTTTTTCCATTTTCACTTATATATTTTTTTTATCGTTATTTTGCATCGCTTCGACCCGGTTGGGGCATGCTGCGATGATGATCAAGACTAAATGGTTTAAGGCCCGGGTGTACTATCTTTCGAATGTTATCTGGATTTTTTTTATCTTTCGTAATCCAAAACTGTCAACTGAGTGGTACATCATGTAGAAATTCCCAAAAATTATGGTAGAATGATAAAAAAAAATAGAAAACATTCTGAACTTTTTCAAAGAGCGTTTTTAATTGAGATTTAGAATGGGTTGAAAAAAGTGGAAATTACAAATATCTGATTCGCCGTGGCAAATTATCTATTAGCTGTCATTTTCCATGGTGGATAACAAAACACTAACTCCTCATGGGAAATGACAGCTAGGTATCTAAATTTTAAAAACAGTGATATGTAGTCATCTGCCATTTTTATGTGATAAAAGTGTGATTAAAAAATTCTCCAAAATATTACAACTTTTTTCAAAGAGCCTTTTCCGTAATAAATGTCTCTGTGCAGTGTGGGAAAAGATTTACGAAATCAGTCTTCCCCCTGCATGATATTGGGTGACAGGCCGCCATTTCTCAGCGTAAATCAGATACATTTTTCAATTTCTTGTTATTCAACTTATTCTAAATATAAATTAAAAATGTTCTTTGAAAAATTTGAGAATTTTTTCTACTTTTTTTGCTTATTCATTCATAATTTTTCAAAACTTCTGCATGATGCAGGACTTAATTGACAATTTCAGATGACAAAAGATGAAAAAAAAACATCGAGATTAACACTCGCAAGATAGTACACCCGCGCCTTAAATGGTCATGTCACCATTCTACCCGGCCGGGTTTTAAACTTCGAACCCATTTTCAGAATCTAAAATATATCACTATTTTCATTAAGTTTTACATTGCGCAGATATCTGTAAAATTATGATTGTAGAATCAAAAAAAGTAGAGAAAAAACTGAATATTTCCAAAGAGTGTCTTCTACATAATAAATAAAAAAATACGGAGCTTTAGAAATGCAGGAGTCGCCCCTGATTCTGACCCTTACTGTGACCCTCATAACGCCATTGAGAATGAGTTACTAGGGGAGGGTGGGGTAAAATGGACACTAGACTTTTTTAAAATTGTTCATAACTCAGAAACAAATTTATCAATTGAGCTCAGTTTGGGCTCTTCACAAAGGGAAAGAATTGTTCTTTGAACAGATCTTTTTTGTAGTTAAGGATATCAACTATTTCCAAAAAATCTTAAAAAAAAATAGAAAGTTTACTTTTGGAGAAAGATTGATGAAATAGTTAAAAAATTACAATTTTTAACAATTACGAGCATTTTCTATAAATAATGTAAACACAATCAATTTCCCACCCTAAAAATCATTGGTCCAGAATCCTAACAAATTTATTCATACTCAGAATTATATCAGAAATCGGGTTCATCCCTACAAAACTAAGGTTTCTAAAAACTTAAATAATTTCAATTATTTATTTATAAACAGTGAATATTAAAAAAATAATAATTCTGTGCAAATTGTAATTGGAATGACGCTGAATAATCATGATTGTTTTCAAATTTTTCTCACGCAATTTAATTGACAAATTTGATGATTGAAAATTCTTGAATCTATGCTGTGACCTGCACCAAGCTGTAAAAGACCCTTGGATATTCTTAACAAAATTTTCCCGAAAAAGTTCATCCTGATTTCCCTAAATTCCCCCTGCCCCAGATAACTTAATGACAAAAACGTCAGACCCATTGGCACATACCACTTAAAACCCGAGAACCTCCGCAATCGCAGGCCCCCAATCTAAAAATACCCGTTCACTCCTCCCAATCACCTCGCCCACAAACGCACGAAGCCATCGAGCCGCATCCACCACTAATCAACAAATCCTTCCAGGAGCTGCACGACCAAATAGCCGATAAACAACGAAGAATAGACTACCTAGAACTGGAGCGTGACGAGATAAAACGTGAGCTGGCGGGCAAAGAGAACGAGCTCAAGCTCATGACGTCGAGTGCCCCAGTGCCTCCCCCCGAGCTCGAGCAACAGCTGCTCTCGAAGACCCGGGAGATCGAGGAGAAGAACCAAAAGATCGAGCAGTTGTCGAAAGACCTCCAGATAAAGACCCAGAACCTCCAGAAGCTGGTGAACACCGAGCTGTGGTCTAAGAACAAAGAGATAGCGAAGCTGCACAACCACATGACGAACCAGTCGCACGATCGAAGTCGAAACAAATCAGAGTCCCACCAGGACCTCGTGAACCCCCACCTGGAGCTCCTCCTAAAGGAGCTGAACGACATTGGGATCGAGGTGAAGTTCACAGAGGACCTCGTCCACTTGAACTACTCGAACCAGTCCCTCCCGAACCTAAAAACCCTGACCGACAACGTCCAGAAGCTTCTCCTCCAGAAGAACGACCTCGAGAAGGAAGTGGAGTACCTGAAATGGCTGAAATTAATCTCCAAAACGGACATTGACAGCGAGGACTCCAACGGCTTCGAGTCAGAAAAATCCCGAGAATACTGTGAACTCCTGCGCGGGCACCTGAAGTCCCTGGTGAAGTTCATGAAGGAGATGCTGAAGAGCTCCAACTACTCCATCAACGACGAGTACAAGCGAATGGTCCTGGACGTTCTGGTGGGCTCTAGAATCCTCTCTGAGGACTTCGTCCAAGCCCTGGAGGGTGTAAACACCTTCTCGAAGAGGGAGCTCACCCTGGAGGACCTCTGCACGTGCAGGGACTTGAAACGCAGCAGATCGAACCTGATGGACGAGAAGTCAGACTCGGAGGCCTTCTCAGAGCCCGACAGAAGTGTCTCCCTGGCGAGAATCGGTCTCCAGGAGATGCCCGAGAAGTCCTCGAGGTCGAGGTACACCAAGTACTCGAAGAACTTCAGTGACTCTGAGGACTCGGTGGACTACGTTCCCTATCACAAGACGTATCAGAGTGATCTCAATGAGATTGACTCGTCCCATCATCTCCAGGAGCTCAAGGAGACGAATAATTCGGTGTATGCTGAGCTGATGGACCTCAGGAACGACTTGCTGAGGAGGTCTCCCATGAGTGACGTCGATGAGAAGCTCAAGCCCATCATTCTGAAGATCGAGAAGTCCCAGAGCTTCTGCGACAAGCTGCAGGGCTCCTTCGACAGGAAGATGCAGGAGAGTTTGATTAAGAAGGAGAGCAAGCAGAATAGTGTGAGGAAGGCGCAGTTGGAGAAGAAGATTGTTGATGTCGAGAACATGGCGATGGAGATTGCTAAGCAGAAGTCAGAGCTGATGCAGTACAAGGAGAATAACGAGAGGAAGACTGCGGAGGTGGTGATGGGGCTGAATATTGAGAATGAGGGACTGCGGTTGAGGGTTAAGAAGCTGGAGGAGGACAACGAGGGGGCCAGGGCCAGTGTCTCCATGCTGACGAAGGAGCTGGATAGGCTGACACTTTCGCAGAGCCAAGTGCTGGTGGAAAACACGAAGCTGACGAATGACAAGCTCAGGCTGGAGCAGGAGATCAGGAAGGCCGAGGCCAGGTTCGATGCCAGCTTCAAGTCTCTGAAGGAGAAGTTTGAGAAGGAGGTGGCGGATTTGAACATGATCAACGACTCGCAGAGGGGCCGGATGCAGGAGCTGGAGGCTGCTAATAAGGAGCTGAGGAGGCAGGTGGTGGTTTGTGAGACCAGTGATTCTGCTCCGAGCTCTAGCGGGATCTCTTCTATTCCTGCTGATGGGGGACTCAAGCAGACGTGCGATGATTTGATGCAGGAATTCCATTTTAATGTGAGTTTATCATTTTTTTAGGCTTCTGTCAGGGGTTTCGCGATTTTTTATAGGAAATGCAGGGGAAATTGAGGGATGAGGAAATAGAAGGATGAGTTATCGTGAGTCGTCAATTTTTGAATGATTTTTTGTTAATTGTCTTTGAATTAACGACTGAAGTGAGAAGATATCTGTAAAAATTTTGATGGCTGTCTTAAACTATCAGATATTCATGAAAAACTAAACTATTTCATCAATAAGAATGTTCTGGAACATCCAGAACAGTCGAACAAAAAGACGATCCAATGTCGGTCCGGGGCGGGCGTTCTTGATCTTCGTGTTCTGGATTTGTTCTGTTTGTGGAACATTTGATGCATTTTTGTTGCTTCAGAATGGAAGCATTGCAATCGTTCAAATTTAAGTTTCGGATTTTTTGCGGTATATCGGCCTATTATAATCCAAAAAGTACGAATATGCCCTTTCTAGATGTTTAAAAACTTTTTTTTCAACTATTTGCAAATAAATTGATGGAATCGAACCATTTGTTTTCGAATGAAGGTATTGTTGAGCTCCATCCATCGACATCAATTAAAATTTAATCCATATATTATGTTTTTCAACTTTTGATTTTTTATATCAATGTTCCCACCATAACTAAAAAAATGTTGTGAATCTGTAATTGTTGTTTTGATTTTTAGAATAATTTTCAAAAAATTTATATTATAAAAATTACAATTCCGAGGATATCTTTGGATATCATGCTCTAAATTCATTCAGTGATAGATGCGTGGCATAGATATATATTACTTCATATTTGAAATTTTATCAGCTATTAAACTAAATTAAAAATATAACACAATTGATTAAAGAAGAAATTTCATTGAATTTAATCAAATTAAATGAAACGTTGAATTATATACTATAGAAGCAGATGACGTTCAAAATGACCGTTCGGAAGTATATTTCTAATTTATTAACAAAAAAACTATACTATATTAATATAAAAGCAATTTCCCACTTTTTCTTTAAGTTGAAATTCTCATTTATTGTCCTCAGGGCTCTCAGTATTGGCATCCATTGAATTACCCACCATCAACTGGTCGCAGTAAATCCAGTTGTTCTCCAGACCTCGGTATCGAGAGTGATGCAGCAGTGTCAACAACGAGACCCCTCAAAGATACCTTAAAAATTACTGAGTCCATGACAAATCTACTGAGCGATGACGAGAACTGCAACAATCGAGGACTGCGGGATCTAGACAGGGAGAGCCCGCTACACCTTGAAGGTAATTCTTCTTCTCTCTCACTTGATTATTGTCAACATTCAAAGTCAACTGTGAATGATTTTTTGATTAATCTACTTTGTTTATTATTTATAGGTGGCCATAATTATAGTATGTATCTCAAACAGTTGAGTTTTATTCGCTTTTTGGTACTCGATTGTCATAAGAATGCAATTCATTCGATTAATGCAACACATCACAATCAAAATTCGTCTTTCATTATCATTGAGAACACATCGATATGCATTTATTCATTAATGTGCATTGACCCATTCGATTCATCATTTTTTAAAGACAATCATTGCCATTGAAAATAATTCATCATGTTCATTCGAAGTAATTTTAGTAGTTAAGTGGTAAAAAAGAGGAAAGACAAGTCTAGAGTAAATTTTGTCATTCGAGAATTGACTATTTTTCGCTTCCGGATGGACGCTTTGTAATCGTTTAAATTTCAGTTTTGGATTTTTTGGTGTGTACGTATGTAACAAAGTTTTTCTTCAATTGTTCGCTAATGAATGGAGGGAATTGTTCAGCCCTATCGATCGCCACTAATTAAAATTTAATTCATCGTGTATTTTTTTAAATTCTTTAATTTTTTCGAAATTCGCTTGTCCCACGCAAACTAAAAAAAAAGGTTCTGAATTGATTGAATGATGGCTTAAAAAATTTGTTTGGATGTCCTTGTGACCGAGTTCGAAGATGAAGGCGATAGCAATAATCGTTATTTTGATTTATTTGAAAATTTGCGAAAATTTTGTATTTTTTGAAAATCAGAATTCCGGGGATATCTTTGAATATCATGCTTCAAGTGAATTCAATCATAACTTAAAATGTTTGTTTTAATGCCATTAAGTCGAAGTTAAAAAATGAACGATAGCTATATTAGTTGATTTAATTTTTATGATGATTGTTGAAAATTTAAAATTTTTCATGAATTTCCCTGAAAGTGAGCTTTTTGACGGTTTCTTCAAATGTGATGTTTCAAATTCATTCAAGCATTTGTAAAAGAAATTTTTCTATTAACATTTTATCGAAGGGCTGAGGGGAGAGATAGAACTGTCAAAAAGACAATCGGTTGTATAGAAGAAAGGGATAATAAGAATAATGATGATGATAACATTCAACTAACTTGAAAATCTGACAAAATTAGTTATAAAGAAATCATATTCAATTTAATAAAATTAAATAAACAATGAATTACTCATGATAAAAGGAAATTATGTGCAAAATAACCATTCGGAAGCATATCGCTAATTAATTAGTAAAAATTACTGTACTATATGCAATACAATAGCAATTTCCCACTTGTCATTATTTTTTTCGTCCCATCTGTTTTTTACCACTTTCCTACGAATTTTTTGTAATTAATGAAAGTAAAATAATGGCCCCCTCGAAAATATTTAACGTACTGAGCAAGTGCTTAGCAAAGTAACCAGAATAAAACCCATGTCTCTATGCCCTAATTCTCTAAATTAAGTACTAAAATGACACAACAGTTCACGTTAAAATTGTTCAATAATCTCATTATTTTGATGAATGGATAATCAACAAAGATTTACTGTGCGACTTGAACTGTTACATTCGAAACTAAATGATTCAAAAAAGACTTGAACGTAATAATAAAAACAGAAATAACAAAAAAAATTGTTTCTAGGTCTAGACGAAGTGGATGCCTTGAAGCAGGAAAACGAAGCGTTGAAGCGACGATTGATGAAGACGAAGAGAGCTCTGGAGGACACATTCAAGCACCTGTCAGCGTCCAACAAGAATAAGAAAAACGTTGAGAAGGCGATCACCAAACAACTCATGATCACAAAGAGCATTCTCCAGAAAACGAGAACCTACGAAGAGCCTTTCGACAACTGATGACGTGGGATAAACAAATGTTATTTGTTTTTGAAAACGGTGGGAGAACAATTGATCAAGGAAATTGATCTTTCTCTCCGAATTTACCACTGGGTATTACCGTTACTCTTTCAACGATATTACGTTTTTTTCGTCCTACTCTTATTTTCTATATTCGTATTCTACGGTTTTTTGCGGTTCACTTGTGAGCCGATCGACTGAATTCTACTAATTGGTACTTATCTTTGATATGAAATAATTCGATGAAAAATCTCGGAGAAAAAATGGCCATTAACATAATTTTTTCGTATATTAAGATACAGGGGCATTTTTTAACAAAAGAACAAATGAGTAAAAACAAATTGAAGGTGTGAGGAGATTGTTTAAACGTAATTGATAAGGAAATATCGAAATCACGATTCTTCCACGATCATTCTAAATTCAAGTGTATATTGGAAATTGTAAATAATTCAAGTGGAATGCGAAAATTATACTTTAGGCTTTTCTTTTTGTATGTAGATTTTGAAAATGATTTTTTTCAGACGATATGGATGATAAATTTATGGGTGATTATGTACGTGTATATAAGATATGTACTCATGGTTCAACATCTGTAAATAAACATGCGAGTAAAGTGCCATTAAAGTTTTGCCTTTTGAAAATTTGTTTTATTTCTCTTGAGTCTAATTCCTATTTTTTCCCTTTCTCTTACCATCTTACTTTTTTAAATGGATGCGATATGATCTTCGGCATGATCAACTGGTGACGTGGAATGAACAGATGTGATTTCTTTTTGAAATCGCTGGGAGAACAATTGATCAAGAAAATTGATCTTTCTCTCCGAATTTACCACTGGGTATTACCGTTACTCTTTCAACGATATTACGTTTTTTTCGTCCTACTCTTATTTTCTATATTCGTATTCTACGGTTTTTTGCGGTTCACTTGTGAGCCGATCGACTGAATTCTACTAATTGGTACTTATCTTTGATATGAAATAATTCGATGAAAAATCTCGGAGAAAAAATGGCCATTAAAGTAATGTTAGTGATGGAATTGTAGTGATGGAATTGTATCGAAATTTCGTATCAACAGGTAGTTGAAAGATATTTCTCGGAATTGTTTATGAAATTTGAAAGGAATGCGGGGAAGGGAGAGCAATAAATTCCAATGATCCTTAGATTATGATAAATTTTATTATCACTTGCTGACTAGATAATAATATAAAGATTCGTAATAACTGATTTTGGTTAACTTGCGAACACGATGAAATCACGTCCAGGTGGTTTTGTCCATTGAATTAATAATTCTTTATCACTTTATACATATCTTCTCATTATGTACTCTATTACTTCATATCTTCACTCTTGTCGGACTACTTTGTGTTGTTTCGACTTGTATTCTACGAATAGTGATTCAATTCGCACATTAAAAATTATAAACGTCAAACGAGGAATGTACAGTGACTTAATTCGAGACTATCTGGTTCAAATCCTTTTTACATTGCACGCATTTCAAATGAGTTTTCGTTATAAATAAAGTATTCACTAAATTAGTTACAATTTCAAGAGTCGATTTTAGTTGACTTGACTTTATCGGAAAACAAGCATAGGTATTTTATACAATTTTTTCATGGAGAGAGAAATGTTGAAAATTGCACTTGAATTACTATTTTTGCAAAAAATGCAGATGTACACAAAAATCGATAGATGCTCATTTTTCCATATAATTTATTCTACTGAGATATTTCCAGTAGAAATTTCACTGAAGAGAATCTCTAAATTTTTTTGAATGTTTGTTTTTATGATTAAAAAATTCAAGCAACAAAATTTGGAAAATTTAAGAAATCTTTACTGAAATTATCTCGAATGAATTACATTGAATTATAAAAATCTTTTGTTCTATTAGAATATATAATAGAAATCCAATGGAGCCAGTAGAACTTCCCATATTTTTTTTCTTGAAATGCAATGAAAATTAGAATATTTCAGGTGAAAAATTGACAAAAATATTATAATTTCTACTAGAGTTTTGATGAATATTTTTGTTAGAAACAATCGATAGATCCTGATCTTTGCACGTAATTTATTCTACTGAGATATTTACAGTAGAAATTTCATCGAATAGATTTTCTCAATTTAAAAAATTTTTTTTTCTCATTAAGAAATTTAAGCATACAAATTTGGAAAATTTAAGAAATCTTTACAGAAATTATTTCAGTACAATGAATTGTATTGAATTGTGAAAACATATTGTTTTAGATGGAATGTCTAATAGAAATTCAGTAGAGAGTCAATAAAACTTCTTAGATTTTGTTCTTGGAATGCAAAAATTCATTTAAAAAAAAAATGCAAATAAATAAAAGAAATGCGAAAATTTCACAAAATGAAAAATTCACAAAAATATTGTAATTTCCACTGGAGTGTTGTCAAAAATTTTCCACAGATTTCTCCCTCCATGTGCTCACCGAAATGTTTTACGTCCAATGTGGATTTTCTAGATTTGTTCCTCTAGAAATTACAGACTCGGACGCCAAGAAATTTATCTCGATAACAACCAATGCGCCCTCCACATCCAACTGCGGATTTCTTGTATCTCTGAAGGAGAATAAAGTTCTTTTCCTGGATTTAACATATTCTCTTGTCTTCGAGTGAAAACAATAACGGACAAATTCACGTTTCTCTGCACCTGACATTAAGTTATCGCGATACGCGACGATACTGATGTACAATAGAATTTTCCTTATCATCGAAATTCCTTATTTCAACTATGTACAATATGACACCTTTTGAAAAATTCTATTTGTCTCACACAAGCTTTGTGGATGACGACTCCATTGGTTGAATAGACCGAGGAAATCACTTCGATTTTATTTTTTACGTTTGATGGAGACATTCAAACATTCGAAGTGAATGGATGGAAATATTCTATAGTGTTGAAACAAAATTGAGTTTTTGATGAATTATTCGAGATTTTTATAAAGACCTTTTTATGGATTTTTTATTTACTCTGTAAAAAAGTTTTAAAAAATTGATAAATTTTTTCAATTTGAAAAAAATAGAAATTTTTTATCTTCTAAGACCTCTCGCGATAGGAGAAAACGAAAGCTGAATTGAAAATTATTATGAAAAAATGTCGGGTTTCTCTCAAATTTTCAAATCAAATGAAATTAAAAATTAAAATTTGGTTTCATTTTTTTTAGAAATGAAATGAACAAGAAAATTTCGAAGATATCGACGAATATTCGTCCAAAGTAACAAAATAATTACAGTGATGATGAATGAAGGGATAAAAAATGAAATAAAATGAAAAACGTTTGAAAATTTGACGACAGGAATTTTCTACTATTTCCTCAATCCACCAAACAACAAAATTCCTCATGTGCAGAAATTATCAGATTGACAAGTAGTTTCATCCCATTTATTCCTGAACTGTCTCAAAAAAAATAATTCTCATTCAATTTCAAAAGAAAACTGACACGAATAAATGCGAATAAATTCCATTTGCAAATATTCCCATTCCCAGAACTATCAACTAAACGAATCAATGTATTTCTGCATTCATTTTACCCTAAACTGTAACGGGAAAACGAGGAACTTGTACATAAATATATATATCTATTATTAATAATATCGATGCGAATGTTACGTGGTATAATTTATAAGTAATAGAGCCGTTTTTGGTGAAAGGATCTTAATTTTTTTGTCTAGGGACGGTCGCGAGTATCGTCTGAGAGCAGGCACGTAAGGAAATTTCACAGAAAAACCTTTCGAATTCCCTAGTTGAATCGAAATGTGTCCAGTAAAATATTCTATCGAAAAAATCGAAAGCATTCCATTTTTCTATACAACTCACTACGGAGATATTTTCGATAGAAATTCCTCGGCTCAAATTTCCAAGTGTTATTGTTTGCTTTCCCAAATGAAAAGAGGAGAAGAATAAGTAGAAAAAATTTGGAAAATTGATATCGAAGAATTCCTGCAGAAACTGTGTCAATAGAAAAAGTTGTATACAAAAACGAAATTCTAATGATTTTTCTATAAAATCGTTTCTTTCGGACGTTTTCTAGAATTGGTCAGAAATTAATAGAATTTTTAAAAGAATTTTCTATTGCATTCGTTCGGTTTTTTTATAAAATTCTTCGTGCGCAGTTCAATTATCGAGGGAAGAATCTTCCAATTTAGTGATTTTCTCTCCAATTGAGACCCTAGACGAGAGAAGGGCAAAATGGATAGTATCAAGCGGACTCTCGCAGTTTCAAATCATTTTGGAAAGATTTTTGAAAGCTTCAAAATGAGTTAAAAGTCCATTTTGCCTCGCTCATCGTCCGGTCGTTCGTCTAGACGATACTCGGTGATTCTATGAATTTGCATTTTTTGGGGGGTTATGTGGAGTAGTGGGGATGGTGATGAGGATGCTGGGGAGGTTCACCAAGCCATGAGTCTGGAGATGGTGGGAAATCGGGGTAGCCCCCGCCTCCGCCACCGCCACCACCTCCACCACTTGATTCGTTACTTAGGTCTGATGCTGGTCCTGGTACCATTCCACCTGGACCACCTGAAATCAAATGAAACATTCAATTAGTGTGACTAGCTCCGGGGTAAAATACTCATGAGACTGCGCGCATTCTTCCAAAAATATTAAAATAAATTTTGAAGTGTAAGAATTCCCCCTGCATGATATTGGGTGACAGGCCGCCGTAAATCAGTTACATTTTTCAATTTCTTGTTATTCAACTTATTCTGAATATAAATTATATAAAATAAAATAAATATAATAAATAAAATATATTATAATAAATATAATATAAATTAAAAATGTTCTTTGAAAAAATTAAGAGTTTTTTCTACTTTTTAAAATTATTTATTCATAATTTTTCAAAACTTCTGCATGATGCAGGACTTAATTGTCTATTTCAGATGACGAAAGATGAAAAAAAACAACGAAATAACGTTCGAAAGATAGTACACCCGGGCCTTAAACCTGGAGATCTTAAAATCAGACCCGTTTCCGATCTTAAAGTTGCGATTTTAAAATTCAAGATCGGAAAGGGATCTTATTCCTATGGTCAGACTCATGAGCGATCTTGAAATGTGTAGGATCGTATGTTAAAGTAGCTCTACCCTTACGGTAAATTCAAAGATTATTGAAAACTGCAAAAAATTGCAGAAAACTCGATAAGATTCGGAATTCTGATTTTTTTCTCAATTTAATTATCGTTTCGGTTTTTCAAAGAAGAAATGTTTAAAAATCAGGATTTAACCCAGTGTCTTATGTGAAAATCAACATTTCCATTGTAATCAAAGATTAAAATCTGATTTTTTTTTCATTAGATGTGAAAAAATCAAGAATTTTTTTCTCATAACAAATAATCCACCGTTTTAAACAAGTTTTATTATTTATTTATAAGAGGGAAATGTTTGAAAAAATATAAATATTTTGCGAAATTTAATTCAGATAATACTGACTGGGTATGAATTTTTTCAAATTTTTTCCATGCAATTTGGTTGAAAAATTTAAAAACTGAAAATATCCAAAAGTACAGCGTAGCCCGGCCGAAGGGTAGAGCTACTTTAAGATCGGAAATTGGTTTGATTGTAAGGATTGACGTAAGCAATTTTGGCGGGAGTTGTTCACAAGAGTAAATTTTTTTATGGTCAAAAGCCATGAAACTTTGGCAAAACGTTATTTGAACCATTACAAGATGATCGATCTATCGCTTAGCTCTTTGTCATTTTGTCGATATCAACTAAAACAAAAAAAAACAAGAAAATCGATATTGACAATATGACGAAGAGCTGAGCGATAGATCGATCATTTTATAATAGTTCAAATAACGTTTTGCCAAAGTTTCATGGCATTTGACCATAAAAAAATTTACTCTTGTAAAAAAGATGCTTACGTCAATCCTTAAGACCGTTTACCGGTCTTACGGCCTCAGATCTTAGTTTCGGACCGCTCGTAAGACCGGAGTTGTTGCAGTGGGATCTGCGTCTTCATTAGAATTCCCCGTTGAGGGAAAAATTCTCTCCACCGATATAGGTCCCTGCAAATGCACTTTTCTCTCTGTGTAATTAATACGAATCAATAAACTCACCAATAGTAGTATAAACAGATAGACCAGCATCCGAAGGATAAGGAAATTGCGGTGGTAAGGACGGTGATCTGGACGTCGACAAATAAGGTGGTGTAGTGGCGCCCAGATATCCCCTGGGTGGACCGGCACCCCCATTTCCGCTGCCACCGCCACCTGGACTCGATCCCTCCCCCTCCAGCCCCATATTAACAACAGTGCCATAACTGTCATTACTCAAATCTGCAAAGAGGAAGAGATTTTTCATCATCAATGATCATTAATGGATCGCGCTTGGTCATCGTCGATACTCAAATAAATGGAGAATTAGAATGGAAAGTCAACAGAAGCCACTCATAGGCGTATCATCTGTTCCGATTTCTAACACTGATAACGACCCCTTCCCCGAAAAAAAAATACTGTTATCTGTCGAGGGGGGATTCACCCGTGTCTGTTTTCAAGATCTGAATTACGAGATAATGAAATAAAGGGCGTAGGATGGCATACAGCGACGAGACTGTCATATGGTGGAGGATAATTAGTAGTTTTATGTGGATGTGATAATGGAAATTTTTCGGGGGAGAGGTGGGGCAATTTTCAGTAATTTAGTGTTGGAAAATTTTTTGCTGTCACGAGTTTTCGATGAATACTTCAGGATTTAATGTAGAATGTGAAATTTTAATGAATTTTTCTATATTATAAAAATCCAAATCAATTTCTGGTGATGAAAAATTTGGTACTCGAGATTAAGACTCCAAAATTAAGAATTACAAGGGTCAGAATAAGGGTCATGAGGGTCAGAATAAAGAACGTGGAGGTGGAGGAAAAACGATCGAGATAACGTCCAAAGGATAATCCATCCGCGCTTTAATTTCATAAACAAAAAAATGACGCAATTTAATTCACTCGCACTTAAAAAAATGAACAAGAACTAAAATCACACCCAGAATATTTAATTTCCAATAAAATTCCCAAGACCTCCGAGAATATTATGCAAAGACTCAAAATCTGATTAACTTCATAAGGAAAACAAAAGTCATCAAAAGTCAAACAATCATACTTTTAAGGGACTCCTGCGTGACGTAAAATCCACTAGAAATCGTGATATATTTTAGATTATAAAGATGGAAAAACGATCGAGATAACGTCCGAAGGATAATCCATCCGCGCCTCAATTTCATAAACAAAAAAATGACGCAATTTAATTCACTTGCACTCTAAAAAATGAACAAGAACCAAAATCACTCCCACAATATTTATTTTCCAATTAAATCCCCGAGACCTCCGAGAATATTATACGAAGACTCAAAATTTGATTAATTCCACTACGAAAAAAAGTAGTCTAATAAACTACAAGATAGAGCGATAAAAAGCCCCGAGGCGTCGCCCTGTACTCCGCTTTTCCCGGTCTCCCTCCACCCTTGCAATCTTCGTGAAATCTCGGACTACGGTTGGCTGGCAGTTAGCCGAGCAATCTCCTGAATATTTGAAGAGAGCCAAAAACCTTGCCTTCCCTTCGTCTGTGCCACGAGCGCGCCCATTGTGTACCTTGAATTTCGCGTCGTCTAGCCCCGGGGGGGATACCATCGAAATACATCGTCAAAATTTTTTCATTCATATTCTCCTTATTCCTCCATTTTCATTTGAATTCACTCACCGTGATGACCGAAGGACGAGTCAAGATCGACCTTGAGCTCGTCTTTGTCGAGAAGTTTGTCATGCCTTGGGGAGTGACCACCGGCACCGTTGCCCTTCATACTGCGGAAGTATTGAGACCATCTCGTTCTTCCTGCATCTTTTTTCAGTCTCTTCTCTTTCGCCCTCCTGCACATATCAACAAACAAGTGGGAAATTGCTTTCGTCACAGTATTGTCAGTATGCTGCTTCCGAATAGAAGCATTGTATTTGTCGGAGAGAATTAAATAGTAAACATTACTATGGGCATAGGAGAGATTACTATAGTAACATAGTAAAAGGGGTTTCAAATGTTTCTACAGAGTAATCCTTACTATTTCCCACGGTAACCATGCTTACCATGTCACATGGTAATGCTTACTATGTTCTATAGCAATGCTCATTATGGTCCATAGTAATGCTTATTATGTTCGATGGAACATAGTAAGCATAGTAATATGCTGACTATGGAACATAACAGTAAGCATAGTAAGCATTACCATGCATTACCAAGCATTACTATGCATAGTAACATTGCTATGTTCCATAGTAATGATTAGTACTATGTTCACATAGTAAGCATAGTAATGCTTACCTCCGAGACCTCCGGCATAGTAAGCATTACTATGCTTACTACGTGAACATAGTACTAAGAATTACTATGGAACATAGCAATGCTTACTATGCATAGTAATGCTTACCTCCGAGACCTCCGGCATAGTAAGCATTACTATGCTTACTATGTGAACATAGTACTAAGAATTACTATGGAACATAGCAATGCTTACTATGCATAGTAATGCATAGTACTGCAATGCTTACCTCCGAGACCTCCGGCATAGTAAGCATTACTATGCTTACTATGAAACATAATAGTAAGCACTATGTGTGTATGTTTACTATTATAATAGTAAGCACTATGTGTATATGTTTACTATTATAATAGTAAGCACTATGCACTATGTATTTATGCTTACTATTATGTTCCATAGTAAGCATAGTAATGCATAGTAATGCTTACTGTTCCATAGTACTAAGGATTACTACTATGGAACATAGCATTACTTACTATTTCTCATTATAATGCTTACTGTGCTCCATAGTAATCCTTACTATGTTCCATAGTAATGCTTACTATGTCCCATGGTAACGGTTGTTATGTAACATAGGAATGCCTGCCATGTCCACAGAAATGGTTACCATGTGAATGGAAAATGATCCTATGAACATAGGAACTATCTCTAAAATAACCGCTTGAAATTCGCGATTGGCGCTTGATGCGTTCATAAACTCAAGACACTTAAAGCTTAAACTCTAAAGAAATTAACCAAATTAAACTCTTTATTTGAAATTTTCCTATTAATTATACGATACACACACATACGTACTGTTGAGGCCAAAATTAGTTATCTTGACACAAAAAATTGGAAATTTCGAATTTGACGAATACAATGCTTTCATTTAGAATAAAAAATTGCTTAATTTTTGTTGCAAAGGAAAAGTACAATGTATTAATGCTTAAATTAATACATTTGCATTTGTATTAATGCAATTGTACAATGTATTAATGCATAAATTTGTGAAAAATATTGTTGCAATGAATAGAAAAAATTTCAATTCAAGCGTTTTATATCTGTGATTCAAATGCGCTTTTCCCCGGATGGACTCATCATAAATATTTTTTCAAAGTCAAATAAGCTATTAAGAACTACAGATTTAGTTCAACTTTTACTGATTTCGTGATGTTCTTACCTATTTTGAAACCAAACTTGAACAACACGCATATCCAACCCGGTATCCTGCGATAATTGTTCCCTTACGTGCCTAGCAGGCTTGGGACTGTTATTATAAGCAAGTTTGAGTGTCTCCAGCTGCTTCGCAGTTATCGTTGTCCTCGGCCTCTTGTTCGGCTGATCGCCATCGATACTGCCCCCATCAGCCAGTTCTGTAATAAAAGAAACTCTATTAATCCACCCATATATCGATTCTCCTCCCTCCAAGCAAGAAATTATCTCGAATTCACTGACTCAATAAAGGAAGGAGTTGAAGCAGCTTTAGGGTTTTCGTTTAATATCTTCAGGTATTAGTATTTTACACTTGAATGCAATGGGCGATATTTTGGGTAATCATTACAATATTTTTGAGAAATTTTTAATCAGAGGCATTCTCAGTGAAATTTTCGGGGATTTTGGCATTGAAAAATCACAATTTAATGAGAAAATCAATAGAAATTGTAAATTTCGGTTCAATTCTTCAGAGAAAATGAACAAAAGATAGGAAAATTCCGGGGAATTAATTTCGGAATTTTCGATTAATTGAACTAATTGGTACTTTTTCTATAAAATAAATTAGTAGAAGGTAGAGATGCCTCGTATTATACATGAAAAATAAAATTATGACATTTCCAAATGATATTGTGATGATTGAAAATGTCTAAGTTATCTAATTACCAGCGGAAAAAACAGTTTTCGATGACACGCCGTCAATAGCATATTCCCATTATCGAATACGCATTTCGATTACTGGGTTTTCACAGATTTTCAGCTTTTTGTATTCATATCATTAATTGTATCGTCAATTAATATCCATAATATTTTTTTCTATTATCTATGGAGATGTACAGGGGAGTTATAATTATTTTAAAATCAATTTTCGACTTGGTTATATTTTGAAATCTACGTCAAAAATAACTGTGACCTTATTCGTTCGAACACTGGACGATTCACCCTATTTTTCTCTCAGTGATGGAGGGAGGGAGGGAAATATGTACTTTGCGCTCGCCGGGGCGAAAAATAGCACACGCACCTCGAGCGAGGAAAACATGACTTTCCTCCCTTGTGCACAATCTACTATTTCAGACCCCTCTCCGAGAATTAAACTCACAGATAAATTACCTTTAGCTTTCGCCTGCTCGTAATCGGGTTTGCACACGAGTTTCCTGTCCTCCATCAGATAAAACTCATCCCCAGTGTCGAGTTGTCTGGAGCAAAGGGCGCAGGAGAAACAGGTGAGATGATAGACAAGCTCCTGAGCCCTCCTGACAACCTGGGATGGCGCCAGTCCTTGGCCGCAGCCAGCGCACTTTGTCCCGAACCGCCTGCCACACCAACAACACACAACATTTGACATTACATTCACACATTAAAATCCAGACGATAAATATCCCGGCAAAATCAAAACACCCGGAGAGGAAAATCTTCGGAGGGCGTTGGAGTAATTGATTGCCCGGGTGGATCGAATTTGCCGTTGGGTGTGGGTGGGAGAGAGGGGGTGACAAACGACGAGAAAACTTTTCTTACTGAAGAAAAATGGCGCTCAAGCCCCTCGGAGGAGAATGAGGAATAGACACGGCAAGAGGTTCTGTCGCAATCAATAGTTCTGGAGGTTTTGGTCTTTCTGTTTGACTGGAGTTGGGATATCAAAAATTGATGCTTACTTGAAGAAGTCATCCTTGCAGAAGACGTGGCCATTTCGGGCGAAACACTTGTCGGTTAGTCTTGCACCGCAGTCACGACATGTCAGACAACGGGCATGCCAACACCTCTCGAGGACGCGCAGGACGTACCTGTCTAGGATGGCTTCTTGGCAACCACCGCATTTTGGTATTGATGCTGGAACAATTAAAGGGGAGATGGCAATTAGCGATAGACAAGTAGTTGACGATTTTTTAATGATTGGGGAAAGAATTTCTGGAGTTTTTATGGTGATTTTTAAGGTGATTAAATTCAAGTGGGGGATTTTTTTATTGAGTTATGGAAGTGGGAACTGAGAGGGAATGTTTTTGATTTGAATATCAATTTGAGGACAAATTTAATTACAAATTTGATTACAGAGAAATAACGTATTTCAATTGAATGGAACTTTTGATTTTTAAATCTTTTTTATTCGGTTCGTTTAAGAATTTTTAATAATAATTTTCTAATTCCTTCTCGATTTTATGGTGATTAAATTCAATTGGTGATTTTTTTCGAGAATTATGCATTTGGGAAATGGGATGGATTTTTTTTATTTGAATATTAATTTGAGGACAAATATAATTATAAATATGATTACAGGGAAATACCATATTTTAATTGAATAGAACTTTTAATGTTTGAAGCTCCTCTATTCTGTTCGATTCAGAATTTTTGATAGTAATTGTCTGATTTTCGCAGGATTTTCTAGTGATTAAATTTAATTGGTGAATTTTTTCGGGAGTTATGCAATTGAAAACTGAGAGAGAATTTTTTTTCTTCGAATATATTTTTCAGAATTGAAGGGAAATTTAATTATACCCAGAGAAATTACACATTTGAGTTGAATATAACTCTTATCTTTTGAAGCTTTTCTGTTTAGGAGAGGGTTGGGCAAAACGGGTATTTTTTACTTCTTGAAAAATATCCAGAACTCAAATAAAATATTCATCAATTGAGCTCAGTCTGCACTCATCACAAAGAAGAAAGGATTGTGCTTCACGAGGAAAAAAAATACCGTTTCATCAAAATTTCGATGAATTACATTTTAAAAATGTCAAAAGTGTCGTAATGCCCCACTCTCCTCTATTTTACTCGAAATGTTTTAATTATACGAGATGAACAATTCCTTAATTCCGGATAAATCATCTATTAGACGTAAATGAATGATTTTTGGATCGGAATAACAGATTATTTCGTGTTAATAAATTCGCTTTCTTCGCCACCTGAATAAACACGTTGATTTAATTCATGTAAAGTTTATTCACTTCAAATTAACCTCCTCTGAGTATAGTGATAAGTCATTGATGGGTCTGTTCGAATGAAGGGGAGATAGGGAAGCTCAAGGTTGTTCTTTCAATTTCAGGAGAAAAGTCCCTAAAATTAAGTATCATTAACGTTTTAAGAACAAGAGGAGGCGAGTACTTAATTGAAGAACATTTGCATTCTTAAGAGGACATTCGAAAGAGATGAAGATCAGGATTAATTGCACATTAATTCAACATTGATTGAGTCAAAGTGTAAAGTGATATCCTTCCAATAACAAAATAGTTATCTAGTTAAAGTAGTTGAAACATGAGTAGATTAATTTTGAAGAGGAAAAATTATTAATTCAAAAACATATATGTGTTCTTAATTTGAACAACCTGACGTTCTGAGTTGAAGAACCGAGAAAATCTCCTTAAAACCGATAATGTAGGTTAATTTATGTACAATTATATTAGCTTTAAAAGAAAATTTCTGCGAATAGGAGAATTTTTGTCACATTTTTTTAGAAAATGTTTTTACAATGAATGAAATTTTTTGCTCTTGAAATACCGATTTTTTTTTACTGGAAAATATAGTAAATTTCTTAATTTCTCATTAATCATTGGCGATCGCCTCTTTCCTCCAATTATCGATAAATAAATCGATCGTAAATTATAAAATGGTCTTTCGTCAACGGAGAAAAAATTAAGAAATTATTATTCTAAGCGCATCTAATTATTTTCAAATTGAAATCATCAAGCCATTAAAAAAAATTCTATTACTTGATAGGATGAAAATAAAAATCCAATTCAACATCAAATGTCAAACGGCAACATTTTTAGCACCAAATGCGCTCCCCATCAGGGCGTATTCCTTTGCATCTCATCAAGTAATAGTAAATTGTTTTTATAACTTAAAACCGCAAAATAGTCTGGAGAAGAGATCATTTCAATTTTAAAAAATCGTTTATCGTAAATGTTCTTAATTTAAAAAATTTGATGTTTTGAACTGAAGTATTCAGAAAATCTTATAAATAACCGAGAATGTAAGTTATTTTAGATACAACTATGCTATAGGTTTGAAATGTTTCATAGAATAAATAAAATTTTTTGCTCCTGACACTCAGAAATTCTTACGGGAAACTAGGAAATTCATTTTTTATATTTAAGAAATCAATAATTTACATAATTAATTTCTCATCAATTATCAATCACAATCGACTCTTTTCTCCGATTATCGACAAGTAAAGAAATTGATCGTAAATAGTATAATTGCTTGTTTTTAGAAGAAAAGGACCGTTCATCGTAAATTTTCTTAATTAAAAACACCCAATGGCGGTTAATTTCAAAATAATTAAGCTAGGTGTAAATGAAAATTTCTAAGAATGATACCATTCTTCTGTAGGGAATTTCTTCGTCATATTGGAGATGTAAATAATTTGAATAATTAATTTCTGATTGATCACTAACGCTCACTTCTTTCCTCAAAATATCAATAAATAAATAAATCGATCGTAAATACCAAAGTTATATTTTTTGAACGAAAAAAAAAATTGAAGGGAGATAATTGAAAGATTTTTGTCAATTCCACGAGTAAAAAAAAGTTAAACTCCCTCCCTCGTCATCCCCCAAAGACTCACAAAGTAAAATATCCGGAATATTCGGGGGCAGCGATATCTCCTGCTCCAAACACCTCCCCCTCAACGAATTAACATGACTATGATGTGACTCGGGGCTGCTCTGCGGTGGTGTCAAAACCTCCCCGCGACCACGATAAATCCCGCTGTCAAGTGTCAGCATCTCGCAGCCCAGCATATCGATCCCAATCATGACACAGAACCGACCGAAAAACCAAACTCCAGTTCCACCTATTTATCAGAGTCTCGATTCTCCGACTGATTTCAACCGAAACTCCTCGTTACGCATTTCTCAGTGGTTAATGCGTACTACAATATATCGATATCTTTCGGGTATACCCAGAAGGCCTGTGAAATCTTACGTAAGAATCTCGGCCACGGGCATCGCTCGCTTTTATCTAATCGAACATAACTTCGCGTATTGTCGATCAATTTTTCACACCCAGACTGACTACTACAATCGATTTAACTTTCCAATCTTATCGATTTTCAATCATGAATTTCCACTTGTAGTTAATGCGTAATGTTCCATTTTTCTATGTTATAATAAACAAATTGTCAATATTCTACGTTGTCATTCGCATATTTTTTTCATTAATCGATAATTTTTAACAATGATTCGTCCCATCTCTTCACTCCACATTTTCCCATGTGTTATTGAATTAATCATTCATAGTCACTAAATAAACTCTGACGATTTGTTATTTCATCCAATAATTTTTTAATAATTAATTATTCGATTTGGAGTTGAATTGTTTCACTCTTCACTTCACACCTTTTAATCAATTTTTAATTATAACCGCGTGGACATAAAAATGTCCCATTTGTTTATTCCACTGTAAACAAATTGGCAATGTTTTTTATGTATTAATTTTTTAGGAATTAATGCTTAATTTCATGTCCCCGATGTCACGGTTCCATTAATTAATATATTAAAGTTGTTTCAGTTGATAATTTTCAATAATAATTTGTGTCGTATTGATGAATAAATTATTCACGTTCATCGAATAAACTTCAACGATTTAATATTTCGTTCAATAACTTTTTGATAATTAATTACTCGATTTGGAGTTAAAATGTCTTATTCTTCACTTCACAACTTCTAATCAATTTTTAAATCCATTTACTTATATTTACGCGTAATGTTCAATTTTTTTATTCCACAATAAACAAATTGTCAGTGTTTTTCATTCATTAATTTTTTTAGTAATTGATGTTTAATTTCATGACCTCGATTTCACGTTTTCATTAATAGATTAAAGTTGTTTCATTTGATAATTTTTAATAATAATTTGTTCGACGATTCCTTATTCAATCCAATAAGTTTTGATAATTAATCATCCGATTGACTCATTTTATTCTTCACTTCCCAACTTCCACTCAATTACTGAATACACCATTAATCATAATTAATAGTTGACGAATATTAAAAAACCTCCAACGATTTTTTATTCCATTTAATATTTCTAATTTCTTTGATAAAAAATTTTAATTCGTTAATTCGTGATGAGTTCTGTCGCACAGAGTGAATATGCAATTAATAAATTGTTGCTGATTAGTACTGGATTTTTAACACGAATTAACAAACCCGACAGAAATTAGTTGTTCACAGTGCGACACCACGCGCACGACTGTCTCGATAATCTGCGGCGATGCTCGTGCGCACGTGTGTTTGAATTCTCCTACCCCCCGTTCCTCAGTAGTAAAACCACCCGAGTGGTGGTGGGGTGGTTGGGTGTGGTCGCAACCCCTTCGCCGCCCCCGCGAGGGTGACGATTGGTCGGGGCTTCCACCCGCCTCCAGTATGGCGTGCGGTGTCCCTCGATATGCGCAAACAGAGGTGAAGAAAAAAAATCGTGGCATTAGGGGAGATGAAAAAATTCACCGGATGGATCGAACATTTCACTGAAAAATACCTGCAAATATTTTTCCCATTCTCTATTATTTGGTATATTTCGTTGATCGAGAAAAAAGACGAAATTACTTTTCTCATTCGTTCATTCGGTTTTGACGAAGGGGATGAAAAGGGAGAGGGTGAAATTAAGAATGCTGTGGAGGATGAGGGACGCCATTTTATAATCTTACAGTATCACTCGAGTACCCCTTTTTCCTCTTATTTTGGGTATAGAAATATGTAGTCTTTATTTTTCTCCTTGTCTCGGCTTTTTTATCCTCCGGATCACCTGCCCCTGCCTGAAGAAAAAAAGTCGTGGCATTAGGGGAGATGAAAAAATTCACCGGATGAATCGAACATTTCACTGAAAAATACCTGCAAATATTTTTCCCATTCTCTATTATTTGGTATATTTCGTTGATCGAGAAAAAAGACGAAATTACTTTTCTCATTCGTTCATTCGGTTTTGACGAAGGGGATGAAAAGGGAGAGGGTGAAATTAAGAATGCTGTGGAGGATGAGGGACGCCATTTTATAATCTTACAGTATCACTCGAGTACCCCTTTTTCCTCTTATTTTGGGTATAGAAATATGTAGTCTTTATTTTTCTCCTTGCCTCGGCTTTTTTATTCTCCGGATCACCTGCCCCTGCCTCATCCTCTCTTTCCCTTTCATTACGGATGTACCGTCCGCTCTGCACCTCGACCTAGCGTTGTAAGGGTGGGGTGGGGGTGGTATATATGTACTGCGTGGCTCTTTCTTTCGGGAAGAAAATTCCGGGTTTTCTTTGAATTATGGCCAACGTGGGCTCTTACTTCCGGGGTCTTTTACGCTGGATGCATTATTTTGGGAGGTCGATGGTTATTTTATTGGTTGGGAGGATGGGGAGGTGGGGGTTTCGTCCTGATAAATTTTTGTTGGAGGGGTTTGCAACGAGAATACAGAACTCCTTTGTTTTGAAAATTATTATTTCAATAGCGAAGCCGTAAATCGCGTCAAGTCGATTTTGAGTTTTGGGCAGTTTTTGATGAATGTCTCGGAATCTAAGGGAGACGGGAAAATTTTTGATTTAACCTTTTTTGTAGAGCCGATTGAGAGCTACAACAAATGCAATTTCGGAAATATTCCTCAAAAACTCAACTGGGAGATTATCACTGAACACTGGTCAATAGTCAAAATTGACTTGTACACTGTTGAAAATTTTTGTCTGAATTTTCCGCGGCAAATTCCGGAAATTTTCATCGTGTTCCAGTTGCACTGAAATTTCAAGAAATCTTGTCATTGAAAATTCAGGATTTCGCGGCAAAATCAAACAGAACTGTTCATTTCCGTTCCATTTTTCCCTGATAATGAATAGAAAACCAGAAAATTCTGGGAAATATATTCTTTAATTTTCAGGATAGTGACACTGAATGCGATTTAGGGGGAAAAAATCATGAAATTTCAGATTTCGCTGAAAATTCAATGCAATTTGATACTGAATATTCATATTGGATTGGAAATTCAAATAAATTAAGGGGAGACCACTGTTTGAGTTTTAAAAGCCGTGGGTTATTGGAGTGAGACTTTTCATATGTTGAAGATTGATTATATAGATCTGAAAACGAGTAATTAGTGCAAAAAAATTTTTTTTTTCATTGTTCGTTGGCCCGAAAACGCTTAAAATGCTAAGAACAGTTCAGGGCCTCCAATTTTTGAGCTAGAAAAGATTTTTTTTTTCAAAATTTTCGGAAAAATGTGTGGAACAACAATTACGAGCCAGTTTTTTTGAATTCGACTCCTACACAGCTGATTTCGTTTTTTTTTAATATAAAAAAATTCACTATTTGTGTAAAAAAAATATAAAAAAGCAAATTTAGCCATATAAGAGGTGAATTTAAAAAAAATAGCTCGTAATTGTTATTTCACTTATTTTTCAGGAAATTTTGAAAAAAAAAATCATTCGTAGCTCAAAAATTGGAGGCCCTGGACTGTTTTTGGTATTTTAAGCGTTTTCGGGCAAACGAACAATAAAAAAAATTTTTTTTGCACTAATTATTCGTTTTCAGATCTATATATCGATCTTCAACGTATGAAAAGTCTCACTCCAATAACCCACGACTTTTAAAAGTCACAGTAATCTCCCCTTAAGAAATTCTCGTCTTTATGTCCCTTAAAATTCTGGAAATTTACTGAATTTTCAGTGAAAGCTGAAATTTCATGAATTTTCTCCCTAAATCGCATTCTGTGTCACTGTCCTGAAAACTGGTAGTCAACTGTTCATGAAATTTCATTTTTTTAATGTACTTTTAGTGTAACATTTCACCGCTTCGCTACTGAATTAATTTACAAATCGTTTCTCTCCCATTTTTTGTCAGGATCAACTCCTCTCTTTGGCGACCAATAACAACAATGTTTTCATTCTCTATAATCAACAGTTGCCCAAAAAATTCATCATTCGACCCGGCCATAAAATAACCCCTCGACTTCCTCCAAAAATCCCACATCTGCATGATTCTGAATAATCCCCATCTCCACAACTAAAATTGGGGACAAAAAAGGCGCATCATAGTTTTTCGGTCAGACGCGTATCCACGTATCGGTCTAACGCACCGTGAACAGTGCGATTTTCCACCTGACGACATCTCGGGGGCTGGGGGTAAAAAGACGTGCGGGTTTTCATGGACGACAGATGGCACGTAATTTTGCATATCGCTTGCATATACACCAGCCAGCGCCCATAAAAATCTGTCGTACGCGTCATTGACGTTAAATATGGAGTCATTCTATTGCTGGAGGAGGGAAACAACAAATGTGGTGAACCACAGGAGAAAATGTCACAATTATTCCCAAAAAAAGCCAAATTGAAATTGTATTTTTTTTGTTGCAATAATTTTACAGGAAACAGAATTTTGTGGGCTCCATGCTATACAATAAATAATGAATCAATCAACGAGGCGTGATTGGGTGGCAACTATTGCAACGTCACATTGCCATTCCAGAAATCTCGGATGACCTCTCGCTTTTTTTAGATTTTTAACGTTTTTTCTTCGAACCTTGTTCAAATGTTTTCTTTCTCCGGCAGTTCTTTTTTTTCTCATGTGTTTTGGGGTCACCCATCCACTTAATCACACTCAACATTTCATGATTTATCTCAGAAGAAGATTTGTTGACAATGGGCCAACTTGAAGGATGGGAATAAGAATAATTTTGTGAGTGATAAATTCTGAGGCGGTAAATTTAATTCACAATTGATTCAATTTTGAGATTTTCAATTATGATTATTACACGGAGAGAAATTTTTTATAAAAATTACCCTACCGTTCTATAAAAGTGTATCATGAGTCATCGTTTCCTCATTTTTATCCCGAAATTTAGTAAAAAGTAATATATGATGATTAAATTTTATTCTACGTTAGAGAAATTTTATTCTGATAAAAATAAAAATTACCGTCCCTGCATAGTAAAAATTACTGTACCGGTAGGGTAAAATTTACCAACCGTTCTAGAATTTTCGTTGTTATCTCCATAGAAATTATTGGACTGGAAGGGTAAAATTTGTTATGCGTCAGGATAAAATTTCTCTAACGTAGAATAAAATTTGATCATATATTATTTTTTACTAAATTTCGGGATAAAAATGAGGAAACGATGACTCATGATACACTTTTATAGAACGGTAGGATAATTTTTATCAAAAATTTGTCTCTGTGAACAATTACAACGCGCTGAAGCGCGCGGTCGGTTTCGTCAAAATACAACTCCTTCCAACTCATCACATGACGCAAAATACTGCACTCTGATGGCTCGCGATCCGTTCTCGAGAATAATCATCCCTAAAATTTCAAAACTGTAAAACATAAAAAATACCAACTTTTATTATATTCAGGGGTTCCTGTTCTAAAAAGAACATACACTTAAAGTCGATAACTATCGATATCTCGCAAGTCTGTCACGCTTATTCCTCATCGGTTCCGGTCGTCTGAGGCGGCAAATTTAATTCACAATTAATTTAATTTTGAGATTTTCAATTATGATTGTTACAATTACAGCGCGCTGTAGCGCACGTTCGGTTTCGTCAAAATACAACTCCTTCCAACTCATCACATGACGCAAAATACTGCACTCTGATGGCTCGCGATCCGTTCTCGGGAATAATCATCCCTAAAATTTCAAAACTATAAAACATAAAAAATACCAATTTTTATGATATTCAGGGGTTCCTGTTCTAAAAAGAACGTACACTTAAAGTCGATAACTATCAATATCTCGCAAGTCTGTCACGCTTATTCCTCATCGGTTCTAGTCGTCTGAGGCAGCAAATTTAATTCACAATTAATTTAATTTTGAGATTTTCAATTATGATTGTTACAATTACAGTGCGCTGTAGCGCGCGTTCGGTTTCGTCAAAATACAACTCCTTCCAACTCATCACATGACGCAAAATACTGCACTCTGATGGCTCGCGATCCGTTCTCGAGAATAATCATCCCTAAAATTTCAAAACTGTAAAACATAAAAAATACCAACTTTTATTATATTCAGGGGTTCCTGTTCTAAAAAGAACATACACTTAAAGTCGATAACTATCGATATCTCGCAAGTCTGTCACGCTTATTCCTCATCGGTTCCGGTCGTCTGAGGCGGCAAATTTAATTCACAATTAATTTAATTTTGAGATTTTCAATTATGATTGTTACAATTACAGCGCGCTGTAGCGCGCGTTCGGTTTCGTCAAAATAAAACCCCTTCCAACTCATCACATGACGACAAATACTGCAGGGATCGGCAGTAATCATTATTTTTCCTAATATTACGACTATGATTACCAATATTAGACTATTGTTGGTTTGTTGGTAAATAAATTATATAATTGACTATGTATTCAGTATTTCAATTATCAGGTTGAAAACTGAATTGGTAATCAGTAGACCAATTCTCGAATTGGCAACTGACCAAATAATGGAAAATTTGTTGGTTGCAGTTAGCAACTATTGGAATAATTGAAAATTGGTGAAGTATGATTGCTGACTTATGAAATATTTGAGAATTTGTTTACGTGATTATTGATTTTAAAAGTAGTATAATAATTTACAAATATGGACTCTAATTTGGGATTTCTGAATTTAATGGTAATCAAAATTTGTAAATATGACGATCCCTGAAATACTGCACTCTGATGGCTCGCGATCCGTTCTCGGGAATAATCATCCCTAAAATTTCAAAACTGTAAAACATAAAAAATACCAACTTTTATTATATTCAGGGGTTGTATAATGGATTATCCTCTCTATATAGACATTGGGGTGGCTCAGGGTAAGAGAATGACAGGTTGAAAAGTACGGGAGCGCGTCGACACGCCTCCAGGAGTCATCGTGTCCATAAAAAGAGATCCCACCGCAGGGGGTTCGTCGCGCACATATAGGAACTAGCCTCGGCTCTGAGAATTTTTTTTCCCTCAGCCCCGTAAGAAGTTTACGAGGGATGCCGAGGGGCGGTGTACTCCGCACACCCTCGACAAATTATGACATTAATATTTTTTCCACGGCAGATAAAAAGTCAAAGTCGTTAACACCCCGTGGCACGAAAAAACAAATAAATAATGAGAATGAAAAATGTTTTAATTGGGAAAAACGTCGATGTTTAGCCCAGCTCTTTTTTTGGTAAATTGCGAGAGTTCTGGGGGCTGGGCGTAACGCGGAGAGAGTGCGCGATTGAATTATAGACCCGGGACGGCGATAAATTACCCCCGCAAACCCCTCGCATGAATACGTCGAGAAATGCATGATAGCCCATTTACGCATATGGTTACGAGTTTTGGGCTTTCTACTGGGCGAGAAGGTAACCCCATTAATGGAAAAAGTGGCATTCAGTGCGTTAATGTTGGGGTTAAAAGGGCTGGAATGACATTTGGCGTGTATTCAAAACCGAGAAAGTCGAATGAATGTCAATGCGAAGGGATTTAATATGCGTGAATTTTTGATAGGTTCGGTTTCTATTCGATTTGCGGGTGATTTATTGGGGTGATTATGGTAGTATTGAAGCTGCGGGTTATTAAATAACACTTTTTTCACGCGGGGAAGTCGACGTTTTGCATTTATTTTGTGCTACGCAGATTTATTTGGAAGATTCTACCACACGAAATTCCTGAAAGAAATTGATTGGAAACTGCAATTTATTTTTTCTATTAAAAATTTCATTTTATTTAATTTAATTTAATTTAATTTATCTTGTTCACTGAGACCCAACAGCCAAAGGCCAATGACAGGGTCACTACATATCATATAAAGTTGTAAAATAAAAGTAAGTATTGTGATAACAAAAAAATGTGAATTAATGGCACGAAGCAGTTAAATAGGAGAAAATTGTGCACTAACAAAGATTCAAATTTAAATTATAAAGCAAACATTATGAATCAGTTTCTCTTAGCCCAAATAAGTATTTGTAAGCTCTAGATGCAATGACTCCAACTGAGTCCAACTGAAAAATACGATTTTCTCGAAAATTGAATTTTACATTGTTTTTTTTCTTGAATTTTTCGAAAATGTGAACAAAACTATTCTTTCTGTGAATTGCATTTTGAATGCATTCCCTGAATGAAATGTAATTTTACAATTTCACATTTGAAAAAAAAATCCGAAACAATCGATTCATCCCCTTGAATGCAACATCATTGTTTTTATCATAAAATTTCCAGTCACAGATACCCAACAAAAACGTGAAATATCAAAGACAGCAGATGGTATATATAGTTCACAATTCGGAAGACTTTTGTTATAGAACAGTGCGCAAAAATAAGAGGAAACCAGTGTACAGAGGTATAAAGGGGGGCGCCTGCGTGGGTGTGCCGTCACGCTACGATAACCCCCACGCCATTTCCAACCCCCCCGTAGAGCAGTCGCCTTTGCGCGATTCAAACCGAGGCACCCTCTCCATTCACTCCCACTCTCTTCTTTTCTGTTAAATCCCGTGAACACTCGAGTGAGCTTACAAAGCCCGATGACAGGTCCCGCGCGCACTCGTTATGTCGCGACGACGACCCGGACGACTCTCCTTTGGTACCAATGTCGCTCGTCTACAGACGACCCCTCTCACACTTTTCTTCACTCGTTTTTTTCCCATTCTCTTGAACATAACGCAACGATAATCAAAGTCAAAGGTAACGCGAGGATAATTTTTATCTTTATTTTTTAGTATTTTTTAGTATTCGGAGGGATCAAAGACGCAACTTCTGACGAGGGATGCCTCGAGGGCTTGTTTTAACAATGAGACCATTCATCTCCATAATTATTATTGGGAATCCAAGGTCATGGGGTATTGGAGAAAACAATAAACTGCACTATGTTATTGTCAATACGCGACGTTTCGCTTGTAATTCAAGCTTCCTCAGGCTCTTGACATTTAAGTACATAGTCACATTATTCTCTAATGAAATGCATGTCGAGATCTTCAAACACATCTGTGAGTGAACCAAAAAATGTAAAACCTGACTGGCAACAATCTCATACGACCATTCTCTGCTTGTTTTAACGCCGAATTAAAGATTTTTGTTTATAGTTAACACTGAGAAAAGTAGGATTTTTAAAACGTTTTACAGTAGAGGCTTCGCATAAGATACCTTAGGGATAGTAGGAGAGTGGAAGTCCGGGAACCCCTGGGCCCCCAATACGCGCTCCAACAGACAGGAGAAAAATAGGGATCAGCGGGTTTCAAATAAGAAACCCGAACCTCGCTCGTTGCGCCCGAATTCAATGAAATTTTCATCTTTACTGAATGATGTGGGGAAATTTTTCCGGGGTGTCATGAGAGGCCTTTTTCTCGGGACTGGAACAAAGACAATCTTATGCGGGGGACCACCAGCGCCATAAAATAAACATTCGAAGTATTGGATACCTCGGCGACACAGGCCAGGATTTTTCGTCTAAACAAATGACGAATGCAGCGTTGTAAATGACGAATGCAGCGTTGTAAATGACGAATACAGCGTCGACGATGAGGGATACGTCATTGAAGATCTCCACTGGGAAGTAGAGATCGAGTCAGTTTCTGCCCAGCAACGACGGCGAGAGCACATCAAACTAGCTTTATCGATTATTCCTTGAGATCATTAATTTATGTTTGCATTCCACATTACTATTATTGTCAAGCCGTTTTATAATATACCACGGATTATTTTATAGTGAAAAGGATTATTTTAGTGAACTTATTCTAATACTCCCTCACACCTAAAAATATTTACTGCAATGAATATCGATAACTAATCAATTTATATGTGTTTAATGTTTTGAATTTGTATGGCCCGCGTTCCCTTTTCTTTCTAAACATCACCCCGAGTGATAGAATGGCAGCTGATGTTGGGGGATTGCTGGTGGACTCGATATGTCCATGGTCTTTCCTTCTGTCTCGAATTTCCTAGAAACTCCTTGCATTCCCTCGAATGTTCTGGAAACTCCTTGAATTCTCTCGAAATTTCTAGAAACTCCTTGAATTTTTTCGAAATTTCAAGAAACTTTGCGAATTACCTCGAAATGTCTAGAATTTTCTAGAACTCCGATAGATGGTGCTGCACGTAAGGACCGTTTCCCAAAATGACCCCCATATTAAAACCATAGACGTATCCACGTAAAAAAATTATGGAATTTTCCTTGAACACAAAAAAATAAGATTTACTCGAAATGACTAAACATTCTTCTTCCGAGAAGGAAAAACTTACGCGGAAATCAAGAAGTTCGTTTACAAATCAAATCCCGGGATTATGAGAATGTAATCGAGATGATAAGTCTTGCTCATCGAGTCCGAGTTACAGTTACACTTGGGAGATAGTTCTCTCGATCACTTACGACTAATACTCGTCTCCATCCTTCATTCCACCTTTTGTTTACATCGGTCATAGTCGCCCGACATCCAGTCGCCACGAAATATAAATAAAATATAAGCAGGTCTCCACTCGAATGATTTTACGATCTGATGACATTGAGATGTCGCAGGTTAAACAGAGACTTTTTTTTCAACAAATTATCATTCCACGATAATTCAATCAACACCCGACCCTCTGTTCAAACGAGAGATTGAAAAAAACCATTAAAAATTGAAGTGAGAGTTAAATGTCTGCAAGAGGAGTTGAGGAATGCTTTTTTCAGCGAGATAATTCAATAATCTTAGAATTTGTTCTGATACCGTTAAAACTCAATGCAGTGTAGAAAGAAATTTTTCAAATTTTAACATAATGCAACTGTGCAGTGAAATAGCAAGTTTCACGAAGAAAAAAGATAAGACTCGCGGGAAAAAAAATTAAACTTTTAACTTCACTAAAAATTCTATTGAATTTAAAGTTTGGAGGGGAAAAACACGAGAATCTCTCAATTTACTTGAATTTTCAAGTACAACATGAATATTCAGTACCAAATTAATATTCATATTATTCTCTGTTTACCCAACAGAGAATAATATGCTGTTTATTATTCTCTGTTTCTAGTATACCCAATTAATATTAATTAATATTAATTGATAATATTAATTAATTGATAATTCAAGAAAATATTTATCTGAATTTTCCTGGTTCCTTTCAATTTTCACTGAACAATCGAATTGAAATTTCTGGTTGCTATTGACTTTCTCATCAAATTGTGAATCTTCAATGATGAAATTTCTTGAAATTTCAGTGAAACTATTGTTCACGATTTGTTCACTAAATTGTAAATCTTCAATGCCTTCAATCCTTGAAAGTTCAGCAAAAAATTTTCACCACTGAATTCATAAAAAGTTACTTTTTCACACAGCGTGATGAAAATAATTTTTCAGGAGAATCCTCTATTTATTTTTTTTTTAAACTGTTGAAAATTGGATATAAATTGCAGATTTGTGACTACTAAAAAAATGAAAATTCCTCATCTCTGCAATTTACTTGAATATTAGAAAAAATGAATTTTCAGAGCAAAATTATGCTGAATTTTCAATCAATCAAAAATTCAAGACTATATTCACCTGAACTGTCCTGACTTTCACTAAATTTCGAGGAATAATTAAACCGAAATACCTCATTTCCACCGATTTGTTCACTAAATTGTAAATCTTCAATGCCTTCAATCCTTGAAAATTCAGCAACTCGTCTCCATCCAATTTTCACCACTGAATTCATAAAAAGTTACTTTTTCACACAGCGTGATAAAATAGTATATTTCGTAACGAGTGCAAAAAAGTGTTTTTTGGCGAGTGGGAGGTTTATATCACTCGCCTTCGGCTCGTGATATAATCCCACGAGCTAAAAAACATTTTTTCACGAGTTACGAACAATATTTTTCATCACAATGTGGCGGAAATTGGGCTTTTAGGCACGCGGAGCGTGCCGAAAAGTTCACTTTTCGTCACAGCATGATGAAAATGATTTTTCAGGAGAATCTTCTATTTATTTTTTTCTAAAACTGTTGAAAATTGGATATAAATTACAGATTTGCGACTACTAAAAAAATTTTAATTCCTCATCTCTCCAATTTACTTGAATATTAAAAAAAACATGAATTTTTAGAGCAAAATTATGCTGAATTTTCAATCAATCAAAAAGTCAAGACTATATTCACCTGAACTGAATTATGTCCTGACTTCCACTAAATTTCGAGGAATAATTAAACCGAAATACCTAATCTCCACCGATTCGTTCACTAAATTGTAAATCTTCAATGCCTTCAATCCTTGATAGTTCAGCAAAAATTTTCACCACTGAATTCATTGTTACCCATCAATTCATCATATCTCCATAATTCATCGGCTGAATAGGAAATCAAATAAAAAAAGATACTCAAATGGACAAAAACCTAACCATACCATAAATCACTCCAGATCCGGCGAAATTAATAATATCAATATCTTCCATCCGATAAACCGAGGGGAAAAAATTGGGCAAATAAGTATAAAATACGTACAATGTGTCCGCGGGACTGGTTAATACGTGTGTGCACATGGATTTTTTCTCGTCCGGTGCTTCTTTTTTCTCCTTCGCAGATCAAGCGGGGGGAGAGGGGAGGGGGTGGGTGAGCAGAGAGGCGGGGAGACAGGACAGACAGAGAGACCCCGATAAACCACCCCGCTGTCTGTTTTCACTCGTTTTGGGCAGGGGTGTGGGGCGCACTGTTCGCCTTTGTCCCCTGTCGTCTCTGAACACTGGCGCAACCCCGGGATATCCGAAAGACCAGTGAAATGACTTTCATGATGGCTTTTACCAATCCTCCTAGTTTCCAACTTTATCACCGACAGCAGTGGCCGAGGGGTTACTGTGGGGCTGCGACGGATCATTCAAGTGCAGGAACACTGAGTGTGGTAAGCGAGAAGTACGATTGACAGGTGTAATTGAATTAAAAGTAACCACTTTACTTAAGGATATTCAAGTATATTTTACAGTTTGGTAGAGACCGGAGTAGAGACTCAACCATTTTCAATCATTAAATTTGTCAATTGAATTGCGTGAGAAATTCGAAAAAATTATGAATATTAGAGTAACATGATTGTCATAATTGAAACCTAATCAATTATGACTCGGAATGACTCGATTGAAGAAATACAATTTAAAAAAAAATAAATGGTTTTCTCAAGTATAATAAATGAACATTTGGCAAAAATAATTTGTTTTCTCAGTGTACGTCTGTAAAAAAAATGAAAATTGATTTATTCTCATTTTTGGAGTATAAAAAATCAGTGATAAAATCATCAGCGTGGAGACAATGCCCTGAAATTTTTAAATGTCACCGTTCTCCCCTCAAAATGAGTTGACGTTGACACACAAAAAATTATTATTTTTAGGGACAGAATAGATGATGGATCAGATTGGACTGAAGCCCGTCCGCTATCCCACCCAAAATGAACTATCCAAGGACATGACACAGTGTACAACCAAGACTCTGCATAATGCATGGCGCACCCCGCCCATAGCGTGTCCCGCGCACTTGCTCAGCTCAATTCACGCATACTGGGGACATTAGTTGGCCCATTAGCCGTTTTGCTTCGCACATGCACTCAGGCTATCGGATAATCCGCGTTCTGCACTTTAGTCTGTTTGTAATAGGCAAAATGTCTCATCAACACTTGATCACGACTGGATTTTTATATGCGTTTTTGTTCACATCAAAACAGTAGATTTGTGAATATAAATAAATGTTTCGAGATTTGTAAATACAAATAAATGTGAAAAGAGTGTATTAATTGATATTCAAATGAGTCGAATTAAAAAAAAACAATTCGTAATTGTAATTGTAATGGACTATTTTTCACATTTTAAGCGTTTGCGGGGCAAACGAACAATAAACAATCAATTTTTTTGCACTAACTATTAGTTTTTAGACATATCAGTAGCGAAGTGGTAAAACGGTTCAAGTCGACTCATCTCCCAGTTCAGTTTTTGAAGGATATTTCCGAATCTAAGAGAAATAGCGAAATTTTCGTAATTACATTTGTTGTAGCTCTCAATCGGCTCTACAAAAAAGATTGTAACAAAAATTTAGTATCTCCCTTAGGTTCCGAGATATTCATTGAAAACTGGCCAATACTCAAAATTGACTTGTACCGTTTCACCATTTCCCTGTTGATATATAATCGATCTTCAATGCATGAGGAATCTCATTCTAGCAGCCCGCGATTTTTAAAACTCGTAGTAGTCGTCCCTTAAGGGGTAACAAAAGGCCAACATTTCCTCGGTATTTTCAAACAAATTTCCTGCTCAAAGTTATTAGTATTTTTTAAATCCAAAGCATATTATTGATCTTCATTATTGCTTTTTGGAGATTAAGGTGCCTTGATTTGTAAAAATATCGATAACTTTGTTACCCCTTAAGGTATTTTTGGCGTAAATACCTTAATAATAATAATAATAATAATAATAATAATAATAATAATAATAATAACAATAATAATAACAATAATAATAATAAAAATAAATATTATAAATACCTTGAGAATTACTACGTTCCCACAGAAAAAAATTATTTTATATTGTTTCCGTGTCGACTTCCACATTTTTAATGCATTTATTTTTTATCTCTCGCATCCATAAATGAGGGTCCAGTTACCAAGTCACGTTAGATTTCAGTGGACTATTTTTTTCCTCCCATATAGAGTACGAGGAGCATTTAGCAAGTACATTAAGGAAATTGCGTGGACTCTCAACACCACACCCTGCATACATCCTATCGTTTACCAGAATGAGTGTTCATATAAAGGGAGTATCGGAAGGGGAGAAGACAAGGAGAATACTGGGGCATGTGGAGGAGACAGAGAAGGGAGGGATATGGAGACAAGTAGGGTCAAGTGAACTGAAGCGAAGTACTTGGGGGATATGGGGTGGTGTTAAGGGGACAATATACGCTGGGTGGGAGCAGGGTGGAAGATGGCTTTAATCTATTACTGACTGGAGCGCAAAGTGGCTTCTTGTTATACGCTCGTTTGGTGGATATAACTGGAACAGGTTGGCCTATTTCTAGGGAGGCTGGCGGAGGAGTTATACTCCCATAAAACAGATCCGTGGGAATTAATTCTATTTTATGGAAAAGTTCAAGGGTGGGAAGTGTCAAATTTTTTTTGGCAAATGGAGGACTTTTACATTTTGAGTGAATAAAATACTTGGCATTCAATGAATTATTCTGCGAAATTCCCCATGCCCTGATGATGGTTTATATTTAATCAATTTTTTCATTTTTCAAGTAATTAATAAACAATCAATTTTCCAGCATAAAAATCATTTGTTCGGAACCGTAACAAGTTTATTCATTTCCAGAATTTTTTGAAAATGAAGGTTTCCAAAAGTTTGAACAATTTCAATTATTTATTTATAAACAATGAATGATTGAAAAAAATGATGATTATGGGCAAAATGGAATTTGAATGACGCTGAATATTCATGATTTTTTCAAATTTGTCTCATGCAATTTAAGTGACAAATTTGATGATTGAAAATGATTGAATCTATAGAGCCTGTAGCAAACTGTAAAAGATACTTGAATATCCTTTAAATCGTTTTACCGCTTCGCTACTGAAATTCGTAGCGATGTTTCTTCAATCAATTGTGGCGGATGAAATGAAATTGATTAATAATTCCCGTTAGCGTCCTCTGTAAAAAAATTCATCACAAACAAATCGCGTGGCTTTGTCAATCAAATATTCTTGTTCAGGATTTATTGTAAAAATACGTCAATTAATGTTTAATTAATTAATTAATTGATGGCTTATAATTCATGGTTCTTAAAATCTATTGATGGGTCCTACGAGAAAATAATTAATAAATGTGCACAAGTACTTATCGGATTCCGGTAATCAACACGTGATCAATAAAAATATTAAATTCCATTCAATCATGTTTAACTAGACCTTTGACACTTCCCTCCGCATAATTGAATCAGGTCATGGTCCCTGCCTAAGTCAATTGCTTCCGGTGTCCTGCGGCGTCTGCCGGAAATCAGAGTGAAAAATTCTCGAATCGGTATGATTATTTTTTTGACCACACGCCGATGATTCCAGCTGCGATTTTGATTTACTCGCTCGTGACTCATCAACAAAGTACATCAATTATTTCTGTATAATTTTTACGGCCAGGACGGTGGCTCGGGAACATCTGTCGGAAGGAAACCTCAGGGTTGCGAGAAGACCTTTGGCGAAGAGGGGCACGTGGCGAGGAGCGAAGCCAACTTATTCACTGTCGAACCCGTTGACAGTTTAACCTTTTTTAGGAGCCACTGTATGTTATTACAGGTGTGGTGTTGCGAGATAGAGTTTCTTGGGAAAAATTCAATGTTGATGTTTCTTCGCCAAAAATTTACACTTCAAAATTATGGATAAAGTTTTGTTAATCTACACTGTTAACAATTTTCGTCTGAATTTTCCGTGTCAAATCCCGGAAATTTTTATCATATTTACTTTCCACTGAATTCTACGAAAATCTTGTCATTGAAAAATCAAATATTCTATTGTTGTTCGGTTCGAATGATCTGAAAATGAATGAAAAAAAAAAATTTTAAGGTCAATTTTTTCATGAAAATTTGGAAAAATCAGTAAAATTAAGGAAAAATTTGAAAATTCAGGTCATTTTGTTTCTGAATATTCATGTTCCATTGAAAATTCAAACAAGTCGTGAAATTTGCGTCCCACTGTCACTGAAAAGTCATGAATTTCCTTGAATTCTACCTGAAACTTGAAATGTCATCACGATTTTTCTCCTAAATCGGATTCAATGTCACTCTCATAAGAATTACTACCATATCTTCCGGAAATTTTCGAAATTTTTTTAGCAGTGTAGATTGTGAAGAAGGAAAATTGAATTAAATTCTGAGCATTGTTCTAATGTTCATGAATAGAAAGAATTGATGTATTTGAACAAACCGAAACTTGAAAAATATTTCAGTTGAAAATTAATCAACTCGTATAATTATTCCTACGAAAATGTTTTACTAACATGATATGAATAATGAATTCATCTAAAATAGGTCTATAATAACACAACTGTGAATAAAAGATTTTTGTTTGAAAATAAATTAATTTTTGTCGTCATATCAATAATTATTTCATTCCTAACTGATAGTCATTTAATGTGAATAAAGACGCAAATAAAAATCAAGTTCAAGTTTGAATAAAAGCTTTATTATGAACTATTTGAATGAATAAATTTATTTTATCAGATAAATTTTATTTTATTCAACCACACCAGTTCTCTGGGTGTAGAATAGGAACTGTTTATTCAACTTCAGAAGGGGAATTGGGCACGTAAAACCTAGTTTCTGAGGAAGGAAAATTGAATTAAATTCTGAAGATTGTTCTAACATTCATGAACACGGAGAAATGATGTATTTGAACGAAACAAAATTGAAACAATATTTTTGTGGAAAGTCAGTAAACTCGTATAAATATTGCACTGAAAATGTTTTGATAACATGAAATGAATGATGAATTCATTCGAAATAGATCTATAATGATTTTTTCTTGAAAATGAATTAATGCATTTCACCATCTCAATAATTATGTCATTTCTAGCTGATAAAATCAAGTATAAGTTTGAATAAAAGCTCTATTACGAATTATTTGAATAAACCAATTGATTGATTCAATTTGATTTCATTCAAATAAATTATATTTAATTCACCCAAATTTACGTATTCAAAAATTCTCAAATAAGCTTTGTTTGAGCCCAAAAAAAGTCGAAGTAGATGAAAACTTTTTGTCGTAAAAATCGATATACTTTATCTAAAACAATGTTATTCTCTGTATAAGCAACAACTGACATTGTTAGCACTACTTTCTTATTCTATACTTCCCTACGTATTTGATTCCCGAAAAATGACTGGAACTGTGGAAAATGAAATGACACGATTTAATTTTTAGTTGTTTCAACTCGCGATTTTGTTGGTCCAAACAATTTGTTCGAAAACATGTTCGATTCTCTTTCACTCCATTCATTTCATAATTGCAATTACGTCTCTTAGAAGTAATTTCTTCTCTCAATGCACTTAAAAATAATTTTCAATGAATTTTCTCATTTCTATTGAGCCCCGATGCATGAAATTCTCACATTATATCACCAACGACAGGTCCCACAGCACCGGAGAAGTGGCAAAGGGCCTTCGGGGGGTGAATGCTGGCCGCGAGGGAGTTATGGGAAACGTTGTAGCAAACATACACGAGATATACGCATGGGTAGCAGAGGCCAAGTATCTGATGTTACTCGGTAGCATATTGCCAGGCCCATGGGGCTTTATCGTCAGTGTGAGAAGTCGTCCTACTTGCATAGACTCAAAACCTCCACATTCACATGCACAACGAGAACAACATATCCAGTCCATACAGATACTTCCATTGTGTTTACGGTGGTTGAGATATACACTGTGTCTTTATGTGACGCGTGTAGGAGATGTGCACTTGACGGTGTGATGGCACCCTTGGGGTATGGGAATGGGGTAGAAAATTTAGTCGGATTATTCCCAGTGACAACATCAACGTTTTCATTCTCACGATTGTCACGCACTCGACTTTTCGGGTAGTTTTTTAGTACGTGAGGTGAATATCGTGGGGGGGATTAAGCTTTTAGGAAAATCTGGGGGGGGGGGGGGGGGGGGATTTAGGAATGAGTTTACGAGGGTCAATTTGGGGAGGAACCAAATGAATTGGAGATGTTTGGGCTGTTGACTCCGCAAAGTAGTTTGTTTGAATCATATGAATGGGTTTATTTCAATCGGTTGGCGAATTTTCGGCGGAAACTTTTGGTATAATTCCTGGAAATTTTTGGTTGGTGACGGCCATGTTCGCAGCAAAACGAATGTCTGAATTTCACACAACTGTTGTAGACATTTTTCAGATACTAAAAAACGTACGAATAAAATGAAAATGTGTCTGAATTTTAGACGAACAGTTGCCCAAATATCTCAATTCATGTTTGAAATTCAGACAAATTTTCGTTTTATTCAGACGTTTTTAGTGTCTGAAAAATGTCTACGAGAGGTGTGTGAAATTCAGATATTCATGTTGTCTGTGTTTTACTTCAATTATACTTCATACTATAGAAATTTGCTGAATATTCCATTTGATGTCATTGAATTTTCAATGGAATTTGAAATTTTATGGTTTTTTCCCTTCTAAATCGAATTTAATATTGCTTTCCCGAAAATAAATAAATAAAATGAAGAACTACAATAAATAAATAAATATATTTTATGAAAACCATAAATAAATGAGTCACTAATGAAAAGTTCTCAAATTTTCAATTTTTTTTCACTTTCATCTTTCACAGCGTAATAAGGAGTTTATTCAAACCTAAACTCAATTTTTAGTGCTTATTTGTATCAAATATACACTTTTTAAATGCATGCATCCGGATATGTATGTAAAAATAGTATATCCGAACTGCTGAGGCCCACACGGAGAAAATTATTAAATGAATTTCAACAACTGGTTGGTGAAATTTAACAACTAATTAATTAATTTCGAATTCTTAATAATTAAATTACGTGAAATTTCAATGAGAAAAAAAAAATTCCAAGGAGTTCACAGGAATGAAGAAAAGTACTTCATTTTTCAGTTCAATTATTCTGTGAAAATTCGGAAAAAGCAGGAAAATTCAGGGGAAATTTGAAAATTTGTGTAATTTTTTTTTGAATATTCGCGTTCCACTGAAAATCCAATCAAACTGTGGAATTCTCTCATGAATTTCCGTGAATTCTGCTTAAAACTTGAAATTCCAGAAATTTTAAATTTAAAGAGAACCATTTTTTCTCTAAATCCGATTCAATGTCACTCTCCTGCGATTTAATATAGAGGTATTCCACCCCAAATGAGTCAACCGCTAACCCTCACCCTCTTGGAAATTGATGGCGATTTTTTCTACGATTGGGGAGGTTGAAAAACTATATCTCAAATTTTTTCAGGTTTTTTCGGCTGCCCAGTTCGGAGATATGATTTTTGTTTCGTTTTTCCGGTTTTTTTCAATAACTCGAGTTCTATCCATCCAATTTTGATTTATTAAGCGTCAAAATTTTTCATTTTTCACTGCCTATAAGAATATTTCTAGTGAAATTTTTTTTTTCGATTTCTAGATGCGCATAAGAACGACTTTTCGAATAAAAAAGGTGAAAAACTTGAATTTTGCAAATTACGTCACGGATGATTTGTTTCATTTTTTTTTAGTAATTGTTATAATCCAAATAAATATTTTGAGCCATCATACAAGTTGGGCATCTTCCTGGATCTATTTTATTTTCAATTTTTTCGTTTCGAAATTCCGTAAATTTGGTCGCAACACCTCAAAATGGCGTTGATTGGCTTTGATTATAGACAATATGAAGTCAATTTGATTGTATACCTACATACATTACATATTTTTTCGATACATTGTCGAAGTCGTTTTGTGGTGTTTTGACCAAATTCGCGAAATTTCCAAAAGAAAAAATTAAAAATAACAGATCCAGGAGAACAACTTGAATGACAGCTTAAAATACTTGTTTTGATTATCAGAATTACTGAAAAAAAAAATTGAATATCAACCGTAACGTAATTTGCAAAATTCAAGTTTTTCAACTTTTTTTTCGCAAATTCGTTATTATGAGCATCTAGGAATTGAAAAAAATTACTACTAAAAATAGTCGTACAGGCGGTAAAAAACGGAAAATTTTAACGCTTAATAAATAAAAATCGGACAAATAGAACTCGAGTTATTGAAACAAACGGAAAATTGTGAAAAAAATCACATCTCCGAACTGGGTAGCCGAAAAAATCTGAAAAAATTTGAGCGATAGTTTTTCACCCTCCCGGATCGTAGAAAAAATCGCCATTAATTTCCAAGAGCGTGAGGGTCAGCGATTGACTCATTTGACGTGGAATACCTCATAATATCTTCCATCAAATTTCAAAAAATTTCCAACAGTGCAGTGAGTGCTTATTTTCTTAAAATTAATAAAATCTCGGTTGAACAGGCAACATCAAACGAGAGAGACTTTCAACTATGCCGTCATATAACTCATAAAAGGGGGTAAGAGGCGGTGCAGGAGGCATACGTCTGAGGAATCCACACCCTTACAAACATGCGGTGTACGACGTTTTGCAGAGGAGAGCGGCAAATCTCCGGGGAAATCAGGGAGACACGGCCGGTGGCGTTTAGTGTATGTGAGGAGGGTAGTAGGTGGGCGGGTTGGTGGCCACGTGTACAGCCGTACACAACTGGGTTTCACTCTGTACGGAATACGCTCGGGGATGCACACACGCGTGTGAAGAAAGAAAAGCCACCTAAACCCGGTGGGAGGGCTTGAGTGCGAGCTAAAGGGAAAAAAGTGCCCCTTGGCTTTACGAGCGCCAACATTCGTAAATCGTAAATTTTTTAAACGCAACAAACTAAATAGAGCCTCGTTCTTTATTCCGGTATTAAATTATTTTTGTTTGGATGGCAAAATTGTCTTGTTGTTTATGAGGGAGGGGTAAATATCGTAATCCCGGGGATTCTTGATATGTCACGGAGGATTTTTTGGACTGAATGGAGCACTTGTCGATTTTACTCGTTAACACGGGGAAATAATTTTCTGGTCGCGTGGCCCCTTTCGACACTGATGGATGTCCAACACGTGTCGGACTGATCCACTTGATTTTTGGGTTATCATCCAGGATGTTTTATCTTTTATTATTTGATGGTGAACGCGTAGAGGAGAGTATGTAATAAAAATTGTTGTGAAGATGTAGAGGAAAATTGTTCTTTACACTAGAAATATTCGTGTCTGATGTTGGGACACTTTTGTCCCTTTTTAAGACGTTTGTGTTGCCAGATTTACGTCAGCCTTAGGGTCCCAAATTGAGACAGTGTAATAATTTTTTTCTTTATGAACTTTTCTCACCACATTCATTCTTCTCAAAAATATTACTCTCTCGTAAAAATAACGAATGTAAAATTGCCAGCAGATTCGTAAAAATTATAACTACCAGGATCACCAAAACAAATCGGAATAAACACAAATCATCAATTCGAACACTTGATCAGAAATATTTCTTCAATTAATTTTGGCCATGAAAAATAAAATTTCAGGTAAGTCACATTCATTTTCTGAATCGAACATCATGTCGCAAATAAACCATATATCAAATTATGTCTTGAAACTAATCAAAAAGTAGATGAAATTCACCAACTAGTAGTTGAAAAAAATTAATTACCAACCAATTAGTGAATTTCAACAACTGGTAATTGAAATACACCAGCTGGTTGGTAATTAATTTTTTTCACTAAATAATTTTGTCCCTGCAAAAACGTCTTATGATTCCATGTCTTGAATAGTCTTCGAGTGTCTTGAATTGGGACAGAAAAAATGTCTTAAATTTGGGGACTTGCATTTCAAGACATTCTGAAAATATCTTGTCTATGAAATATCTTGTTTTTAGCCAGAAAAAAACTCTTATTTTAAGATATTCAAAATTTTAGTCATCACGATGTCAGCCAATACTACACTTTTTGCGTCTAACGTCTTAAATTAAGTCTAACGTTAAATAAATAATTCGTATTGCCATTTTCTTCTACTTTTCTCTCTTCGCAAAGAGATTTATCTAAAAAAGAAAAGGATTAAAAAACCGTCAAGTGCCAAAACAACTTCGAATAATTTTTTTAGCTAGACGAAATCGATGAAAAACTATCTATAATTCACGCAGAAAATTATTAAAAAAAAATTTGATAGGGGAAAGTCCTGTGAACAAGTGAAAACAGTTCATTTTACCCCACCCAGTATCCGTGAGACTGGTAGAACCGCAAAACCGCATTCTCCCTCGAACGAAAAATAACAATAGTACATGAAGAGATGTTTCGACAAGACGCTGAATAATATTCCATTGTACATCCCAGAGAGTATTGATAAGTCCCGGGTAATTAACGGTGAAACCGCCCTACATACCCGAGGGACGTTGGAGGATGAAATCCGGATCGGTCCCCAGACAAAATCTCCCCAGAGTAGGTAGTGCAAAAGGGAGGCAGGACAATCCCACGAATGTCAGAGTCGAGGGCTCTCTGCTCTGCACTCGAAAAAAAAATAACACGACCCGTAAGATATCGATATATTTGTTCAGGGGACGAGAGGGGATCGTTATCGATGATACCCGTGGAAATTGAAATAACCGAGTGGATGACAAATTTATCTGGATGTAGGGAATGTCGAGGATGAAGTTATTAGTGCTGATTCTTCCTTTCGAATGTGAAAATTATTTCCTCAATTCTCCCATTTCTTTCTAATTGTTGGACGATTGAGAATTAGTGATTAATTGGATTGTGAGAAATGCGTGGAATTCCATGAAGTTTTTGAATCCGCAAAATCCTTTTCTGACGATTTTCTGATGAATAATTAAATAATCCAATAGATTATATTATATTTCATCAATTTTTTTTTTCAATTTAGAATTGTGCAGCATTATTCATGAATTTTAGCGTTAAATTAGGGGCTACGCCCCCTGCTCGCTCCGCTCGCCAACCCCTATATGACTTCCACGATCCTTATTCTACACTTGTGGCCCTTATTGGACCCTTCATTTCTGACCCTTAACTGTGGAGTCTTAATTTCGAGCAACAAATTTTCATCACCGAAAGTTGAGATCCTTCTTTTAACCCTTGTGACCCTTAGCTTTTGACCCCTATGACCGTTATTTGGACTTTTAACCTGGCCCTTGTGATCCTTAGTCTGACCCTTGTGACTCTCATTAAGATCCTTAATCTGACCCTCATTATACCCCTCGTGACCCTTATTTTCACCATGGTGTCCCTTAATTTCTGGCCCCCATATTCCCTATTTGGAATCTTACTCGCACCCTTGTGGCCCTTAAACTGATCCTTGAGACACTCATTTAGACCCTTAATCTGACCCTTGTTACCCTTACTTAGGCCCTCAATCTGACCCTTGCGGCCCTTATTCTAAAACTTTCGATATTCTTCCAGACTGTGATGATCTCTTCAAAATAATTCTCGACTAGTCTCGACGGCATCGCTAAAATCAAATTAATGTTACCTGCTTGCACAAAAAATATCAATTTTTTGCAACGACGAATTCCACTTTTGCGACAAAAATCGTACTCATGCGGTTGAATCCTTCGTGAAATATTATTGCCATTATTTGAACGGTATCGATTCGAAAGCGAATTGTTAATTAACTACCAGCGAAGCCATTTTGCTCCCAAAAGTATCCAATTAGCCACTCATTTCTCCATCACAATGAAGCCCATTCCATTATTTTTCCCCATTTCGATGCAGCGAAAATATTGCTATTAACGTCATGTAATCAACTATAATGCCAACTCACTGGCAACATTCACGTATTTACGTCACGCATATATACGTGAATATGTACAGGACGAAACGCTAATGACGTCCCCGGGGAATTTGACGACGGCAATCGTAATCCAGGACGAGCGTTTGCGTATTACACCGACGTTATGCACCAGTCGAGTCCAATAAAAATCATAAAAAATATATCTCGTTTTTTTTCTCGCTTTTCGTCATTTAATTGGAAGTGGAGAAGAAGAAAAAAGCGAAATGTCGGATGGGGAGTATTAAATTAAAAAGTAGGGGGGGGGGAGAGGATAAAAATTTTGTGGTTAAGGTTTGTTGAAAAGTTGGAAAAGTTTTGCGAGTATCTCGGTTCAATTATAAGAGCCATAAAGTTTGCATAATCAAGCGGGCTGGGGGGTAGGGGTGGAGGATCCCTCTTATATTGCTCCCGTTGGATGAATCGTTAAAGTTAATCAGGCCATCGTGGGCTATTAATACGTACCCCGTTTATGTGTGAGTTGTGTGGAAGGAATTTTTCAGGAGAGATGATGGGGAATATTAATTTTCAGGGGTTATGTTAATTTATGTGAATGCAGTTTTGTTTTCAAGTTTTTTTTTTCCATTTCAAAATTTTTTTCATTTGTTTCAAGCGACAGTTTCACTGACATTTCAACACGGAGAAAGAAGTTGAACAAAAATTATCGAATAAGTCAATTAATCGTTCTTTCTTGACGAAATAGGTAATTTCGTGAATTAACTTCTTGAATTCTTCAATTAATTCTCGATTTCCAAGTGCATATGGCACTGAAAAGTGTCGAAAACTGAGTAAACTCCGACAACAATTTTTCTGAATTTTCAATCTATTAAAAATTAAATAGTATCTAATGTTTAATTTTGCAATAAGTTTGAAAATTCAAACTTTTATTGAAATATGAAAATGATGATCGCTTATGAAAAACCCAATTTTGTTGAATTTTCAAGATGGATGAGAAATTTTATGAACATTTTCATTTGAAATGAAATTCAAACTCACAACATCGAAAATTCAGATGGCGCTGCGACTGAAATTTTTAGAAATTTCTAGGAGTGCCTCGATTTTTTTTTCTCTCCAAATAATTCAATTAATTTTAGACAGTTTTTCCATTCGTTCATTGAAATTTGTATCAGGCGTGGTAATTAATTTTCAAGGGTTATTAGATTACATATCCTCAACACAAAGGATATTCAATTTTTTCACCAGAAAATCCATCATTGCCAGAAAATATGAAAAAAAATTGTAGACAGATGGACGATACATTGATTAAAATCAAACTCATTTTTTATTCAAGAACAATAGATGTTTTCCCTGAAATATCCTTTGAAAATAATTACCGCGCCTAATAATATTTGACTATCCCCAATGCTGCACTGTCATCTTACGGACATTACTAACCCCTTCAACCATAAAGTCGAAACATTTCGTTTTTATACTTGATGTAGAGCGTGACCGGAACTCGTGTGTTCATTTACAATTATCAAAAAAGATAGCGTTTGATCAGTCAATAAATCATAAATTACCTCGCATTATAATAATTACACCTGAGTGCCTCTTGGGCGCTCTGTTACACAATGGGCACTATCGGCGTGGAGGGTGCGATCGAATAGAACACGTGCGGACGCTCCAGAAAGTCATGTTATCATTTAAATAAATCAGGCACGCGAGCAGGTGACACATTACAAATAATCAAGTAGTCGTCTTTTGTGGTTGCGAGACGAGTGACAATTTGGAAATTTAATTTTCTGCTTTTGCAGACGAAGATGTTTAATAACTAATATTTTTCCAACAATTCATCAATATTTCTCCATATTAAAATACAAGAAATTGATTTTATCAATTCTATTCAACATTAATTACGGAAAAATTTCATAGAAAAACCTAGCGAATTCGCATGAAAAATCTGTCGGATTTCTATTGAATTTTCTGTTCGTTGTTGGCCTATTCAGAATTCTTCAATCATGACCCTTATTTTGACCCTTGTGACCCTTATTTTAACCTTCATGACTCTTATTATGATCTTCGTCACCCTTATTCTGACCCTCATGACCTTTAATTTCGGAGTCTTAAATTCGAGTACCAAATTTTCATCACGAGAAGTCAAAAAAGGGCCACAAGGGTCAGAATAAGGGTCACGAGGATCAGTATAAGGGCCTTGATGGTTAGATTAAGGGTCGTACTAAGGGTCACAAGGGCCCGCTTAAGGATTAGGTGCATCAGACTAAGGATCGCAAGATTAAGGATCGCAAGGGTCAGATTAAGGGCCCAAAAAAGGGTAACAAGGGTCAGATTAAGGGTCTCAATAAGTGTCACAAGGATCAAAGGATCATAGGGATCAGAGTAAGGATCCAAATAAGGGACATGGTGGTCAAAATCAAGGGTTAGAAACTAAGGCTCATCAGGGTTACAATAAGGGTTTTAATATCTCTCTATATTGTAGAAATCCAAATCGACTTTTTGTGATGAAAATTTGGTGCTCGAAATTAAAACTCCAAAATTAAGGGTCAAAATAAGGGCCTCAAGGGTCAGATTAAGATTCACAAGGGTCAGAATAAGGGTCACAAGGGCCAGATTAAGAGTCACAAGGGTCAGAATAAGGGTCACAAGGGCCAGATTAAGAGTCAAAAGGGTCAGAATAAGGATCATGGAAGTCATATGGGCGTTGCCGAGCAGAGCAAGAAGGGGGCGTAGCATAAATAAACAAATGAATAAATAAATAAATGAATAAATAAATAAATGAATAAATAAAGAAAATTAATAGAATTAATTTCGTTCATTTCTACATTTTTTTTCATTGTTGATCAATAATAAAAACATAATTACAGGTACTAGCGTCCCACAACAGAAGGTAAAAGAATGACTCCAAGTCAGTGTCGAACATAGAACAATCCTCCCATCAGGGAACTCGACTCCATTGTCAAAGCATGTCTATTCTCCCCCTCCCTGTTTCCCTTGAATGCACGTAAACGCGCAGAAGTCAGGGATAGGTTTGCTCGGCTCATATACATTCTCTCTCCATTCTTCGTAACCGTTTTTTTTACCGGGGACTTTGTACAACCCCATCTTTCCGTCACCGCCCCAGAACCCACTGGCCTTCAACGTTCTAATCAACGGATGCGTGTAGCCTATTACGAGGGTGCGTTATTGTGCGTGGGTGGATGGGTTGCACGGGGCTGTGTTTTTCCTTCCCTCCTTTTTCTTGTTTTTCTCCCTATCTGTATCGTCGAGTGATATGTCAGGGAGGGCTGGATGTCACTTGTCATATTCTGTTATCACAGTCGCCCTCGGGGTATCGGGGGTTTGGGGGGAAATTAAAAGACGAGGTTTTGGGGAATTTCGGAAGAATAAATTCCGTGTTCATTATTAGTGCGTAGACAAACCAAACCAATAGGTAAACACCGACCAAAAGGTAGACGGTTTCAACTTTTTGTGAGTAGGGGAGGGTAGGGCAAAACGGACCGCAGGGCAAAACGGGCCACCCACAGAAAATTGGTCATTTTTTTTTTTTTTCATTCCTTCAAATCAGGAACACAGAATGTGTTAAATTAAAAGTGAGGTGTAAGATCACAACCGTCACACGGGTTTTATAGACAACAAGTGTCGTTGAACCGCAATTTGATCAGATTTGCTAATCACCTCAAACCACAAATGATTTTGAATTTTTGTTTTTCCTTTCATTCGGAAGCAAAAACTATCAAAAAAATCAAAAAATTATCAATTTTCTGTCAGTGATCCGTTTTGCCCTACCCTCCCCTATTCTATAGAAAATATAATAGAAATTGTATTACAAATCTCCATTTTTGATAATAATTCTAATGTATAATAATATGATGATTTTCTTATTTTTTATTGATGAACATTTTGAACGTAAAAAATTAAATTCTCGCAAGGTACAGTATTGGCCCTCAGAGGCGGTGTGAGTAGTTAGACAACAGTCACGCAGTGTTGACGGAACAATGGGAAAACAGTCATCAGGACAAATAAAAACGGTATCTGTTCGATTATTATTATCGAAAAGGATCATTCTTCATTTTAAAACACGCAGAAGGATGAATTTGTTTGAATAACCGTTAAATATGAGCGTCTATCTATTGGTAACCCACCGTCATTTTATCATTTATTTCTTCATGGTTTCTACTTCAAATGATGATTTTCCCATAATTAATATATTTTTTCAGGTATAGAACGAACCCATCGTTGGCGTATTTCGATGATTCATAAATTTTTGATCGCTTGACGGAACTCAAGTTGCCCTTAACAGTCTACCTATTGGTCTGGTTACTCTAAAAAATCAAACTTTTACCTCTCAATTTTTTGAGTTTTCATGAAAAACAATATATTCAAATAATAGAGTGTTCGTATCTTCACGATCGCGCATCTGCCCTCCATATCATTTTGGGGGGTGAATCACTCGCTGGTGTCTGCTCTATATTATGGCTTCCGCACAGTATTCTACTTGTCTGCACGCGGGTGTTCCGGGATATTGCGTTCCCCGTTTATTTCCACTCTGAGCCTTCACGGTCAGCTGGAAGCACTGAGGGCACACTTAGCTCACACTTTTCGACTCCCATTCAATGCTACAAGGCCCCCGAATACTTCAATGTAATTGTTACCCTGGATAATACAGAGGAATGACACGATAATTAATGGTGATTTACGATTTTTGAAGAATCGGTATTTATAATACTGCTAATTCCCTTCAATGTAAAAAATCCATTCATTCATTGATGCGATAATTGGATTTTTCATTAGAAAACAAAAAAAAAATTATCTTTTCTCAAATTATTCTTTATTACAGCGTCATTCTTTCATTCGATTTATGAAAGATTTTCGGAAATTATTCTCATGGCATTCAAAAGTTTGGTGATTTTCCATCTTTTGGCAAATTTACTTCCACTGATCATTTGAATACACAAAAGAAAGGTCAACATTAAATCAGTCGTCATTAAAACGACCCACTTCGACCTCGCCTTTATCGAATAAATCGATGGTATAGATATATATTATACCACTAGGGGACTTTGCCTTCTGCTCGCTTCGCTCGTCAACCCTGGAGAGCTTCGCTCGCTGCTCGCTTTGCTTCCTAAACCCGGGGGATTTCGCCCCCTGCTCGTTTCGCTCGTCAACCCTGGAGGCTTCGCGGCATGCTCGTTTCGCTCGTCAACTCGGAGGGCTTCTCCACCTGTTCGCTTCGCTCGTCAACCCCGGGGGCTTCACCCCCTGCTCACTTTGTTCGTCAACTCTGGCGGGCTTCACTCCCTATTCACTGCGGTCGCCGACCCCCGGGGGCTTCGGCGTCTGCTCGCCTCGCTCGCAAATCACGGGAGGGCTTCGCCCCCTGCTCACTTTGCTCGTCAACCCTGTGGGGTTTCCCCCCCTACTCGTTGCGGTCACCGACCCCGGGGGGCTTTGCCACCTGTTCGCTTCGCTCGTCAACCCCGGGGGCTTCGCTCCCTTCTCACTTCGCTCGTCAATCCTGGGGGCCTTCGCTCCCTATTCGCTGCGGTCGCCAACCCCGGGGGCTTCGACGCCTGCTCGCTTCGCTCGTATACCACGGGGGGGGGCTTCGCGCCTTGCTCGCTTCGCTCGCTCTCCGCCAATCTCATTGGGTATGTTTGGTGGATTATACAGACGATGACCCCCACTTAACCCCCCAATGAACCTTATATGACTCCCATATAACCCCACATAACTCTTATATGACCACCATCAGACCCCATATGACCCTCGTGACTCTTGTTTTAACCCTTGTCACCCTTATTTTGACCCTCGTAAACCCTGAAAATTTTGGTTTCGTAATTTACAAAATTATTATATAAAGAGATATTTGAAATATCATCAAATATTAAACTAAATCCAAAATATAACACAATTGATTAAAGAAGAAATGTCATTGAATTCAGCAAAATTATATGTAACGATGAATCATATACTCTAAAAACAGATTATGTACAAAATAAACATGCGGAAGCATATTGCCAATTTATTAACAAAAAACTACACTATATATTAATATAAAACAAAGTTTCCGCTTATTTTTTGTCATTTTATGAACTGAAAAGTTCAAACAAAAGCTGTCTTTGATTGAAAAAATGAACTCCACTATCCGCAAATCCCTCGAGACCAAGATATGAATTTTATTTATCATCCAACCAACCCCTTTGTCCCTTCTATTTATCCTTACTTTCCACTGCTGTTTGATCTTATTATTTAACTCGCAATTTAAACACTTCAAGACCTGTTTGTATGCACAGTAAAACCCCAGAGATCCTCAGGGACATGACAATCAAATCCAATAAAACCGCGTTTCCTCTATCGCGAGTTGAATCTCCCTCATTTTTCGAAAATTCCTTTATGTGCGGAATCGACCAATTCCAATTCAATAATAAGAATTTTATATCTCGTCCTTCGGAATGTGTCACCATGGGGTGTCCTGGCGGCCGGAGGACTCGAAAAAGCCGCAGTATAAACTTGATTCGTTAACCACGTTATACGCGTGTATAGGCCGAGCATGAGCCTAACCAAACATTGACATGCTCGATCATTCGGATCCCTCACGGCACCAGTCATCCATACACGACCGCTGCACAGACGTGTGTATACCGGTACACAGGGAGTCGTCGTTCGCCATCTGGCCACAGTAGGGGAGCCCTCGAGGGTTAGAAATTGAAATGAAAACAGGGCGGGGGGGAGGGTGGAGGGGGTGAGGCGGAAAGAATGCGCATGTTGAAGCTTGTGCCACGGAAAAGGGGTGCCAATGAGGGCTATTAGGCTGCGATATGTTTTCCCGGTCTACACAGATTTCTGACTATTTGACTTTCTTATGAAGTTGTTTTCATTTCCGACATTTTTGTGTTTTAGGGGATGAGGCAAGAGTCATTGATGTTCAACTTTAAGTAAATGTATTCAGTGAAATGAGTTGAGGAGCGGTAAGATGGGTTAACTTGATTTTGACTATTGGTCAGTTTTCAATGAATATCTCGGAATCTAGGGCGGATAGAAAATTTTTTGTTAGAACATTTTTTGTGGAGTGAATTAAGAGCTACACGGAGAGAAATATTCAATGAAAATTACCAGAAAAAAGACCTAAAAATTACGTTTCGAAACGTAATCTGGGAGCGAAGTAAAATTCAATAAAAAGTGTCAATCGTCACGTAAATTCTACGATCTGTTCCGTAAAAATTACTCATCCGTCCGATGCCTCACGCCTAGCCATGAGTCACCGTGAGGGGGAGATTTTAACAACACGTTCCGTAATTTTTCCGTAACTTTTCGTAAAAATTCTTAAACATCCAAGAATTTTCATGTTCTGAGGCATAATAAGTCTTGAAGTTTCTGTTAGATTTTACAACTTCCAGAAAAATTACGTGACTTTTTCGTATTTTTTCGGTGACAGACCCGAAAATTTACTGAACGTTTCAGATTTATTCTCTTATATTCCTATAGAAATTCACTGAAAACGATTCTCGCTTGCGGATTACGTGAAATGTTCCGTAATTTTTCTTGAATATTTCTCTTCGTGTTTAAACCCATAAAATCTATCAACATAGTCACGTCTACCGTTGGTAAATTCCCCGAGCACGCCTCGTGAAAGCCATTTTTCAGCACAAACTTCATTTGTTAGTGCCAATATATTTTTTTTATCCACTTTTAATAATTGTTTCAAACATAACCCCCTCGATTTGTTTTGGTTGAACGTCTCGCACTTTGAGAGGCTAGAATAACTCAATCGCGCCGCTAGTAGTCGCAGGGGGAACTTGGTTCCGGTGAATTGACGTCATGACCCCAAACAAAGTGTTCAAAATTGATGCATTTTTAATCAGTTATTACATAATATCCAGACCACCTTTCGGAAAATTTTTTACTCTGGAATGGTCCATAGACTACAGAGACTCTATTCATTCAAAAATATTCGAAAAGTGGATTCTATATAAGTTCCTTATTGGTCACATATTTGAAATAAATTGTATCCACTTATGATATTCTGCAGTAGTTAAAGCTGTCGACTGTCAGTCCCATTTGAAAAAATCAAGCATCTGTGAGTGTGAAGAGTAATCAGATGGGTGACCATTCAACCTATTTATTTACAGTTATCTACCTTTTTGACGGATTGTTCTACAAAAAGTTTCATATTTTTCAGCGAAAATGCGACGTCACAGTCTATCTGCTCTCCATTACCATCAGCCAGAATAAACCAGAAGCCTGTGAAAATCCCTATTGATAGGAGCCATTGATATGAACAAAAAACTACGCATGCATCCATGGCTTATCATCGAAGAACTATGGGGATGATACGTTGAAAGGAAATTTGTATCGGGAAGTCCCTCAGTGGCGGCCATTGTAATAAAGACGATACGAGGCCATTCTCCCGACCCGTTGTCCGGATTAATCAGTGCATCATCGTTTTTATTAATTCGCAGCAGCTGATCAAATATGAAAAATCATTCTTTTTGTATTCTAATTTATTCAATTTCCGTTCCAATTCTATTGAAATTGTATTATAAATTCCATTCGTTTTTGCCTACATTTTATTTTTAAAAAAACGGTAAATGTTAAGAAAAAGGGCCCCACTACCGATCTTTCTGAAAACTTAACCATCGGATCGGTGGTGGGGCCCTCTTTTTTACCATTTACCAAAAATTCAACGGATTTTAGTTCTCCTATGTGAGTTACTCTACTGAGATTTTTGAATTAAAACATTAATTTTTTTTTGTTTCTCATGATGAAATTGAAGAAAAGAATTGAAAAATTCACCCCCAACATAAAATTACATAAATAAACAGAATTCTTGCAGAATTCTTGTGAAAAGTCAACAGAATTTACTTCCAAATGCTGCGGGATTTTTGTTAATTTTTTTTTCATACATGATTGAATAAAAAATTGTCAATTGCGTGAAATTTGGAAATTTTTTGTTCCAACTCTTGTTTAGATGTTTTACTGCTGATATTTTCTGCTTTCTATTGAAGAGTAAGTAATTGCGTGTTTATATTCATTCAATAATTCAGATTAAAATCCTCGCCGATTATGTGTGCAACAATACAACATAATCTCTCAGTGGTTGACGGTCGCGTGGCGACTCGTGTCCACCGGATGTCACTAGTTTGTTCAATAGTGTAGCGAACCCGTGCCCTTTCCTCTCAGTCTCGTCATTCAACCGAGTTCTGGGCGTCTACACTCTATTCTCCTCCACCAGACTCATGAGAAACAAATTCTCGTTTTATTAGAGCTTGAGTGGATGTTGTGTTGTGTTGTACACTTAATTCAAAGATCTTGTATTCATGACGTAATGGTCTTTGAATATTTATTACAAAAATAAAAATCTCGTCACATTTGTTTTTCCATGAGAATTATGATATTCATAAAAAAATTTGATTTTAAGATTTCAAGTGTCTTAAAATAATACCTTATTTTAAGATTCCGAATGTCTTACGTTAAGATTTTCAAAAGTCTTAATTTGAAGCCAGAAAGACTGAAAGACGTAAGTTGAGACTTTGGAAGGTCTTAATCTGAGACTTTCATAGATTCAATTTGATAGTTTTGAATACTTCAAGTTAAGACTTTCGGAAATCAACTAGAAATTTTTCTTTAAGTGTAGTTCTGAAAGTCCCAACTTGAGACTTCTAAAAGTCTTAATTTAAGACTTTTAAACATGAAAAAAAACATATAATGTAATATAAGGGTCAGGCTCTGAGTGTCAGAATATAAGGGTCAAAAAGTGAAGGTTAAAAAATGAGGGTCAGAATACTAGGGTCGAAACATTAGGGTCAGAATATAAAAGTAAAAAAAGTGGGTGTCAGGCAATGAGGGTTTAAATATAAGTCATATATTATGCTTGATCACCGTTTTTAGCCCTTATATGACCCTCAGTGCCTGACACCCACTTTTTTTACTTTTATATTCTGACCCTAATTTTTTTATCCTAATATTCTGACCCTCTTTTTTAACCCTAACATTCTGACCCTCATTCCTTCACCTTTACATTCAGGCCCTCTATTTTTGACTCTAATATTCCGACCCTCATTTTTTAACCTCCACTTTTTGACCCTTATATTCTCACACTTAGTGTCTGACCCTTATATTACACTTGAGAGCGCTTGGTACAACCCGGGCTGATACCAAATAATCATCCTCGAATTGTAACACCCATCCCCCATTCGGACATAAAATATACTTGAATCAAGTATATTTAATTCTTGATTCAGGTTTACGCATCTACTTGATTCTGGTATAAAATTTACTCAATTCAAGTATGTTTTTTCCGTGTTATCAATTTTTAGTTAGTTCACACGGCAATTCAATTAATCTGTCGTTCATCGATTAAAACTAATCAACTTTGTCCGAAGAAAATCGTAGTAAGCGCAATACAATCAGAATTTAGGATTTGTGATCAGGCAATTTCGACATACACTGTTGAAAAAAATTGGCTGGGTTTTCCGGAAAAAGACCTTAAATTTAATTTCAGAAAAAAACTCACTGGAATTTCAGGTTTCTCTGAAAATTCACACAATTTACATGGACTTTCAAGTGAAAATGAATATTCACTGCCAAATTCTTTGGAAATTCAGACGAATCTGGAATTTAAAGGGAGATTTCTTTGAATTTTCTGAATTTTTCATTGATTTTTCCGGAATAACTAAACTAAAATGTACAGTTCCAGCGAATATTTTCATGAAATTGTGAATTTTCAATGACATAATTCCTTGAAATTTCAGTAGGAAATGTTTAACAATGCGCTGTTAAAATTTTTTTGAAATCCCATAGAAGATATAGTAAATCTCATGAGAGTGACATTGAATCGAATTAAGGGAAAAAAATGTTTATGAAATTTCAAGTCTTAAGTAAAATTCCCGGCAATCCATGAGGTTTATGCATATACTTGATTGTACATATCATATGCTATTCCAACGAGTAGACATTAGGTATTAGCGATGAAGCTGAAATGAGCAGAATAATCGTCAGCGGAAAATTCAAATTAGGGGATATTTAAGTGTAGGAGAATCAAATAATCATATGTAAAAATGTTTTTCAAGTGCGAAAGAGTTTGTACATTACTTTAAAACATTTGTACACCCCTAGACTCATCTAAGACAAATCTGCTGCTGTCGTATCTTTCGCTAGTTTCAGCTTCATGTATTAGCAGCAGTACATAATGAATAAAACGAGCAAAATTAAAAGCAAAATATATTTTCAAAAAAAAACCCTCGAATTTTGTCCAGCCCTCTACATCATCCATTCCTACACTCCATTAGCTACACAAGCACATGAGAACTGGGTCAGTTGATGCAACCGTAAACACATTCACGTGTTACCATAAATTCCATGTTCACTTTGTGAACACCCAGACCAGGAGTGGTCGCTCGCTATTGTCGCTATTCACCGGGCCACTATTTCCCAACAAAACAGACCGACGAGAGGTCACCTGGACAAAGGCCGATAGAAGCATTCTCGTGAATGTATCAAGGTCATTCATCCAATATGACCAAAGGAAACTGAATGAAAATCCGCATGTATATCCCCGCAAAAAGCCAGCGGAGAAAACTCCCGCGGAATAAAAAAGAAGCGAGCCAAAAGGGTACAAAGAATAAATCAAGAGCTCTCGATTCTTTCTGGTCAAACAAACCCACAATTGGTGGTGGTGCGAGAAGTATAGACGAATGGGATGAATTATATCACAGCTTGGAGGAAAACCATTGACCAGAAATGCTTGGACAAGTCGAATCATAAAGGACGTGAGATAGAATGAATCGTCGGGTAGAACGAAAAAAAATAGAGAGGAAAAAACAAATGGAAGTGGAGAAGGCAAGTGAGAGAGACAGCGATTGTAATTATCTTAATGGAGTTGTGGACACTGGGAGACTCGAGAGCTATCGATTTTGCAGGGTAAGCTCTTGGGTTGAACTACACAATTCGTGAAAAAAAACAGCGCGACAATTCATTTGACAATGTTTCAACGGATTGTTTGTACCGCACAGAGGGATGTTTTTGGTTTTCCGTGAAAATCTCGGAAATTCGAAAATTTGAAGTATGAAAATTTTGTAGTTATTCTGTAATTTTTATTTGAAATGAGACGGTGGGACGGTTGAGGGCCGGTAGTGTCAGAAAACTTTAAAATAATTATAAATGTTGTTTCTTTGTTTTTCACCTTCGAATCTCCAAAAACGACAGAAAAACTTTGAAATCGGTAGGGTTTTAATCAAAATACCCAATATGGCGGCTCATCCCGGTGTTTGAAAAAATTGAAAGAATTTTCAGAGCTCTTTCATTTTTTTTTTAAATTTTTCCTTACACGAAGAGAAATTTTTAATGAAAATTATCCTACCGTTCTATAAAAGTGTATCATGAGTCATCGTTTCCTCATTTCTATCCCGAAATTTAGTAAAAATTAATATATGATGATTAAATTTTATTCTACGTTACAGAAATTTTATCCTGATAAAAAAAAAATTACCGCCCCAGTATAGTAAAAATTATTGTACCGGTAGGGTAAAATTTACCAACCGTTCTAGAATTTTCGTTGTTATGTACATAAAAATTATTGGACTGGAAGGGTAAAATTTGTTATGCGTCAGTACAAAATTTCTGTGACGTGAAATAAAATTTGATCATCATATATTAATTTTTACTAAATTTCGAGATAGAAATGAGGAAACGATGACTCATGATGCACTTTTATAGAACGGTAGGATAATTTTTATCAAAAATTTCTCTTCGTGTAGTATTATTCCAGTTTTTTTAACTGTTCAAAATTTCTCTACTAATTCTTGATCTACCCCTCGTCAACCCCTTGAATTCCTCAATTTTGGCCTTTTTTTATGTACCCCACTTTGCCCCGGTCTCCCCTAAACTGTTTTCCATCCTAAGAAAAATGCATCTAAGAACCATTTGTTTCTCGCAATCAGTAAATTCATTCCGAAAAGTAGAATTTGTCTTTTTCTATGTGTCTTTTGTACCCAAAGGAATTTTATTTCACAACAAAAAATTGTGGATGAAATAATTCTGGAACTGTTCCTCGATGATAATTTCCCTGATATTTTTTTAAATTTACTTTTAGATTTTTTCCAGGGCGTGAGTGAGCCAGTGCTGAGCTGACAAATCGTGGGTATTTCGTGGAGTATACAACACGCCCAGTTCGAGTATGCAACTGTAGGTGAAGAGCAGAAAGCCGCTGGAATGAACAATCCACTCATCAGTGGCCCACGTGCTGGGGCACGTGTCAGAGCGTGCCACAACAACTGGTGCCCCCCAGTCTCTTCTAGCGCCATGTGACCCTCGCATCCACTCCTCGGGCTGATGGTTTATGGACATTTGTAACTATCGGGTGGACGAGTAAATTTCGAGTTTATTCTTCAAATCTTGTTGCAAGAACATATATTAAAGCCTCATTTGCATCCCTATTGTATTTTGTTTAGAATATAGGAGAGAGTTCTAGTTGGAACATTCGTAGGAAATTTCATTCTCAATTTCGGGGAGAAACTTTGAATTATTTGAATTATTAGACAGAAGTCGTTTTTATTCATCTGTCAACATAGATGTGAATTCCACACTCAGAGGAATTGCGCATTTGAATGAAATGAAATTCCTCATTTGAAATTTTTCTGTTTATTTCAACAATATTTTTACGGGAAATTAATAAACACACGAATTCAGTTGACTGAGATTTTTTTAAGTAAATAAAATAAATAATTTATTAATTCTAGATAATTTTTTTTGTAGAATCAAATGGGCGATTTTTTTGTTGTTAATAAAAGATCATTGAATCTTCGTAAATTCTGAATAATGTTTTGATCTTTAATTGATTTACGGCCGGTTGAATCTCTTAGCCAAATGAATCATCAAAATAAATTTATGTCTGGAGTAAATTTATTCCATAGTTGGAGGATTTCAGTGCTTAAATTCAGCCATTCGGCCGGGAATATCGAATAAATGCTTCAAAATTAGTGGCATTATTGGCAAATACTGATGACGTTTTTTTGTGAAATACCTTCGATGAACTTTCGATCAAAAGTGACGGGTAGATTATTTTTATTTATTCCGATACTTAACTGTGGATTTTCTTGAATGAGCTTGGTGGAACTGCGCATTTATCCTCATTAACATGAAGGATTTATCTATTTCTATTCCAAAAGCTATTGATTCGCTTCAAATGAAATTTAAATAATTCAAATAATTTCGCTTGGTTTAATTTGACTGAATTCTGAAATAGGAAGAGAAAATATGAAAAATCATTGGAATAGAACTTGCAAAAAGCAAAAATTCACTACAATTTAATGCTCAAGTTTTATATTCCAATAAAAAACATCGACTGTTCATTATCATGAAAATTTAGAAATTATGGCACTTCTGATGTTCTGAATTAAAAACAGATTCTGATGGACAACATAATTGTCTGTTCAATAATGATTTATTCACTTGAACATGAGTCAATCTCCTTCATCTATGATGACCACCGCAACGTATCATCATCGCTGTAAATTTATTTCGAATAAATTCTCTAATGAAATACAATCAATGATTTATCTGATATAAATAAAGTTTATTTGGTTTAAATATCTCTTTTGCGTTTAATTTGATATTTCATGATGAAATTGGGAAATGAAATGATCAATCAAATGGATAAAACCGTCAAAACGCTAAAAATTCAATGCAATTTAATCTTCAATTCTTATAAAAAAATTCAAATACTCATTTTGTCGTAAAAATTCCGAAATCCCAGCCGTTCCGATATTCCAAATCACAAAAATATTCTGATAAATGATATGATTATCTGTTCGATAATGATTTATTCATTTGGAAATGACTCAACGCCCTTGATAATTAATTTATGAGCGATTCAAACATTTCACTATTAAAATATCTCACTTGATTCAGACGGCAAAGTCCATTTAAACATTAATTTTTAAGATATTTTTCATGTCTGAAAAGTTGACTCATCCACTGCAAAAACTAGGTGTCTGGTAACCATCTGAATTGAAGATGGAAGATGGCAAAAACATCTGAATCTTTAAAAGTGTCTGAAAATCTAACTGATGTCTGAAAATTTCAAACACCGCTTGTATCTAAAACTGATGTCTGTATCTTAATTTCAGACATCTTGGTGTCTGAAATTGAAATACCTCCATCGACTCAGACACATCTTAATGTCTCAAAAGTGTCTACAAAATCGTCCCAAAAATGTTTGAAAAGTGTCTGAAATTCAGACATTAGTTTTCGCAGTGTAAACTGCTTTCGCTCACGCTGATTGATGTCCTCAATATTCTATCATCGATGCAAATGCATCAGATAAACTTGTACCTCCAAAACCTTTTCGCATCTGAAGGATGAAAGTGAAATGACCCGCATGGTGTTTTAAAGTACCATCCAAAGTGGACGCTACAATAAACAGCTCGAGAGGTATAATACGCGTAATCGGCTGTCATACAATGGCTTTGTGCTCGAGAGATACGTGACCAACTGGCGCAGGAGAGCCTTTGGAGGATAGGTGAGTCCTCGTCGAGTCGGACATATGGGTGCTAAAGATCTGAAAGTCATTTTGACTCTCACAAGGACCACTTGAGTTCTGATACCATCCAGTCAACTCCGAATTTCAATTAAAACTTTTTTTTCCATCAAAAAAATGGAAGATTAAACAACAAACTAAACTAAAATGCTTTAAAATTAGAAAATAAAACTGAAATAAAAAAAAAACTCACGTTTACTCTGAAGAGGAGAGTGTGTCTCACATTCCTGTTCTAAAACAAAAGAAAAAAAATGTGAAAGAAGGGCGTAAGAGTGATGACTTGGAAGGACAAATAAAAACGAATAATTCATTGAATATAAACAAATTTTTTCTTTACGGAAATAGAAGTTATGTCAGTTTGAAATAAAATAATTTATAAACCTGTAATAATTTTTCATTCGGAATGGATAAATTGTTTATTTCAAATAATAAAAAATATCCGCAGGAATAAAGCAATGATTCTATCACTTTCTCAGAAAAAAATTGTTGAGATAATAGAATAAATGAAAATACCGATGGAAATGTCGAAAAACAGTTGGAAATTAAGTTGTTCGGTGTGAAAAGTCGAAATAATGAAAAAAAAAGGAAAATTCAGGAGAGAAATGGCTAAGTATGCTGCATAATTCAGAATTTTTGCACAATTTTTTCAGATCTGAGTATCAACAAAAAAAATAATGACATTTGGATGTTTTGTAACCCATCCAGCTATAACCTCCAAGCTTACCCACTCTCAATTGGGGAAATTTTCATGGCACTCAAAAAAATGATGAACTATTGAGGAAAAACTAGTGGGTAATAAATCAAATCTTTCTTGCGAACACGTACAAGTTTCCGATTTTTTTCAGATTTCATAAGAGTTATTTGAACAAATGATTCGGAAAATTATGAGTTTCGGGACAATTACGCCTTCACGCGCAGGCGCGAGATTCGAATGTCAGTGAGCATCATGAGAAAGGTACGGATTGGACCATGGAACTGAAAGAGGGAAAGCATTCGACAGGTTTGCCAACTCGAGAGGCACTTTAATATTATTTCAATAATCAGAAAAACATCCAACAAAAATTATTTGACACCCGTAGGTGATGAGAAAAAATCAATCAATGTGATGAATAAAATCAATATTCAAAAAATGTTCAAATGCATCAAATGTGTTGGAATATTTGAACACAGCTCTTCTGTTTTTCTTCAAAAATCACTCGACAAGGTTTATGACGTGTGGGGAAAGTCCCCAGAAAAGGACTAATTTATGATCCGTTGTGCTCCGAACTCGAGAGCGTTGCAATCCTTACCACATGTAGAAATTCAAAGGAAACTCTGTCCTCTGGAGTCATAAACTTTGTCTTGCTTTTCCCTCAGTAAAGGTTTTTCAAATAGTTAGAATTTAGTCTCTGGACAACGGTCCTCTAGTACAGTCGTGCCTTCCTCGTGCCAATAATAAAGAGTTCAAGTTAAAAGTATTCATTGCGTTACTACATTTATTTATCCACTTTTACCCATATCCCAATAAAATGTTTAAATAGTTACTTGAAAATTGGAAACTTTCGTGCTCAGCAATTGAATCAGGCTCGAGAACAATAAGATTCCCCCCGTTGCACCCCCGGTGATCTACACACGAAACACCTTAAAATACAATTTTCTCAGCTAACGAAATCATTGCGACGATTAAATTAAAAACAAGTCACGGATCAAATTTTGAGTATTGAAAACAGGGATGGCCATCAATATTACATTTCTTCAATATTAAAAGGAGTTCCAACTTACATTGATAAAGGTTTAACTCATCAAAATTAAAATATCACAAATAAAAATAAAAATAATAGTATAATATTAATCATTTAAATTTTCGATTGATAATGTATTAAATAGTTGATAATATAGAACTGTAAATTTTCCATTAAGTAAATAATTCTAATTTCGTAAAAGGTATTTTCAATAAACCAAATAATCGTCACTCTTCCTACCTAAATTATTGATTAATAAAATAATTCAGAATTTGACTTTTTAACTTGACAATTACTTAATGAAAAATTTAAGAGTGATATTACCTATTTGCCGGCTTCAAAATGTAACGGTAATTATGATTTATGAATATAGCTATCGCTGACGGAAAAACGTGAGAACAAAAGCGTTGCCTCCCAAAGCTCAAACAACCGAATAAAATCACGATAGACTAAACTGCGTTTAGTTCCCATCAAGAGGCACTTAATCCACCGGGAAACGCGTTTGGTTACAAGTAACAATGTGGCTTTTGCTTTAGGCAACCCCAAACCCACCTACAAACTATCGAACTGTGGTATATACTGATTATGCGCTATACATGATAATGTTACGTAAACAGGAACCGTGCGTTTGCCCACACGTGCACGTCAAAGTGAAGTGGTAACCGTGTTTCAATATAGTTTCGAGTTCAAAAACACGGCCCCCCTTCCATTTTCGTAGTTGGTGGCTAGACGGATCAGGGATCCCCCGACAAAACAACCAACTCACCCCGCTACTCGCTCGCTCTGTCTCTGTCTCTCTCTTATACGCTCCATGTGTGTCGCGGAATATGCATCTCACCCTACGGCCAGTTCTCACGTAAATGGACTGCTTGTGTGACTGTGTTTTCACGTTTCAGATTACAGTCGAACTTGCATCATAAGGCTTGTCTCACAACCGACGTCGGTGGCCGAAGCGGCTAGGTGCGAGCCTAGTGTGCGAAAGGTTGTGAGTTCGATTCCCCGTGGAACCGAGTTTTTCAACCGGAGGCTCCGGCAAGCGTGAGGTCGCTAATATAGTGACCGCCTGTACCGGTATGGGTTTTCTGTGGTTTCCCATGCTCTTCCTATGTTCTATAGGAGTGCGAATGCGGTGCAGTGTAGAATCCACAGTCGCATGCATAGCGTTGGATAGTGCTGATTGGCCAATCAGAAGGCAGAAAGGGCCGAAATATAAAAAAAAAAGGCTTGTCTCATAACACACTCTTCATTCAGGGATCACGTCTGATTTTGTATGAAGAGAGGGAAAAGGATATATTTGCGAAGATGTGAAATGATTTGAATGGATATTTTTTCGAAAATCAGATGGTAATTAGCCACATAAGAAAGAGTGGATATCCTTAGAGTTGAGGTATTTATGGCGGGGTGGGCATGTAGGAGGTGAGACGGAGGGGAATCTATTGGTCTCTCGCAGATAACCAATCGCTGAACAAAAAACGATATTTCAATTACAAATTTTCAATTTATTTCGACAGTTTTTGGGTTTAAAAATTTTTTTAAAATAACTTTTCTATTTTTTCCATATTTTAAGCTTTCTTTCATTTTTCAGGCTTGTCTTTTGGATAATTGGAAAATAATTAATATGGATCGAAAAGTGACGACGTCGTGCCGTGCAAAAGTTCATTCGTATTTGCCGCGCTTACCCCTCCACGATTCCTAACCTCGACGTTGTCGCTATTCCAAGTTGCGCACGCGGAATTTATATTTTTCATGAGTTTTTCAATTATCCCGTCTCAAGAATTCTCCTAGGCTACTTGGATTATCTTTTTTCATGTTCCTCCATGAAAGCTCCACCCAAGTGCGAAATTTCAGGAAAACGGCGACTTTTTTCTATTTTTAATATTTTTTTTTCCGAATTCCCATCAAGGCCCATGTTAAAATGCATTTTTCATAAAAATTCCTGTGTTTCGCCCATCCTCATAGGCTATTTGGGATTTTGCATAGGATTTTTGAAAAAATCAAAGAATGTAGGAAAAAAAATCATCAGTTTCGTGACTTTTTTTCGACCTTCCCTGACTATGCCATAAATACCTTAAGGTGTTTCGTGCGAAAAAGATAAATAATGACATTCATTTGGAATTCATATAGAATGTTTATAAACACAATCGAATTATCTTCGAATTTTCATGGATTTTTTTCCGATTTCCTTTTTAAGTTATTAACGATTGAAATCGGTTCTTATACATGGGCTCTTATGGAGATTCTTCTATTTTAGCATGAGACTGTGTTATTGTTACCACTGCAATGTAAAATTGTCCCTCCCGCCCGGCAAATTGTTATCTATTCGTCGAAGACTCGCCCAACAATGAAAAAAATTATTAATCGACTTTTTGATCGTCATTCAGATGCAATCACAGTGGAATTTATCGATATCCTGCCTCATTAAGATTAAGCGATATTGGAAATTCTTATCTGTGTCATTGTTGTGACAGATGGAATCTCTTAATTCAAGGAGAATCGAATTCATTCCAAAAATTCGGAACCGTATCAGCTGTGGATTCACGTGAACATATGTTTCGTTAAATTCTTCCTCGCGCCGGGTTCAACCAATTCCGATTTTTTTGCATCACCTATCCATTTAGCGATTACATTCAGCACTGCTTAGCTTTCATTATTCAGCCTGGTGATTTCAGCACTTTGAACCAGATGAACATGAGATTGTAATATTATTCTGCTATCAAAATCATACAGCTGAGTTTCGAAAATAGAAAAAAGTTCACTTCGAATAATTAATTAATTAAATTCAGGAAAAAAGTTATATATAGCGGTTCAAATTCGTCATTCGAGGTTATCGGATATTTGTTCGCTCTATCGGGAAAGAACTACTGAGTACTGTTGTACTATTCTTAACTCTAGTTGGTCACCCTACGCGACCCAGCGCCTTTGATCACGTCCGCGGGGAAGTGCCGCCGTGTTATTTAGGCCTGAACGTTGCCAAATTCACTGTACACTGCCCGGGCGCGTTTAGCGAATTTCCCGCAACGTCGCGTAACAGGCACTTTGATTTTTTTTTATATTCCGGCTCTTTCTGCCCTTTGATTGGCTAATCGGCCCTATCCAACCCTATGCATGCGGCTGTGGATTCTACACTGCACCGCATTCGCACTCCTATAGAACATAGGAGTAGCATGGGAAACCACAGAAAACCCATGCCGGTACAGGCGNGGAGTAGCATGGGAAACCACAGAAAACCTATGCCGGTACAGGCGATCACTATATTAGCGACCTCCCGCTCGCCGGAGCCTCCGGTTGAAAAACTCGGTTCCACGGGAATCGAACTCACAACCTTTCGCACACTAGGCTCGCATCGCACTTTGATTTAACATGGGAAAAAATTCCTCTGTTAGAAATAATTTGTTTTTTTTTTAGGAATTTTGAGAATTATGTTGTTCTATAACCATTAAAAATTTTTAGACACTTTGATTGGAAAAGTCAAATTTTTAAAAAATTTTACGATCAGTTAATCAATGGCAATTCAATAAAAACGACGCGCTGCGGCACTTCCCTCGTATGGTGACCAATCTAGGGTTAATTTGAGATTTTTATAGACTCAAGTTGATACTTTAAAATGCCACACACTGAGAGAAATTTCAATGGTAATTTCAACTACAAGGGAATTGTCAAAAAAATAATAGTTACGGTAACAATAAACATTGTAGATTCAACTATTGGATTGACGTGAAAATTATACATTAACTTTGATGATACTATTTGACATAGTAAATCGAACGATGAATCTTAGTTTAATCTACAGTATTTGTTGTTACTGTAAATATAATTTCTTTGACAATTCCCTTGTAGTTAAAATTACCATTGAAATTTTTCTCAGTGCAAGTTAAGACTTTCGGAACTCAACCTGAAATATTTCTTCAAAGGAAGTTTGTTGAGAGCTTTAACCTGAAACTTTTGAAAGTCTCAAATTACGAGTTTTACAAGTCTCAATTTCAGTTCATAAGTCTCTAAATAAATCCAGTTTTTTTGGGTGCAAGTTTGTCTACTTTGGTAATTTGTACATCCAATGAAAAAGAAACAATAATGCCATTTGGACATCACAATCACAAGGCAGAATTTTAGACGTGAATAATAAAAAAAACAAATCGATGCTCCATCGATCACAGTATCACGAGTGTTTACTAACGCTTCTTCATCTTCAATTCATTCCAGTTATATCCTCCAACAACAGGAGGGGCAAGCCGCATACAAAGTACCACTTCCCAGTTCTCACTAATTTCCCCGAAGTCATCAATTTAGTTTGTGCTTGCCCATCCATTTAGTTATCACACTCAATATTACTTAATTCTCCATAACTCGGAGTAGGTAGTTAGAGCACCAGGATGATTCTCTAAAATAGTTTACACGAAAAACACAAAATTTGTTGAATTTTTGTTAAAAAAAGAGAATATTACGTTTCGAAACGTAATCCGCGAGCGAAGTAAAATTCAACAAAAAGTGTGAATTGGAACTAAACCTTTAACCTCCACTTTTTGACCCTTATATTCTCACACTTAGTGTCTGACCCTTATATTACACTTGACAGCGCTTGGAATAACCCGGGCTGATACGAAATAATCATTCTCGAATTGAAATACCAAACCCCCATTCGAGCATAAAATATACTTGAATCAAGTATATTTTTTTATCTGTGATGTTTCTAAAAAAAGTACAATTTATGAACAATATTTATGGCACGCCGTGCAATAAGTCGAGTTTATCGCACGCTGCGCTTGGCGCAGCGTGCTTCAAACTCGACTTCTGCACGATGTGGCATAAAATAGTATAAACCACTCGGGCATAGACTTCGTTTTCACCGAATGTGAATACAGACCTCGCCTTCGGCTCGGCCTGTAAACTTCACATTCGTCGAAAACGAAATTTATGCCCTTGTACTCTAATGTACTATTCATTCAGAATTTTTCATCATTCATTCTGCCTTCGAGAATTGTATATTGATTATTGATTCATTCTCCCCCTCACATTCGAGTAACTTCTCTGATAACTATAATCCAAAATACAACAAAACGCCAAGAGTGATTCTTCTCCAATCGTGGACTTTCCTCGAGGTCAGTTTCTCCATTTCGATAGATAATAACAAAATCCACTTTTTTATTGTGAATACAGACATAACCAGATCGATGCGCGAAAAAGAATTCTGGCTTTTATCTGCTGTCAAAGCCTGCCACCTTGAACCGTACACGTCTGACAACAATCATTTTCCCACTATCTGCCACTCTTTCTATTTCATGTCATGTTTTTTGGAAAATTGAAGTCGATTCAGTGGTTTTAAAGATATTTATCCATTTTTCAAAAATTGAAATTTTTCATGTTCAAGGAAAATTCTGTCATTTTTTAGACTGATTGGTGGATGTTTATTAACTGCACATTATGTTGTACAAACAATGACATAAGTCATATGCAGGAAACAGTAGTAAAAGAGGTAAAAAAATGGAATAACCATCAGTAACTTAAGCATAACTACAGACAATGAGCCAGAATAAAGCAAAAACAAATGGGAAATTGCTTTCGTATTAATACAGCATAGTTTTTTGTAAATAAATTAGCAATATGCCTCTGAATAGTCATTTTGTGCATCATCTGCTCCGATAGTATACAATTCATCATTTCATATTATTGTACTAAACTCAGTGAAATTTCTTCTCTAAATATAGTTGTGCTACATTTTCAATTTAGTTTAATATTTGATAAAATATCAAATATGAAATAATAGATATCTATACCATTCATTTAATCGATGAAAGCGAAGTCGTTTCAATGATAATAGAATCAATTTTAACCTTTTTTTTAACCTTTCTTTTTTTTATTCAAATAATCCGTGGAAGTAAATTCTCCAAAAGATGGAAAATCAATAAATTTTTTAATGCTATGAGAATGATTTCGGAAATTCCAAATAGTTGAATGAATTTAAAACATCACGAAAATTCATAAAAAATACGAATTTTTCAACAATCATCATAAAAATCAAATCAACCAAGATAGCTATCGTTATCTTTTAACGTCGACTTAATGGCATTGAAATAAACATTTTAAGCCATGATTGAATTTATTTGAAGTATGATATTCAAATGTATTCCCGGAATTCTGATTTTCAAAAAATACAAAATTTTTGCAACTTCTCAAATAAATCAAAATAACGATTATCGCCTTCATCTTCGAACTCGGTCAAAAGGACATCCAAAGAATTTTTTTAAGACCTCATTTGATGAATTCAAAACATTTTTTTTCAAGTTGTCGTGGGACAACCGATTTTCGAATAAATTTGTAAATTGAAATATCTAATCGATGAATTGAATTTTAATTAATGGCGATATAACACAGAAAATCCAAAACTTAAATTTGAACGATTACAAAACTTCTAGTCGGAAGCAAAAACAAACACATACCGATGCTAGAAACAACAGCAAACTGAATATTGGAATAATAAATGAAAATGAAAATAAAACAATGAAATAAAAAATAGACTAATCGGGGAACATGTGACACCAACATTCTTGATAATTACGAAAAATTAGTTGCAGTAGTTTTGAGGAAATGAAGTAAACAAATTGTCTCTTACACAGGGGCTCCTATCGGATTGATTTTCAAATTCCTAAGTCACCTATTGCAAGACTCCAAAAATAAAAATAAGAATACATGTCAATGAGAAAAAATACTCCGAATCCAATGGCGAAGGAAAATCTTGGTGTACCCAGGTAAATAATGCAGCTATTAAAAACTTTTAGTGCCATGTAACCACATGCTAACGCCTGCACTCGCTGCATATTTTCTATTTTATTTCTAAACAATCAAGTCGGGTTGGTGGGTTAAAATTTTTATCAACACGAGAAAGATAACTCTGTCTATCAGTTGAAAAAAACATTAAAATTTTTTCAGTGCTTGCGATTTTGGATAAACATCCCTAATCAATCATGAATTGACTTTCAAACTCAGGGGTTTTTTTTCTCCTCAACTTTATCAAATTTATTTCTCAACTTTGGACGTTTCGAACGTTCAAGAGGCACTTGAGGCCTCGCTAATCTTATCGAGGGGACAAGACTGTCTGCTTCACTGATTTTCTAACTCTTGAGGAAAATACAAAAACCCAAAATATTTATTTTCCCACTCCGCAATGTTATGATACCGTTCACTCTCACGAATATTACCTGATCTCATATCAACTCTAAGAAGCGTAAACAATAAAAAAAATGATGATCCATAAAAAATATGATCGATCACGTGAAATTGAGGCGCAACAGGAAGTTGACACTGTCGAAATTCTTCGCACGGTTGAAATAATAAAAAAACAGTTTAGATAATACGATAATGCCCGGAGGTTATCCTGTGGTGGTAATGTGATATTCCCGCAGTTAGGCGCGTGCTGCGACTCCCTCTAGATACACGTCATTCTTTTTTCCATGCGTGCAGAATGTGAGAGGTTCTCTCGGTTCACTGCAGTGTTTGAGGAAACAAAAAATTTCAACCCCTGAGAACCTTTTAATTCAATTTTTGTGGTTAAAGAGCAGTTTAGTGGGGAAGAACTTTTACCCTACTTCTGCTTCATGCCCATCACGTCAGTATTTTTTTTTTGTAAACGAAAAAAGTATTACGTTTATTGGATTCTTCTCCTAGTTTCGTATTTTTTTGGTTTAGTTGAGAACATTTTTGATCATTTGCATTGCATTAATTTGGGAGTTTTTTTTTCTCAAGGAAAAATCAGCCTGTTATAGTTTTTTTCGGAAATAAGTGAAAACAAGTGGAGAATTTCTTTCGTCACGACATACACAGTTGGAAATTTTTTGAATTTTCATGGAAAATACGGTAGTAATTCTTATGAGAGGGAATCCCATTTAGGGGAAAAATGGTTCTGAAATTTCAAGTTTTGGGTAGAATTCAAGGAAATTCACTCACTTTTCAGTGCAAGTGAGACGAAAATTTCCCAACTTGATGAAATTTTTTATGGAACATGAATATTCAGAAACAAAACGACACGAATTTGCAAATTTTCCCTGAATTTTCCTGATTTTTCTGGATTTCCGCGGAATAATCGAACTGAAAAATCAAGTATTTTATTGATTTTCAAATTATTCGAACAGAAAATCAATGGAATATTTGATTTTTCAATGACAAGGTTTCCTGAAATTTCAGTGGAAATTAAACATGATCCAAATTTCCGGGATTTGACACGGAAAATTCAGACGAAAATTTTCACCAGTGTAGTCAATATATTTTTCCTAATCAATTGGCAATTTTAAATTGAATTCAATGTAATTGAATTCAGCATTATCCTACAACAGATGGTGCAATCAATCTCATGATCGAACTTGGTCAAGATGGCATTGGGAAGAATATTTTAAATCACAATTGGATTTATTTAAATAATTATTTTTTCATACATCCGGAGACGGGCTAAAACAGCATATTCGAACTTTTGAGGCCAAATTAAATTATCCTGACAAAAAATTCCGGATTTTACGAATGCAAAAGTGTATTTTTCAGTTTTTATTAATTCATTTTAGAAACTTTACTTTCTTGAAAAAGAAATATGGAAATTATATTCTAGTTACAGAAGATTTTGCAATTTTTTTGAAAAATTTCAATTCCAAAAATTAATTAGTAGCTTCGTTTATATTTTTCTCATCCCAGAAAATCACTTTTCAACATCAAGATGCATTTCTTTCACTCCATAAGAACACATTGAAGAAATTGCGTTATTCAGTTCAATTTTTGTTTTCATGGAAAAAGTTTTAATGATCCTAATTCTAATGAAATAACACGTCCTCATCAGCTCCACATCCAATTCATTCCAATAAAAACTTCATAAATGTCAATAACTGTTCCTGATAGCTCCACTCCTCATATCTCCCGACCGATCTGAGAACACCAAGTATAGGGGCTGCACGTGAAAGGAATGAAAATGGCGGTATTTCAACCCTCCGTGTAGAAGTTGACAAAAAGAGATCCCTTTTCTCTCAGTGAAGAGAGAGGAGAAAAAAAAATATCTTCCTCGAAAGTTTCATCTTGGGCGTTTCTGTCTTGTATCCCCCATCCGCCATTTTCTTTTCCACCCTCGTCTGCACTTGGCCACCCTTCGTACTCAGCCAACCCCCTTCCTTCTATAAAACCCAGCTTCTGTCTCGACGGTAACCATTTGTGACATGGGTTTTTCCTTCGCTCTCCCTCTTTTCAAATTTTTTTTCTTATCACGACGTAAATATAAATAAACAAATGGTGGGGAGATTAAGCCTTGCACATCCGTGTGACCTTACCCAATGATGAGAAGAAATCATTGCAGAGATACTATAATCACAAGAGTTTTGGGCTCAGAGGGCCTTGGTGGTATATCGTGACGCTTTTTGCGTCGTGGTCACACTTATCTTTTCCAAAAGTCCAATTCGGCCGAATGTTTCGATGTACGAAAATTCTTTAATCGTATATAATCAGAGTAATCCGAAGGTCATGGTGATAAATAGATAAGGGGAGTTCGTACGGACAATGTCATGGATTCATTGGTTATATAAATTGTGGATAAATTGGGTTGGAGAATTTGATTTTGGTTATTCTTCGGAATAACATGATGACGGTTGATGGTTCATGGAATATGCAAAGAAGAAACTTACCTAAAAAACTTATCTAAAATATTGAAAATAATATTGCTCCAAATTCAACAGTATTCTATTATTATGAAAGTTGATCGTGTTTTAATATTGATAAAAAGAATAGAATTGCAGAATGGTGTGATACTATTTCCGCATCCAACGAAAGAATGTAACGAATATTTGGGAATTACTAATAGTAATTCGAAGAATGGCATGCATTCCGACATGAATACAGTAGATGATGGAATCAGCTTTATTCGTACTTCCCATTTTCGAGAATCAAGGGGGAACTTAAACGGTCACCCATCCGAGGACTGATTACGTACACTGTACCTCCGATTTATTCACATTTGTGATCGGACTCTTAACTACTCCGCTCTCGATACTAAATGATCAAGCAAGATCTTGAATTTTATACTTTAACTAAAAATGATGATGTCAAATACTAAGTTGATTGAACATTAAAAGAAGAAATGTTACTCATCTAGAATATTGAAAGTAATATGGTTTCAAATTCATATATATATTTTTTGAATAAGAAAATGTAGTATTTTCGTGAGATCCTAATGTGATTAAAAAAATCTCAACATATTTCCCAACATGAGTGACCTAAAGCTTTATTTTAGTTATCTATATTAGGAATAGTGTAAGAATCAACAACCGCCATCTTATGTTATCTAGCATTTCTATGATGCATGTACATATGAATATTTGATTTAATTAAGTAATATTTGTAAAATGATTTGATCCTGTAATTGCCCTAGGCTGTTGGGTCTCTAATAAAGAAATAGCAAATATCAAATCAGTACACTTGATAATGTCCATTATTAACTTCCCGACCCGAAGGGAGGAAGTTATTGTAATGACCCCGAAAATGAAATGTTGAATTTCGATGATTTGTCCACGTTTCGTGACCTCTAGAGTCATTCTGAAACGTTTCTGAAGAAATGTGTGTGTGTGTGTGTGTGTGTGTGTACACTGATAGAAAAAGTCTCTGACACGACAGAAGTGGTTTCTTGAGACAAGAGAATGGGGTTTTGACCATGAATCTCTTGATACAAGAGATTCTTAGTTTTACCTAATTGAAGTATATTCTGAGAGGAAGACGTGTGCCCTCAGGACCGATTTACTTGATTGGAAACCCTATCACCTCTGTCGAAAATCATGAAAAACAGAATTATCTATAGCGAAAAGTACGAATTCTTCACACAAGAGAATAGAAACTTCATCAGATTGATATTAAATGTAAGCAAGATTACTTTCTGCCAAGAGATTCTTGCCAGCGAGTCTGATCTAATATAGAAAGCATTATGATGCACGCGAAACTTCCTGCTCTTTCCGTTCAATATTTAATACTTTATGCCAAGTTCCCCTATTTCTTTGATCCAAAGTCATGAAGAATTCATTGAGTTAAAACGGTGCGAATGATGTAGTTTCTTGAGCCAAGAACTTGTACTTTACGTGTCAGAGATTTTTTCTATCAGTATATGTGCGTGCGTAGCACCCTATGTGAGTGAAATTTTGTCCAACGATTTCTCCGGAACGAACGAACCGATTCAACTTTTTTTTTTTTATCGATGCGTCTTCATGTAACTTAGAACTGATTAGATTATGGAATTGATTGCCTCCGCGGTTTTCCAGGTATCTGCATAAAACATGAGAAAATGTCAAACAACGTTACTTTTACTAAAATTCGACGATTTCATCTGAAATAACGATGGAATTTGAATCAATTTCGTGCAATCGCTGCGTCATCACGTACCTTGAGTGTAATTGGATTTTGAGCGAAGTCTCCTCAGTGATTTTTTAGTTATTTCAATAAAACTTTCGAATTTTCTTCTATGGGTATTTCCTCGGAGAAATGTAAAAAAAAGATTGAATAAATACATAATAAAAAAATTAATGAAAGAAACAACAAATGGTCGGGAAGTTATTGATGCGACCCGTAATGGGTCACACCCAATTTCACCTACCCCTACCGGTCATACCCTAAAGAGGGAGCGCGCGAAGCGCGCGACCCGGCCTGTCTTTCTTAATTTTTGTTTTCTGCATTCGAAAATTGAGAGAAGATCTAAACGGTCACCCATCCAAGTACTGAACTTAGTACTAAGCACATGGTAGCTTGGTTTTTCTTTGTGATAGGCCTTCACTTTAACCATTTCGGCTACTACCCTCAATACCGAATGCTTGAATATATCTGGGTTATCAGGTTATGATTTGAAATAAGTTGATAATGAATGAAAACCTGGGGATCACATTCTGTTGTGATTAGAGCTGACCATGGGTTCTAAATAGTATTATCTAGCGATGCTAATCGCCATCGAAAAACGTTAATTTAGAGATATTCCGGACTATTCCAGAAACATTGAGGGATTATGAAAGTTGAAATGTGATAAATTTGTTTGAAGGTGGATTGATTTAAAGAAAGATCAATCGAACTCATCAGCATTAATGACTTTCCGGTTACAAAGAATTTGATGAATAATTCCATTATATCTAGTTCCAAAATTCGAAAAGAGCAGTTCTCCGAACAAATTTGTCATCATATTTTTAATTCAACGGGTAAAAACATTTTAATAATAAATAGACACTGAGTTTTCAAAATTATTTGCTGAATTTTCGAGTAGACTTGTAAATTTTCATCATGTGACAACTTTCCTGAAATTTTAAGGCATTTTGACATTGAAAATTCACAATTTGATTAAACAAATTAATGGAAATTGCAAATTTCAGTTTATATAATTGGTAAAAATTGATAGAAATCAGGAAAAATCCGGTGAATGTCTGGAATTTTATGATTTCCCCCCCTAAATAAAATTCGATGTTACTCTCCTGAAAATTTCAACTAAACTCATCATTAGATTCCCATTTTTATCCAACAATATCCACATATGATTGCTTTAATTTCAAAAATATAATTCAAGCTGATGGACTGAAAATCTTTGACTGAAACTTCTAGTCACTTTAATATTCTCATCAAGCGACAGTTTTCCTGAAATTCTGAAAATTCACAATTTGATAAAAAATTTCAGTTCAATTATTTCCTAAAAAGTGATAGAAATCCGGAAAATTCACGTAAATACCTGAAATTTCATAACTTTTTCCCCTAAATCTAATGCAATGTTACTCTCTCGGAAATTCCAACTAAACTCATCACGAGATTCCAATTTTTATCCAACAATATTCGCATATGATTGCGTTAATTTCAAAAATATTCTCTAAAACTCGGACTGCATTCTCATTAAGAGAGACCCACTCCCTCTCCCCATGCTCCACCACCCATTCCCGTTCAAGAAGCCCAGAAAAATACACGGAGAGAAATATTCAATAAAAATTACGTATCTTTTCCGTAATTTCGGAGCGAAATGTGGTTGCAGGAAATTTTACGCAACTGTCACGGAATTTTTCCAGAGCGTTCCGTAATTTTTATCTGAATCTCCTGTGAAAAATGAGGATCGGTGAGCGAATTGCGAGTTCCGTAATTTTTACTGAATATTTCTCTCCGTGTAATGAAAAATATCCAGGCAACCTCGCCCCCTTCGTTCGATTTCCATTGCTTCCATTCAAAACCGAAAAATTTTTTTCCACATTTCCCCTTCGTGTTTTGGGTCTTAAACGCATCCCCATTTATATATCGTGCTCGAAGCAATATCGTATTGATTGCAGGGTGGCCGTGCCCCCAGAGAAACACATTACATGATTAAACCAGCCCCAACACGGACTATGAGGATAGCACGTTAGGCCTCCAGCCTTTTTCCAGCACTTACCGTATTAAAATATCCGCTCACGGTTCCGTCGTGTGCGACATTTTCTTTCAACAAAACAAAAATACCCTCATTCCCGGGCGAATCGACCCCACGCCTTCCACGAAACTGTGAAAATGTGTCAGGCCCATGCACATTTTTTATTCATTGGGCTTTTACAACAAATGAGAGAAATAAAATACAACAAACAAAATATATAATTTTATTTCCAAAGTCCATTTCATTTGTCCACGCCCTTTGAGTGTTTCCCTCGTTTTCTCTTTGCTACGGAGCCGCGGCCGGTTATTTCAACCCGAAACGAAAAGAGGAGAGAATCCAAACAGCGGTGAACCGCGGGAGTTTTTTTCTGTTCGAATGCACCACACGACTAAATTCCACACTCTCATTTATATATCGGCTTCGATCGATATTTTTGCTCCTAAACTATTTCGCGGGAGTCTCTCCTCGATCGACGGGATATACATCAATGTTTTTAGGGGCCACACTGTTCCATGACCAAATGAATTCCATATTGGTGGATATTTATTTTTATTTATCAAATTTAGGAATTTTATTCGTTATCATTTCGGAGGTTAATTTTGAGGGTTATTGAGGGTGCTTTTTTTGTCCAGATTTTTTTTTGCATTAATAATGTGAGGGATAAATAGTAAATATTATTTTGCAATTGAGTTCGAGGAAGTCATGTGTCTAACGTGCATTGTGCTTGGAAAAAAAAACTGTTTAGTAAATACCAGAAAAAAAACTTTCAGAATTTATTTATTTCAAGTAAGAAATATCCGAGAAAATATCTTTTAAATAAAAGAGCCGAGTATTTGAATTGACTAAATTTTATAAATGATTTGACGCAACTCGATTTTGTGATCATTAAATTGTAATAAAATTATAAGCTTGTCCAAAAAATTCTAAAAAAAACTCTAAAATATACTTTAAAATAAAATTTAAAAAATTTGCAATAAGCGAAAATATTTAAATAAATTAAAATTTTATATTCTATTATATTTATATCCATTGCTTAATATATTATAAACAAAGAGGAACGAGGTATCAAAATAGAAATCAAAATGAAATAATTTTGAAAAAAAAAATGAAAAACGAATCTCAAAACCATGAAAAATCCTCGAAAATATAATTCCCCACTTGGTGATCTCTAATTCAATCAAATGGATAGGAACACTCACATCACGAGTCTTCCGGTCTGTCGTTCTATATCGTATTGTGCATAATTAAGCGGCATCTTCGACCTTGCTCCACTCACCGAGATTGAGGGAATGAATAAGTCAAATGGACAGGTGAACGTCTGAGATTTTCAAAAGGGGTCGTACACCCAATTATCACAATGTGCCTACGTGTCACTGGAGCTGATAGCTCATCGCAGATGCACACGCTTTTTCCGAGTGAAAAATCCCTCCGTCATAATTCCGATGGAAATATGTAAGGAACACTTTGACACGTTTTTCAACACAAAATGTACGACTTTATTCCGTGCCCTCTCATGTTTGGACTCACGTGCCGGGGGTATATGCAACGCAGTATAAGTCGTAACCTGCATTATGTACGAGTGGCAATCTGTTGCACATATACACGTATAAACAGAAAATAGTCCATGGTTGAATTGCTTGGCGGAGAGATGGAATGGGGAATGGAGATTTTTCCGGTATTTAATATGCATTATTTACTTATCAGTCATCAGGTGATGTGATAAGCCCTGATTGACATTGAAAATGAGTGATGGGTGATGATTATATCTGATCATCGATGATCCAAAAATATTATTTTCCTTTGACAATCTCCTTTCGTAAATTGATAATGAGAATTATCTTTAATTATTTTCGAATTGAATTTTTTTAGTAAAATTGAATTTCGATTTTTTCAAAAAACAAAATTGAGTGATTGTCTCTGAATTAAATCAATGACTAAGTAAGGATAGTAATTAATGTTGCGAATACGCACAAGTTTTTAAAGATTTAGAAAGAATGATTTTTTGGATAAAAAGTGCATTGTTTGTTAACTATTCACGACGAAAGGTCGCAAATTTAAGAATTGTGATTTTTCAAATATTTGGAATTGAATGTTCCCCGTAAAATTGACTTTCCATTTTTTCAGGTTTTTAAAATGTTCTCGAATAGAATTGAGTGATGATTCTATCTGATCGTCGATGATCCAAAAATATTATTTTCCTTTGACAATCTCCTTTCGTAAATTGATAATGAGAATTATCTTTAATTATTTTGGAATTGAATTTTTTCTAGTAAAATTGAATTTCGATTTTTTCGAAATTTTAAAATGTTTTTTAACAAAATTGAGTGATTGTCTCTGAATTAAATAAATGACTAAGTAAGGATAGTAATTAATGTTGCGAATACGGACAAGTTTTTAAAGATTTAGAAAGAATGATTTTTTGGATAGAAAGTGCATTGTTTGTTAACTATTCACGACGAAAGGTCGCAAATTTAAGAATTGTGATTTTTCAAATATTTTGGAATTGAATTTTCCCCGTAAAATTAACTTTCCATTTTTTCAGGTTTTTAAAATGTTCTCTAATAGAATTGAGTGATGATTCTATCTGATCGTCGATGATCCAAAAATATTATTTTCCTTTGACAATCTCTTTTCGTAAATTGACAATGAGAATTGTCTTTAATTAATTTGGAATCGAATTTTTTCTAGTAAAATTGAATTTCGATTTTTTCGAATTTTCAAAATGTTCATTAACGAAATTGAATGATTGTCTGAATTAAATGAGTGACTAAGTAATTATAGTAATTAAAGTTGTGAAAGAATGATTTTTTAAGTGGAAAATAAACTGTTTATTAATTACTCCGGAAATAAACTGTTTATTAATACACCGAAGGTTACAATGTTATGTTATTGTAATCTTTTAATAATGTTTGAATTGTTAAACATTATTAACAAATGTTTTTTATAGTACAAATTGATTGTTCATAAATTATTCATAGAAAATGCTTGCAGTTCTCAAAAATTGCTATTTTTCAATTATTTCATCAACCTTCCTCTAAAAGTAAATTTTCTACTTTTTTCAGACTTTTAAAATGTTTTCCAACAGTTCAATATAGAGATTCAAATTCAGACCTGCAAAGTTTAAATAATAAAATAATTGTAAAATGTTCGGAAGCTTAGAGTAAAATGGGGTTTAAATGAAAGTTCTGATGTTCGACTAGAGAAATAGAAAATCATTTCACTCGAAAAAATACAGCCAAAGTACTTGATATCCTGGACTACAAAAAAAATTGACATGCTCCCCAACAACATCTCCAACATCTCACAGGAGACTCAGATAAAAATTGCGGAACGCTCTGGAAAAATTCCGTGACAGTTCCGTAAAATTTCCTTCAACCACATTTCGCTCCGGAATTGCGGAAAAGATACGTAATTTCTATTGAATATATCTCTCCGTGTGCTCAGGTAGATGCACGGGTCCTCCCAACCAGCTCCTCCCTTCAAGAGGTACATAATTTTCAAAAATTATAAATTCGAAATTTCTATTAAATTCAAGAAATCACAGAAATACGGGGAAAAATTCACTGTTTCCCCAATAAAATTTCGAGTGCCGGCACTGGAATTTTTTCCTGGCCGTCAGTTTTTGTCGAATATCTCGGAATTTAAAAGAGGTAGCAAAATTTTTGTCACGACCTTTTTTGTAGAACTAATTGAGAGTTATAAAAAAGGTCATGAGGAAAATTTTGCTATCTCTCTTAGATTCCGAGATATTAATCAACAACTGGCAAAAAGTCAAAACCGACTTAAATCGATTCACCGCTTCACTACAGAATTGTTTCCACGTGCCCAAAAAATAGACCAAAGCTTACCCTCCAGATTTTTATTCCTCGCGAGTAACGCAAGCAGCACATCAGGATTGGGCGGTGCATCCCCAATCTCTCCGGTGTCATGATGATGACCCGATGGAATAGGTGTACCAAGTGACGGTATACCAGTGGCGGATGGACGGGGCATGATAACGGGCCCACTTGTCAGTTGCGGTAGGGCCGCCAGACCGGTGGATGGATGAAGGGAATTATGGGAAGATGGGCCATTTGGCGCTGGTTGTACAGCCGCTGACATTGAGAGGTCAACACCGCCAAGGAGTACTGGTCTGCAGCCACCGCCACTCGACACCGCCGGGAGGATTCCTCCACCCCCCGGCAGTGGTGCATATGGCAAATACAGCTCCAGTCTACCGTCACCGCCTCGAAAGGTCTTTAATCTCCCCCCGAAATTTCCCAAAGAAAAAAAAAACAGTTCCCTTACAAAAAAGAAAACAAAATGAACCAACGGGAGAAAAATCGGCTAGCGTTTCATCCAGTTTCAGAACGATTATTCCCAACTAAAATTTCCACTGAGGCACTCACGCACTCTCCAAATACACCCGACTCACTCAGTACTCACTGTACAAATGTTTGTAAATAGAATACTCCTGATTCTCCGCACTCTAAACCACTGAATATCGACGTTCATTCACAGGATTTTTTTTCCTGCTCTTCCTCGCTACCGATGAAGGCTTTCCCACCTTCGAGAGCATCCGACCAGCGGCATTCATAAATAATTACGAACGATTTTCCCCGTTTTCTGGGCGTTTTTTACCAGTAATGAAGGAGGATCACTCGCGGCCTGATAACGCGGTATTGCCAGCACAATAACAAGATCCCGACGGTATCGAGTGGCCAGCGTCCGAGCGGACCCAGTGCCAGCGGGACACTCGTCGCACAACGTAAAGACCCCCTGATCCGACGGATCGTTTCGCCTTATCAGAGCTGCACTCCACTACCAGTTTATCTCGACCATAACCTTGGCTATGGCCACGGCCCGATGAACTTTTCACGATTGAAAAAAATTTTGAATCACGTTTTTCGGAAAACTTCACGTCGAATTGGGCCACACGCTCCACCTCGTCGACCATCGACACTGGATTTGAGCTCCCCAGACTCTTCGCGAGTTAGTGAAACCCTGGCGATTGGTTTTTACACGGATGACAATGTAAATCCATACCAGTGGACCAATGTAAATCTTGCGAGATCCTTTTCGTGTATAATACGTTGGTTCTTGCTGTTTGAAACACGAGTGGAAGGAGAGATAGAGGAGAGAGATTTTAGAGGTGAGTAGATGGGGACCCGGACAGATGGTATGAAAAAGTCACTGGGATTGACTTAGTCGTCGCTCCTTTTGCGGATTCTCTTTCGTAGCCGCGCCAGGAGACCGCCGGCACGTAAGAAAGAAGCCCGGATTCCGTGACTTGGACGTTGTCGATACACGATCGGAACCATTCGACTTGGTTTTCTTATTTTTTCTTCAGTTACTCATTTTCGTTTATTTCTGCACATTTGTAAAAAATTATTTCCAACATTCGCCCGAATTTTCGGCATTTTTCAACTGGTGATTTTAGTTATTTTTTCGTTTGGCTCCTGCGGACGACGATTTTTAGACGATACTTCGACGGCGAATCTGACGGAAGGTGCGATTTGATTAGCGGATGCCGGGGAACTATGGCCGGATATCCACTCGGTACAGAGGCACTAGGCAGGAGCGTCCCGCTGATAAACAGAGAGGAATGTTAGTGAGGAAGCGAGATGTTTAGGTATCCCCTTCCTCGCGGGTTGCCTATCGCACAACCCTGTGAGCAACCATTTCCACTATCTCGATTTTCAGGGCTCGTGGTGGGGGTGGCGGAGGGTTGGAACAACACTCCGATGGGGTACACGCAGGCGCGAGATTACTCTCGGCGCCCCCTTTGGGGATGTAATTCATGAGGGCGATGCTGGATCGGGGATCTTCTCGCCGATGAAGTTTACATTTTTGGAAAATTGTGGGTTGGACGCAGTTTTCTGGGAGTCAAGTGCAAATGAAAACGGAGGGAGTCACTATTTTGGAGGATAATTGATTGTAGTTGAACAGAGGTGGGCGCTGTTAGATGAGAATTGAATAGAAATAATATTTCCAAGTTTTTGATTAAATATATTTGAAGGTTTTTTTATTTCTTGTTGATTTTTTTCTGGAGTTATGATTTTTTGTTGTTTTGGAAATATTACTTCGAGCTGATGATTTTAGTTGAACTGGCAGTATTCATGTATTTATCTTTTGAGAATTGGATGAAATAGTATATTTACTGTTCTGAGGGAAGAACTAACAAGTTCTTGAACAAGTCTTGTTTGGATGGAGAGAATCGCAGATTAAAAATTTCAGAAAACGGGATTGTGTCATATGAATTTGAAAGTCTTAAACATGAATCATGCGTTGCTTTCAATGAAAGCAATGAAAATATACAAGAAAAAAAATCCTCACTTTGAGATGTCAAAGATTGTGAATTGAGTCTTCTGAAAGGATCAAATAGAGATTTTCAAGTCTCAATTTTAGACTTCCACAAGTCTTGATTTAATAATTCCATAAGTCTCCAATTGAAATTTATTTGCATTGGGTGTATCTTTCATACAGGAAAGTTGATCAAAAAAATTCTGTCCCTATCATCATTAATATTTTATTTAAGAATTAATTTCTTAGCTGTAATTATTGAACAGGCAAAATGAAAAACGACGTCCCTCGTTGCGTATAAAACGAACATTCTTCGGGAAAAAAATACATAAGATAGCATCGAATAACGAAGAAGTACTGCTAGAACTGACTGTTCTAGCTTGCACAGCGAATACAAATTTTTTGAGACATCTAAATCTTTTTTTGGGACAAAAATTGTTCATCTCAGGACGGTCTTCAAATCGTCAGCACTAGGTTTTATTTTTTCTGCAGTTTTTAACTTGCGATTTTTTGTTTCAAACAAGACTTGTTGAAAAAAAAAAATTGTCACTGTTTATGTTATTTTTGTATTTGAGTGTGTATGGAACACTTCACGATTTTGGGTGTCATCCTTGCGCAGAGGCCATGCTAATCTTCTCTGTATCTTTCCAATTTTAGTATATGTACTGCCGAAGCAAGTACTTGAATGTATATGGAATAAGTTTTTTTGTCTCAACGAAAAGCTCAATTATAGTACAAATTACTTACCAATGTGTCCTTCTCCTATCCCTCATCATCTCCACTGAGTTCTCGCCGTGATTTTTACACCTAAGCAAACAAAAAAAAATTTTTTTAAGCACCACAAAATTAATAGATATCCATTGCAAGAAATAAGGCATCGATCTCAAAGAGAAAGACAATGTTACCAAAACTACCATAATTAATTTTAAAATATTTAATCAACTCGAGAGCCTCTCCTGGTCAAAGTTTACACATTCTATAAAATATTGTTCATTGAACTTTTTTGAACCAGTTTTTAAGGTTTGTGAATATTGTATATACTGACTGTTGTTTTTTTAAATAAAAACTTGGTTAAAAGGAAAAAAAGTTCTCGTCGTGATGGAATTCCAATGAACGATGAAAAGTAAGTTGAATCTACACACAGAAAAACCAACACGTAAATCACGTTTTGCTAAGTGTAATTTATGGTTTGCTAAACGTAATTTAGGCTTAATGCCAATACGATGTCTGGTGAGTTTTTTCCGTCATGAAAATCGGAATTTAGGCTTTAAAAAGGCGCATTTTACGGCAAAACAAAAATGTAAGGTACGCCCAAACAAAGCGTGTTTTACGTTTCACTAAGCGTATTTCACGCTGAAGAAATCGTAAATTGCAATCTTAATAGAAATGTATTTTAAGATTTACTTACGCATAATTTACGAAAAAACATCGTATTTTATACTTAAAATAACTTTTTTTCTTCGTCGTTCATTATGGAGAAGTAAACGTAAAATATGGAAAAAAATAATCGTAATTTATGAATACGAAACCGTAAATTACATTTATGTAATCGTAATTTAAGGGGATTTTGAGAATAATTTACGTTTCAACTTCGAGAAAAATAAAATGCACTTCAGAAATCGGAAAAAACGACTTCTTAAACATAATTTATGTTTAGGTTTTTCTGTGTGCGTGGGTTGACCCTCACCAAAACAAATCAAAGGAAAAAATCAATTGAGAACAAAGCTTGAATAAATAATTTCACATTGAAAATTCCAAACAGAAAAATGAATGAATTCAATCCACTATTTATCATCGTTTGTTTCATTGAAATTGTTGAATTTATTTAATCGAATAATAATCGCCGACATAATGCTCATATATCGAAGGAAAAAGTATTTTTCTTTACCATAAGAATATCATGGCAATAAAAGTTACCATGCGAGTCTCCTTTTATCTCACTAATTATTCGTCGCAACATAAAAACAATAATTCGAGTTGAACCCAAACACATTCAATATCTTTATTGTCAAGAAACCACTGCAATCCTTTCAATCCGCCTTTATTTTTTAATTTTATAACTGTTTTACCGACAGTCAGTAATTGATTAAATTTTTTAAATAAAAAGAAAAAATTTAATCTTTGAGAACTTATTTATTGAAAATTTGGAGTATTGTCTTGCGTGAATTGAGACTCTAGAACTCATATCGAGTAATTTTTTCTGGCAAAACAAGTCGGCGCCGTGGCTTAGTTGGTTAAAGCGCCTGTCTAGTAAACAGGAGATCGGGGGTTCGAATCCCCCCGGGGCCTTGACAAGATCGAAAGATCATTTTTTTTTCGTTTTACTGCATCACTTGATGAAGAAAACTACTTCTTCGGTTTATTGACATTAAACTTTTTCAATAAGATAGCTGTGCGTATAATCCGAATTGTCTATTCAGATATTCAAGGAGAACGAGTTAATGAAAAGTTTCCTCCGGCGTATCTTTTGATAAATGTTTCGACAAGTTTTAAAAACTCCGTCTGTGGTTCAGTAATTTAACTTCAGAGTTGGAAAGGTAAATATTTTATTCGCGATTGGCGAGAGGGTGATTTCAGGATCAAGAGGAATATTAAAAAATGTGGATTGAGGCGGGATTAAAAATACGGAAGACAATTCGGTTATTTCACAATCATTCCGAGTGTCGAATAATGAATGTGAATTCAGGATAAAAAATTGCCACATCCAAAGTATAAATGACATCTTTGTAAAGTGATTATAATGTTATGATAGGCACTCCACTAATTACAGCTTCAATAATTCGTGGTAATCAACGAGATGTATTTTATTTTTAGCGGCCATACCTCATCTTCTCCAATTGGATTAATAAAACTGAAAGTGTAATCATGATCATAATTGCAAATATTGTTCTCATAAATAAACAAAACACGTGATGGAGTAATTCGAGCAAACCAATTAGCTGAAAATTTCCAATTGTTTTTTCATTTTGAAGATAATTTTTTGAGCTTCGAAATGAGATGTGACTCATTCCAAATCATCCGTAATAGAGACATTGATGATTAAAAACGAGATTGGTTTTCCAGGTGTAACTTGATTAAGAGTTGAATGTTTTCGATGATTATTATCATCGTATGCTCAAACTGACAGGACCAAAAGAATGAGAAACAAATGGGAAATTGCTTTTATAGCGATGCAGTATAGTTTCTTTTGCTAAAAAAGTAGCAATATGGTTTCTGTAGTATATAATTTATTGTGTTCTATCATTTTATTAAATTCAATGAAATTTTTTCTTTAATCAATTGTGTTATATTTTTACTTTAGTTTAATATTTGATGAAATTTTAAATGTGAAATAATATATCGATACCATCCATTCATTCGATAACAGTGCAGTCGAAGTAGGTTGTTTTACTGATAGATGAATCAATTTCAATGTTTCCTTTTTTTATTCGAATAATCAGTGGAAGTAAATTTTCCAAAAGGTGGAAAATCAACAGATTTTTGAATGCTATGAGAATAATTTCCGAAATTCTTTTACAAATCGAATGGAAGAGTGGCTTTATCTACATTATGGAATGAATTTGAAACATTATATTTGAAGAAACCACCACAAAGTTCATTTTTAGAGCAATTTACGAAAAATTTTCAATTTACAAAAATCATCGTAAAAATCAAACCAACGAATATAGGTATCTTAACGATCTCTTAGCTTCGACAGAGAGGCTTTGAAACTTATATTTTCAGCTATCATTGAATGCATTTAGAGCATAATATCCAAAGATACCCTCGGAATTGTAATTTTCATAAAATACAAAATTTTTGAAAATTTTCTCAAAATCAAAACGATTACAGCTATCAGTTTCATCTTCTAACTCGGTCAAAGAGACATCCAAAGGATCTTTTAAAGCCATCATTCAATGCATTCAGAACATTTTTTTAGTTATGGTGGAACGGATTTAAAAAAAATTAAAAAGTAAAAAAATATAGTGTATAGATTAAATTTCAATTAATATTGACGGATAGGGGTCAACAATACCGACATTTGAAAAAAAAGGATTCAATTCCATCGATCAAGTTGAAGTAAATGCCCAAAGCGATGATTCCTCCTATCAATGCATAATTCTAATGTTAGTCCATGTTTAAAACCCTTCAATGTAAAATAAGTAAACAAAAAACGTGACGGAATAATCCGGGCAAACCAATTAGTTGGTTAGGCGGCCAAACCCCTATAAAATTCAATTGTCTTCATCCCATGCGTCTCCCGCGTTTCAACCACCCTTATATTTTCATCCCTCTTCACTTACGGTCCTGTTGGCTATTAGGGTGTCAATTAAATTAGATCATCTACAGTTAGAGGGGGTTCCTTAACTGGTAAAATGTCCCAGTTACTTTGTATTTATTTTCCACTCAACCAAGTTATGTAAACATCAAATTCCTTTATTAAATTTCTGATTATTTGTAATGACTTTTGACATCCACATTGGAATTTCCATTGGAATTTACATTGGAAAATCCGGGCATTTTGCGAGTTGTAAAGGTGGGATAAAAAGTTAAAATCACTTCACTATTGATTATTCGTCATATCGATTATTCGTTTATAAATCTTTATAATTGATAACAAAATTTCACGAAAGTTCCTAACGTTTTGTGTCACGAAAAAAGCTGATTCACTATTAGAAAATTACTCTTTAAATTTTTAATAACGACAAAGTTAAATGAAATTTCTGTAAATTTCTTCATTGACAAATCAGTTAATTTCTTGAATGTTCAAGTAGTTTTGGATTTTCAGGTCCATACGCAACTGAAAACCTTGAAAATTTTGAAAATTCAGGCAACAACTTTTTTGAATTCTCAATCTATTGAAAACTGAACTGTATGTGATGTTCAATTTTCACGATGAGTTTGGAATTTCAAGATTTCATTGAAGGACTAATGATTATTTAATATGAAAAATCTAATTTTCTTGAATTTTTAAGATGAATGAGAAATTTACTGAACGCTTTCATTTGAAATTGAATTCAATCTCATAATACCGACAATTCAGATGGCGCTGTGACTGAAATTTCAAGAAATTTGTAACAGAAGAATAACAACAGCCCAAGAAATGTTGATTTATCCATCTGCCACCCCATCCCATCTATATCTCCGAGTTGATTAAAACCAAAAGGCCAGAGATCTCATTTTCAATCCCATCCGCTTGAGTTGTTCTGAATTCTGGAAGAGTCAGGTCGATGGTCGTGCTCCCCCTGCTGGAGCTGGTATACGCCATGAATCGAAATGATCGCCTCAGTCCTCGTCCCGATCATTGCTAACGATAATGGTGGATTAGCCGGGCATCTACCATCTGGCATTCAACCTTGCTCGCTCTATCGTTATACCCCCCTAACTCTTACATCCAAATTTCAATAGACGGCTTTGACTTTAATGCTCTGACAATCCCGGCACTTAGAGTTTGGATACTTTATGATCATTATGCATTCATCATTATTATTTAAATTTTCAATCATCGCTGGTTTAATTTTTGTGGGGGTGAACGGATTTAAATAGGGGAGCCTCGATGGGACAATTTGATGATCATAATTACTGCTGATGAGGCGACACATCGAATGGAATTAATTTTTATTTCATATTTTCTGATCAAGAAAAATGTATAATTCACGTTTATAATGCATTTTACATTTTTAAATTTTATTTTTTGCAGATTTTTTCGCATGATGAAATCATTTTCGATTAAAAAATGTTCCAAAATGTACATTTCCTCATGTAATCTTTCTAGAATACTGTTTTTGAAATTAGCATCGCTTTTGAATGAAAGGGTTCTATCAACTGAGACACACGTGGAGAGCGCGAAAAAAACGAAATATGATGAATTATTATTAGAATTTTCAATCGTTGCTGGTTTAATTATTGCGGGAGAGCGCGAATGAAAATAGAGGCGTGCAGTTTCCAAAACTACGATTTTTATTTCACATTTTCTGATTGAAAAAAAGTATAATTCCGCATTTAAAAAAATGTCACGCACGACAAAATTTCTAGACAATTCTATTTGATTTCTATTGAACTTTCTATTGGTTTTTGGCCACTTTTTCTATAGAACATTTCAACAGAATTCGATTTTTCTCTACCATTTCCCCGACTGAGATATTTTCTATACAATTTCCTCAACTTAAATTTTCCAAGTTTTGTAATTTGATTTGCTTGATGAAAAGGAAAGAAAAATAGAATAAAAAAACATGGAAAATTTGACCCGAGGAAATCCTACAGAAAATATTTCAATAGAATAAGTTGTATAGAAAAATCGAATTCTATTAACTTTTTCTATAGAATATTTTTTATTAAGCATTCCACTCGTATTAGCCTGAATCTAATAGAAAGTTCAACAGAAATCCAATAGAATCATCTAGCAAATGCACTGGGCTTTTTTATTAATTTTTTTTGTACATGCTATAATTAAATCATTTTTTAATTGGAAATAATCGAATAAAAAATGTTTCAAAATCTAAATTTCAGAATAACATATTTCCAGAATACAATTTTAGAAATTAGTATCGCCTTTGAATAAAAATACTCTACAAACTAAGGCAAACAAACGCGAGACACGCGAAAAGCCAAAAGTCTGTGACCCATTTAATAGTGAAAATGGTTAAAATGCATGAGACCAGTTGTCGTAGGATTGAGGCAATTGAAAGTTCTTAACACAGGGGATATACATTTAATTTGGCGAGTGGCCAATTGGCGCTATTGACTTCAGCACACAAACGAAAATCCCCCATAGAAGTATTTTCACGGATTTACAGAATATTTAGTAGGGTTTATGGCTTTAACGTTTGGTTGTGTCGCAGGTGGCTGACACTTGCGTGATTCATATCCTCTGCGGTCTCCACCAGAGCGATATGGATTAGTCTATGATCCACCCCGTATGCGGTTCTCTCCCTTCAGCATTATATTCTTTACACATATACTTGGGTTCCTTACCACCGCCTAAAATTATCCTATTTTCGGGTAAGCCACAGCTGGTGGAGGAGAAAATGCGTGTCTTAGAGACGAGGATCGGTTGAATTATGGTCTTCTTATCAATTGTAAATTGTTCCATTGAAAAGTTGGGGCTTTGAATGGAGCCAGACTTTGACATCTTCAAGGACAGAATATGGTGATGGCAATGAAAGAATATTATTTATACAAATGAAATTAATAGTGTACTATTAAAAAAAGAAATAGAATATTATTAAAACATTAATGAATCAATTTTTTTAGTGTAGGGAATACACTATTAGATTTTTTTTTATTTAAGGACAGGAATGAAAATTTTGAATGCTGTGAATTTGAATTGATTTTGAGATCAAATGGTTTACGAAATGTCGAAAAAATTTCAACAAAATTGAGGTGTTTATTATTTTTTATATTATTTTATGTTTTATATAATATGATATAATTACCCTATCATTATATCATATCATATTACATAAAATATGACATAATATATAAACAAGTGGAAAATTACGTTTATATTAATATAGTGTGGTTTTTTGCTAATAAATTTGTAATATGCTTTCGAATGATAATTTTGCACATCATCTGCCTCTATAGTATATAATTTATCGTTTCATACCATTTTATTAAATTCAATGGAATTTCTTCTTTCATCAATTATTATTATCGTTCTGTTTAATTAAGTTTCAATAGTTTCAATTCAGTTTAATATTTGATGAAATTTCAAATATGAAATAATATATATCTAGAAAATCCATTTATTCGATGCCAGTGAAGTCGAAGTAGGTCCTTTAATGATGATTGAATCAATTTTAATCTTTCTTTTTTTATTCAAATAATCAGTGGAAGTTAATTTTACAAAAGATGAAAAATCAACAAACTTTTGAAGGCTGTGAGAATAATTTCCGAAATTCTTTTATAAATGAAATGGAAGAATGATACTATCTATATTATGCAATGAACTTGAAATATTATATTGGAAGAAATCATCAAAAAATTCACTTTTAGAGAAATTTACGGAAAATTCTAAATTTACAAAAATTAAAAAATGTATAATGACTTATATTTCAATTAATTTAATTGAAAAAAAGGATTTAATTCCATCGATTTATTAGCGAACAATTACATACATACGGTCAGGGTTTAAAAATGACATATTGGGACTTTTTGGATCATAATTGGTTGGTATAACACAAAAAATCCAAAACTTAAATTTGGACGATTACAATGCTTTCATTCGGATGCAAGTTTAAATTAATTCGAAGTTAGGGTAATTTGGTATCAACTATTCATGTTTCGAGTTGGAAAATTTGGAATTTTATAAAATTTTCAGGGCAATCAGGAAATCCCCAATTTTTTGCTCACTAAATTAACTTCAATGTCACTTTCCTGAAAATTATTTGTTAACTGTCCATAAAATTTCAATGTCTTCCTAGCAGTGGACCTGAATTCCCTAAATATACTTGATAACCATCCCGTCGACTCCCAACAACTTGAATTCCATGAAGTGTTTGCGTGATAATAGCCCAGCGGGGATACACTTGTACAATTATTCCTCCACAAGTGTGAAGCCTTTCACACTCGCATCATGCTGTGCTTCGGCCTCATTTCACACCGATACAGCTGATGTGTGGGAGACCAGTAGTTCTAAGAAGCGACACGTCAATACACGGAGAGAATATAAAATTCAAAATTACTGTGCGAACATAGTAATCGAGGACCATACCGGAAAAATTTAAAAATTTGATTTTTCTTAACCGGATGATTGGCATGTGAAATTTACTTTTTATGATTTTGCATTGGTCGTTTTGCCGACATCCGATGATGCAACAAAAAGTTATTGACCATTCAATAGTTGGAACCGAGTTTGCTCGGACACTATCCGAGGTAAAAAAAATAGTTCCAATGAAAAATATTTATGTTGAACTGTTAGAAATTTTCCACTGAAATTTCAAGGAATTTTATCATTCAAAATTTATAATTCCTTGAAAAATCCGGGGAAACCGCAAATTTCAGTTTAATTATTCCGGGAAAATTAAAGGAAAATCAGGAAAATTCAGAGAAATCTCTCCTTGAATTCCAGAGTTCTCAGGATTTTCAGGGAATTCTTCCAGAATTTCTGACTAAAAAATATCAGAAAATATCGAGTGCACCCGTAACCCTGAAAATAGATTCTAACGGACCAATCTCCGGACGAAGAAAAGTGAAGAACAGCACGGGAAACTAACTTGTCCTATGAAGTCCATAAGAAATGAAACAAAAAATTGATAACAGTAGGAAAGTGATACGAGGGATTGGCTTAAACTACTATCACGTTTTCGTCTAAACTAATTATGTCGAAGAAAAAAAAAAAGGGAAGGGAGCACCCGGGTTTGAACCGGGGACCTCTCGATCTGCAGTCGAATGCTCTACCACTGAGCTATACTCCCATGTCTTGCAAGTACTTTCTCAGCACCTCGTTTCATTCGTCCGAATGAAAAAAATTACAATTACTCAGCATCGATTAAACAATTCTGCCGGATATATTTAACACGAAAATATTTTATAAAAAAACCTACCGAATTCGCTAGAAAATTCGATTGGATTTCGATTGAACTTTCTGTCAGTTTTCGGGGCCGATTGTAGTGGAAAATTTTGTAGGTTATCTGTGCGTTTTTTTGCAATAGAAATTTTCAATGAAAAATATTTCATAGAAAAAATCAATAGAATTCGATTTTTCTATTTAACTTATTCTGTTGATATATTTTCTACGGAAATTTCTGGGCTAAATTTCTTCCATTTGTTTTGTTTTATCTTTTTTATGAAAACAAAAAAGAAATATAAGATGGAACAAATTTAAAAATTCATTTCGAGGATTTTTACCAGAAAATATTTTAGTAACAAAGCGGTAAAACAGTTTAATGATTCGCTATTAAATTCTACAAAAAAAGTTGTGAAGAAATATAAAAAGAATTCTACGGATTTTTTCTATAAAATTTTGCAGGTTATCTGGGCGTTTTTTTACAATAGAAATTGTCAATGAAAAATATTTCATAAAAAAAATTAATAGAATTCTATTTTTCTATTTAACTTATTCTGTTGATATTTCTGGGCTAAAATTTCTGGGCTAAATTTCTGGGCTAAAATTCTTCTATTTTTTGTTTTTTTTTAATGAAAATAAAAAAGAAAAATAAGTTGGAACAAATTTAGAAAATTAATTTCGAGGATTTTTTATAGAAAATATTTTAGTAACAAAGTGGTAAAACAGTTTAATAATTCGGTATTGAATTCTATAGAAAAAGTTGTAAAAAAAGATGAAAAGAATTCTACGGATTTTTTTCTATAAAATAATTTTTATTGGATTTTTCCTATGAAGAAAATGCAAGCTGCGGAATTTTTCAATGAAATCGGTGAAAAACTAATAGAATTTGTAATAGGAGTTCAATAGTAATCATATATCATTTTCTATCAAATTCGCTAGGTTTTTCTGCGAAATTAATTCGTGCGTGAAACTGTTCAAATATATGATTCATCATTCAAATTTTTTCATATTAATGGAATAATTAAATTAGCCTGGCACACTTTTTTTTCTCGTTATCAATTTATCGATACAATTATCACCGAAGTATTGTACGGTAAACGTATTTGCGTACATTGACATGAATTAATAACTTTCTGAGTAAATAGTGGGAATTATATGAAATCTGACTACCCACTGAATGATCGCATTTGTTTGCTGTATGAGTGGATGGGTCTAGATTTTCACTTGATGTTTGCAGAATCGACCTACCGAACGCAAACACTCGTAGCCATGGAAAGATAAATACAGAACATCCGAGATAAACTGCTCATAGAGAGGATCAAATATGAGAGCCACATCGGTTCACCGGAAAAAATTGATTCGAATGAAATTGAAGAGTGAAAACAATTTTTTCATTTGTGTAATGAAACAAATGTTTCGCGGCAAATCAAATGATCAATTACAATTTCAAGAATCATCAATTTTTTTGTTTGTTTTTCGTTTTATATCCTATTATAATTTCCTTTCCATTGTCACCGTCCACTTCACTATTAATTTGTTTTTCCATTTGCACTGTAAAAAATTTTCGTTTACTTTCCCGTCTCGAATTCCGGAAATTTTTGCCGTGTTCAAGTTCCACTGAAATTTCAGGAATTTTTGTCTATTCTATTAATTTTCTGTCCAAATCATCTGGAAATTAATAAAATACTTCATTTTTCAGTTCAATTATTCTGTGAAAATTCAGAAAAATCGGGAAAATTCAGGGAAAAATTAAAAATTCATATAATTTTGCTTCTGAGTATTTATGTTCCACTGAACATTTAATCAAGTTGCGAAATTCCCATCTCACTTACACTGAAAACTCATGAATCTCCGTGAATTCTACTTAAAACTTGAAATTTCATACACGGAGAGAAATATTCAATAAAAATTACGTATCTTTTCCGTAATTCCGGAGCGAAATGTGCGTATAGGAATTTTTACGCAACTGTCACGGAATTTTTTCGGAGCGTTCCGTAATTTTTATCTAAAATCTCCTGTGAAAAATTATGATACCGTCACTTAAATTTTCTGAGTCGATTCGGTAATCGGTGAGTGAATTGTGAGTTCCGTAATTTTTACTGAATATTTCTCTCCGTGTAACCTTTTTTTTTTAAATCTGATTTAATGTCACTCTAACCATTAGAGTCCAATGAGATTTACTGTAATATCTTCCATAAAATTTCAAAAAATTTCTAACAGTGTGAGTCGGAAAGTTGAAAATATAAAACTTTCGATAAATTTCTGAACTTTATATTGAGAGATAGAGAGATGGACCTTGAGCCGACCTTGAACCAACCTTGGACCGACATTGAGCCTTGCGTCTTAATTTTCGTCTCAACTTTCTATCCCCAGAAGTCGATTTGAATTTTCATATAAAAATTTGCATGACCATAAAAAATTCCAATATAAATTTTGAATTAATCCCAATCCAATCAGCTGGTACAACATTGAAAATTGATATGCTGTCACCATAAATTCTTTAAAATACCTAGCAGTTTATTATATACACACAATAATTTCAAATTTCAACAGTAACCCACGTCCAATTTATGATTTAACATAAATATTAACTCTCCAAATTGATGCGAATGTTCCAATAGGTACTCAATAATGTCCAAAAAAAAGCGTAAATCAGAATTATTGCTGTTCTCCAGAGAGTCCCGTCCAATTTCATTGGCCCTAAATAATCCAATGGCCCGACAAGCGCTCGTACTGATGCACGAATTTTTTTCGCTCCCATGTATTTAGGAAGGTGGGCTGTTGTAAAAAGGGATGAAGACTGCGGGGGTGTTCCGCTGGTGTACGGTGGGAGTGTTTTGATGGATTAATTCGCGACAGGACTGGAAAGCAAGGACCGGTCGGGGAGTAGCGCATATACTTTTTTTTTATTTTTCTTTTTTTTTTGCTTCTCCCCAGATGGGCGAACGAGGGTATAACAAATGATTCGTCTGTCGGTCTGTCAATTTTCCGCGACTATATTCCGGACGCATGCATAACGAACACATAATTTGTGTTGCAATGCTTTCTCGCGTTAGTGTCACATGAATTTTTAAATATTTCATTTTTGTGATGAATGACGAGTGAATTTTTTTATCTCAAGATTTTCAGTTCACGATAAAAAACCGTGTTCAACTAATTTATTTATTTATCATTCATTTTTTGGTGTTACAAACTTTTTTTTTGTTTTAAACTTATGTAGACGTCCTCCTCTCCTTAATAATTAAATAACGTCAACTATGTGAAATTTCCTCTAAATTCATGATTTAATTCAGTAGTGAAGTGGTAAAACAGTTTAAGTCGACTCATCTCTTAGTTGAGTTTTTGAAAAATATCTCCGAATCTAAAAGAGATAACGAAATTTTTGTAATAAACTTTTTTATAGAGCAAATTGAGTGCTACAAAAAAGGTCTTAAGAAAAATTTAGCTATCTCCCTTAGATACCAAGATATTCACTGAAAAATGGCGAATAGTCAAAATCGACTTAAACCGTTTTACCACTTCGCTACTGAATTTAATTTATCTCTATTTTAATTAGTTAAGATCAAATATCACTGTTAAGGTGTTTCGTGTGTAGATCACGGGGGGGGGATGAAACGGAAGGGGAGTCTTAATGTTCTCGAGCCCTGATTCAATCGCTGAGCACGAAATTTTCGTTTTCAAGTAACTATTTAACTGCGCATTTGAGCATTTTTTGAATATTGAGTTTATTTATCAGATTGATTCATTGTTTTCTCATCACTTACGGGTGTCAAATAATTTTTATTGGATGCTTTTCTAATTATTGAAATAATATTGAAATGCCTCTTGAGTTGGTAAGCCTGTCGAGTGTTTTCTCTCTCTCAGTTCCATGGTCCAACCCATACCTTTTCCATGATACTCACTGATATTCGAATCACGCGCCTGCGCGTGAGGGCGTAATTGCCCCGAAACTCATAATTTCCCGAATCATTTGTTCAAATAACTTTCTTATGAAATCTGAAAAAAATCTGAAACTTGTACGTGTTCTCAAGAAAGATTTGATTTATCACCCACTAATTTTTCCTCAATAGTTCATAATTTTTTTGGGTGCCATGGAAATTTCCTCAATTGAGAGTGGGGTAACCTCGGAGGTTATGGCTGGAGGGGTTACAAAAACACCCAAATTTCATTATTTTTTTTCTTGAGACTGAGATCTGAAAAAAATGTGCAAGCACTCTCAATGATGCAACACACTCAGACATTTCTCTCGTGAATTTTCCATGTTTTTTCCTTATTGACATTTTATACGAAAAACCTTAAAAAAACTTGTGTTCATTTTTTTAATGCAGAGGCTTTTCCCGAAAAAATGGGGAAAATTGGCGGGGTGTGGGGTCGCCTCCACTAAACATGATTTATTTATTGACAGAAGGCAGTGCCAGAGGGGGGCAGAAGGGGCGCAAGGTGGGGGGCAATAAAAAGGGACTCCATTGTTCGATTGGGCTCTGTTTACGTTGATTAATTGCATGATCTTTGATATGTTGGGGTGCGGGGGAATCCTCGCGCTGTATCTGTTGTCTGTTAACATTCATCCGCCCCAGTACTCACCCCAGCAAAACCTGTCTACGGTAAATAACGCCTCTGATATCTCCTTTTCGATCTCGGATAAAAAATGAACCGCAAGAAAAATTATCTTATCACTTTCGTGGAGTTTTATGTGTTCAAAATCAATACCAAAACCGTCTTTCCGTTTTTTCAATTTTCCTGTTTCACAACAATGAAAATTGATTAATTAATAATTAAGTAATCACTTACATTGTTAGAAATTTCTTGAAATTTCAAGTGCAAACGTTCACTAAATTTTTCATTTACCTTGAAAATTCAAGAAAATTGGGGTTTTCATGTTGAACGATAATTGATTTTTCAATGAAAGCTTAAATTTTCAAACTCATCGTGAAAATTGAACATCGCATACAATTCAATTCTCAGTAGAGTGAAAATGCAGACAAGTTATTGCCTAAATTTTCAAAATTTTCAAGGTTTTTTAGTGCTGTATGGAGCTGAAAATCGAGAATTACTTGAATATTCAAGAAATTAACTGATTTGTCAATGAAAAATTCTACAGAAATTTCATGTAACTTTGTCGCTGTTAAAAATGTCAAGCGTTTTTACTCGAAATTTCTCAAGGGTAATTTTCTAAGAGCATAATGATTAATAAATAATTAAATAATGACATCTATTTGAATTAATTATTTGAAATTACAACTAGTTGATTCCACAAACGACAAAATTTGTTAGACAAACCTAGCGAAATAGATAGAAAATTCTATCGAAGAATTCCGTAGTTTTACAGCGCATTTTTTGTAATTTATTAAAAATTTGCAATAGAAACTATTTTATAGAAAAATTCAGCAAAGTTTCATCTTCCTATAAAAAATTTTGATTGAGACATTGTCTTTATAGGAATTCCTCGAGATGAATTCATAAATTTTTGTACTCTATTTTTTTCCCTTTTCATTAAAGAAACGAAACAAAAACCTTGAAAAATATGAGCCGCAGAATTTCTACGCAAAATATTTCCACAGAATAAGTTCTATAAAAAAATCGAATTCTATCAATTTTTCCTATAGAATATTTTCCATTGAACATTCCTATTGAAAAAAGGGGGCGGAAAATCTGCAGAATTTGTCCGTAGAATCCGCCAAAAACTAATAGTATGTTCAGTAGAACTCGAATTGAAATTTTTCATTAAAGTGAATTAGTCACTTTATTGAAAAATTAAAAATGATTCATAAAGATCTTTCGTTTATTACCACTTACTTTATAAATTTTTCGTAAACAATAAAGTGACTGATTCACTTTAATGAAAAATACAAAATTATTCATAAAGACTTTTCGTTTCTGAGTCCTTAGTTTACATTTTTTTCATCATTCAATTGAAGTACTCCTCAACTTTTGTGGGTTTGTCCGTAACAAGGGTATACATGCATTATTGAGAACGATATACAGCCATGTGGGCCTTAGTCACGGTGGCATATGGCAAAGTCATGAAGTCACTATAGGTGGTCCGTAGTATATTATCGTACCTGTCGTCGAATACGGCCTGGCAGGAGGTATGAGTTCCTGGGCTATTTGTCTGACAACAGAGTCCAGCTCATTTTTTGTGCCACTCTGGACAATCGTCTACGCATCACGCACACACACACATGCCCTCGGATATACTGTTATTCGAGTCGCCAGTCACACATTTGTCATAATAAGTTGAAATTTTTTCAACCCTGTCTCTCTCTCTCTCTCTCTCTCTCTCTCTCTCTCTCTCTCTCTCTCTCTCTCTCTCTCTCCCGATGTTTTCACTTGAAATGTCGTCGCGGGATGAGGGGAGTGAGTGAAATTTTTTCACGTCTAATGGACCATGTTAGAAATATGTACTCGTAAAATTTTATACCTTATTATGTGAAATGAAGTGAATGATTTCGTCGGATGATTCCCAGGGTGAAATGAAGTGAACGGACATTATGATAACTGATTCGATTCGAAACGCTGCGGATTTAGTGTTTTTTGCTTCCGAATGGAAGCATTGGAATCGTTCAAATTTATGTTTTGGATTTTTCGTGTTGTCTTCTATTTCACTATGAATGGGGTTTGGGTGCTTAAAATTTTTCCTTCAGCTTGAGTAGATGGAAAAAAAAGCACGACAATATTCGCGGGAGGAAATAAAAAAACAGGAATGTAATTTTTTTCAATTACATGGTGTGAAACATTCAATTATGAGTCCCAATCATATCGTTTTTATAGATTCGAATTCATTAAAATAATGCTTAATTGGGAGAACAATCTTTGTAATTATTATCAATACTTTCTTTCGTAATCAATACTTAGTGTAGGATCTTATATTTTTCATTTTGAATGGAAATTGAAAAATTAAAAGTTTCGAAAATTTAGGAAGGACGAAAATTATTTCTTCGAGTGCGAGATCCATTTTTTTGTTATTATCGCATTTTAATAAAATGGATTTTAAAAAATACGAAAGAATACAAATCTAAAATGAAAAATTGTATTGCATTGTTATATGTATATATAATAATAATAATTATTGTGCATAAAAATTAAACTGCTCTATAATTCAACGAACTTATAAACACGTATGTCAATTTTTAATATTGTTTCAATTTAACTGGACTGAAATTAATTCAGAATTCACATTGAAATTTTTTATGTTCATCAGAATTTTCATCTGCTTCGATTTAATCTGTGTACACGAAAATTGAAAGTCTAGAATTAATTTTTGATTTTATTGCGGCCCAATTAGAAAATTGAGCACGAAAAAATTGGTAAAGACTCATCATTCGTTCCCCTCCACGGAAATCTTTAGTAAAAGGCGAAAGATTTATTCGTAAATTGAAGGGAAACCAGAGTGTCTTACCGCCCATTCAAAAGGGGCAGTTATGGCCTTCAGGTAGACATTTAGGGTGCGAGAAATTGGTGTGAGTTTTAAGTATCAGGGTAAGTAGAAGGATCCACCTAGCGGTTCAAATGTGGTATTAAAAATTCGACTGGGGGAGAGTATCGTTCATTTTCATTGAGCATTTAAAAGGTGCGTCATACATTCCAAGGAGGGTAGTTGATCAGCATTTTCACACCATTAATGTTTTTCTCTGGAACAAAATTAATGGGACACATTCCGAATTCCTTCAATCACGATGAAGAAATTCTCAACGAATGCTTTACGGATTTTTATTAGTCAATTAATTACTTTTTGATTAATTGATCAACTTTTTTTAATTAATTGAATAATTAAAAAAAATTAATTAATTGATTGATTTTGTTGCGAATTCTTGGATCTCAGAATTTACGTGAAGATAACATAAAAATTATCTTTTCATAAGACCGAATATTAATGAAAACTGATCTAAACAATGAGTTGAAAAAATAAAGGGTCGGTTGCATCAACCCGTGTTAGCTATTTAAATCGTTTGGGTAAATTTGCTCCAATTTAAAACCTTATGGGTGAACTAGCCGTTAACTGGGGCTCCGTCGGTTCAGGTAGTCGTTAATGGATGATTTTTTACAACTTCCAATAATAAAAATATGTAACACTAATAGTTTGTTTCGATCGACAAAAGTAATTGCATTATTCGAAAAAACATCAAAATCAAATTCTTTCTCTTCCTCAATTAAATTCCTCAGGGTTATAAATTAGATCCAATAACTAATAGCCATTCAAGAATTGAAAGATAGACCAGTGAAGAAAATTCCCTCAGAAGTCTGAAATTTTGTTCGAATTGTATTACGACTCAGGTAAAAACCGGGTGCACAAAAAATTCAATATAGACTCATCAATTATTCCCCTGCACGAATATATTTAATAAAATGCGAAAGAATTTTTTACGAATCCTTTGATTTCAGAATTTATATGAGGAAAAACTGAAAATTATCCATTTATAAAATCGAATGTTTGTGAAATTGACATGAAAGCAAAAAACTGAAGTCAGTTTCATAGAGAAAATAAAACAAAAAATTGAATATGATTCTTGTAATCTATTTTCATCGGTAAAAATGATTGCAGTAATTTGTAATAATTTGTAGTTTGGTGTTATTGAAAAGAACACCAAAATTCAATTTTTTCTCTTCATCAATTAAATTTCTCAGTGTTATAAATTGAAAAAAGCTGAAAGATGTGTAGACAAGAAAAACAATTCCCTCAAGAATCTATAATTGTGTTTAACTTATATAACGACCCAGCTAAAAGCCGGGTGCACAAAAAATTGAGTATAGACTCATCAATTGTTCCCCTCCACGGAAATCTTTAGTAAAAGGCGAAAGATTTATGCGTGTATTGAAGGGAAACCAGAGTGACTAAACACGGCGCCCAGACCCCTCCTTATGCCTTCTAAATCGAAATTTCCCATGCAGAAAGAATTAGCCACCTTGCGGCGCGACTCCGCACTGCCCGTTCTCCTTGGATCAACCGTTCCCGCGTGAGCCCAGCACCTACAACAGCAGTACTACATGTACCTCAACACATCGCCATATCACGTAGCAGTGAATGGCCTCCGAATGAAAACACCCGTCCCTCCAAACGCATCCCAAATTCCCGATAATTCACAACGGATCCATAATAATTCCATTAAAAGAACATGCACATAGATCACTTCCGGTATTCTGCCATCGGAATATCCATCTTTCACACTTGCACATCCTGATACCATTAATTATTAAATCTATGTCATCGCGATTAATCTCATTAAGTAATTAAACACCATTCGCGGGTGAATAACGAACAGTCACTATGACACGCTAACCCATGCACTTCTCCTCGCATTCATAAAACCCTTTCCTCAATTATCGCACGTGCAGTTCATTCAGCCATACGTAAGTACCTGTCTCCGAGCTTTCTACGTCTCATCCCAGTTTCCTATCCACATAAGGATATCCAAGTATCTTTCACAGTTTAGTACACACCACACTGTAAAATCATCAAATTTATCAATTAAATTGCGCGAGAAAAGTTTGAAAAAAAATCGTGAATGATCAGCGTCATTCAAATCACATTTTGCACAGAATTATTAGTTGTTTAAACATTTGTTGTTTATAAATAGACAATTTAAATTGTTTGACGTTTTGAAAACCTTATTTTTTATAGGTATGACGTCGATTTCTGTGAAAAGGTAAAATTCTCAAGATGAATAAATTTGTTACGATTCGGAAGAAATGATTTATATGGTGGAAAATTGATGGTTTATAAATTGTTCATTGAAAACGCTCTTAATTTTAAAAAATTACGATCTTAATTATGTCATCAATCTTCCTCAAAAAGTAAATTTCCTAATTTTTTTCAGATTTTTAAAATGTTTCATAACGGTTCCATGTCGAGATTCAAATTCAAACCTGCAGAGTTTAAATAATAAAATCATTGTAAAATTTCCGGAAGTTTAGGGTCAAATGGGGCTCAAATGAAAGCTCTGATGTTACACTACAACAGTAAAAAAGCATTTTACTGGAGAAAAAATAGCTAAAGTATCTTTTACAGTTTGGTGCACATAAAACTGTAAAATTATAAAATTTAAAAATCAAATTGCATGAGAAAAATTTGAAAAAATCATAAATATTCAGCGTCATTCGAATGATATTTTGAACAGAATTGTTTTTTTTCAACATTCTTTATCTATCAATAAATGATTGAACTTGTTCAAACTTTTGGAAACCTTATTTTTTCAGACATGGAATCAATTTCTGGTAAAATTCTGAGTATGAATAAATTTGTTACGATTGCGAACAACTGATTTTTATAGTGGAAATTGTTTTTTATGGTTATTTATAAATTATTTATAGAAAATGTTTGTGATTTGAAAAATTGCAATTTCACTTTCAATTCAAAAGTGAACTTTCTAATTTTTTTTCAGATTTTCTGAATGTGTTTTAACGGTGTCCATCAACATTCAAATTCAGACCTACAAAGTTGAAATAATAAAATCATTGTGAAATCTCCGGAAATTTAAGGTCAAATGGGGCTCAAATGGAAGCTCTGATGTTCCACTACAAAAGTAGAAAAGCATTTCACCGGAGGAAAAATAGCCAAAATACTTGGATATCCTCAGTTCCTGATTTATTTACAAGAAACATAAAATGATTTTTTTTCTCATCGTCATTTTCCCTTCCAATGAAAAAAAATCTATCTTCGTGTATCGTCCCAACACAACCGTGTTTCGCGGAATATTCGCTGTGCGTGCGAACATAGGATCAATATAAGCGATGACATAGCGAGAGCTCATCTTTAAGCGCCGCCCCCACGTGCTCTAAACAACCAATGGACGCGCCGCGTTGGTTGTCCTCTGACCAATGGCGAAGCTACATTGATTTTTCGCGCGCATTCTCCTTTTTTTTTCCAAAAGTGAATTTCTTCGTAGCTCTACGCTGGCGGGAGGGCAAAGAAGTACAACCCATAGGAGAGCCCGAGAATCGATGAGGACGAGGCGCGGAGGGGTAAATGGAAATCTCCCCCTTCACTCCACTTCCAACTTCCACATGCTTTCACCTCTACTCCAGTTGCTGTTATCAGCCGTCCCTTCATTTTTTTTTCGAATCGCAAAATCCACTGTTGAGAAAAGAAGAAACCAGGTAGCCCGCAATTTCGTCTCTGGGGAATGCGTGAACGCACGCAGATCAGTTTTTTCAAATTCAGAATTATAGGAAATTCAGGGGACCATGTTTCGGTGTTCGATGACACTGACTTTTTACACTGTTAGAAATTTTTTGAAATTTCATGGAACGTGTTGTAGTAAATCTCATAAGAGTGACATTGAATTGGATTTAGGAAACAAAGGTTATGAAATTTCAAGTTTTAAGTAGAATTCACGGAAATCTAAGAATTTTCAGTGGAACATGAATATTCAGAAACAGAATGACACGAATTTACAATTGTTCCCTGGATATTCCTGATTTTTCTGAATTTTCACAGAATAATTGAACTGAAGAATCAAGTATTTTATCGATTTCCAGATTATTTGAACAGAAAATCAATGGAATATTTGGAAAATATCTACAAAATGTGTGTGAAATTCGGACATTCGTTTTAACAATAAAATAACAAATAACAAATAACTTCTCATATAATATCACTAAAGTAATGATTGATGCCGATCTATGTATCTGCCTTAGATTTCAAGATATCCACTGAAAACTGACCAATACCCAAAATCTGCTTAAAATTTTTTACTGAATTCAAACAAAATTTGCGAATCGAATTGAATCAAATTGACTTTCGAATTTAATTTTTTGATGCATGAAGGAATTTTTGGGCCCGAACTCAATCATTCATATTATATCATGGGCATGCCTAGCAATCTCAACATCAAACAGAAAACGTAATTCACACATGAGCAAAATTCTTCAGCAAGATTGGTAAAGTCTGCTTAGTTAAATCCACACTATTCCACCGATGGATGTAAACTCGCATAAACCCCAGCGCTGATGAATTCGTGATGAGTACAACGTTCGCTCATTTTCCGCGATTCACACAGAGAATTTGTTAGAAATCATATAACAGTGGTTATTCTTCTTTTTCATGATAATTCCCAGCTTGAAGGGTTTACATTGTCCATGTGATTCAAATCAAGCAGCTTTGATCTTTTCATTCTCCGTTTTAATGAGTAACGAAATAGGATACAAAGCCAAGACAATTTGTGCAAATATGAATTACCTCGTAATTGTCTTTATAGCCTGTAATGTACCGGTATTTTTAAATGTTTGTAAAAAATCGAAATTGTTGGCAACTGAGAATGCGCCTATAATCAACGTACAATTTAGAGTCTGAGACCTTGGTAGGAAATAATCGCCATAAGTGCCTTTTACTCATGAACTATTGTCTTGAAAATCAAGACAATGTATGAGAATGCATAAATTAAAATGTTCATAAAGCCCCTCATAAATTGAATGATTAAATGGAATTTTTTCATGGAAGCATAGACTTGTAATGAAACTTTTATAGATCACAAATGGTTTCTGAAATTATATAAATTAAATTCGATAAATTAAAAAATTGATGATTTGAACATGATGTGCTGAAAAATATGAAGATTCAATAGAAATTCGATACATGATAATAACCCCTAAATATTATTCATTTATAATAACGAACGTGTCGTTTAGGAATATTATTTGCGATTGAAAAATTTGCACACAATATTATTATTTTTCATTGAAATTTTGCAGAGTTAGTCCTCATTAAGACCTATAAACTGGCAACATTTCAACTTTTTTTGGAATTCATTTATCCATTTGGGATAAATGAAATGAGACGGAGGAAAATCTATTGTTCTCTCACAGAAAACCAATCGCTGAACTAAAAAAAACCATATTTCAAATACAAATTTTCAATCTATTTCGACCATTTTTGTGTTCGAAAAATTTTTTTAATAGCTTTTCTATTTTTTCCCATATGATTCAAGCCTTCTTTTATTTTTCCAGCTAGTCTTTTGGATAATTGGAAAATAATTAATATGGACAGGAAAAGTGACAACGTCGTACCGTTCGAGGTCTAAGTTGGCAGCACTGATTTACTCCGCTGTTACGTTCCTTCCCATAGTGAAATGTATAATCACAACTCTATTCGTACTTCCCGCGCTAACCCCTCCACGATTTCTAATCTTGATATTGTCGCTATTCCAAATTGCGATCCTCATTTTGTTCTCCTGAATTTCTTTATTAAATATCGATGACTTAATTATCTGCAATATCATTAAATAATATCACATCTCTTACGTTTTCATCTTGAAATGACACACGCCGAGATATATTATGCAATGAGAATAACAGAATACTGTGACGTCTGGGTGTTATGACGGAATCGTCATTCTGGAATGATTTCGTTTGTGATATAGTGGCTTCTTGCGTCTGGTACGTGACGAGGACGAAGGGTCGAGTGATATTCAAGTCTTCTATTTCCGCGGCACAGACTGCCCAATGAGAAAGTTTGGCTTTACGACTGGGACACTATCCCCAGACTGATGTGGAATACGAATCTGGCCCCGCATACCCTCGTCTCCATCACCATCAAACTTTATTTCGACCATTCCACAGGTCCAACTGACCCTATTCACAATTCTGATTAATTTTCATTTGGTTGAGTGGAGTTTTTGGGACAATACCGAAGATGAGAAAAATTTTTTTTTTGGATAATTCAATTAGACGGTGGGGGCATTGTCTCCAATCTATACGACTCGATTGCAAGGTGGTTCCTACCGCGAAGAGTAACAAATGGTCATAAAAGTAACACCCACGACAGTTCCAATTTTCTCCGAGCAACCACCATCATCCCATTTCTTGTCCCATTCATGTGAATTACCGATCTGTATTTTTGCTGACTCTTGCGACAAGAATCTGGGGTTTCGTTTTAATTCATTGCTATTCTCCCTATTGCTTACTAATAAAAGCATTGAAATCGTTCAATTTTTAGGTTCTCTAATTTTACGTGGGAATGACGTAGAATAGTCTGAACTGTAAAAATACGAAGTTTGATGACCAACTTTTAGAAAATCGACGGAATAGAGAATTAAAATAATTCCAAAAAAATCGTAATTTTGTCCGATTATAGGTATTAATAAGGACTGACTCTGTGCTCAAGTTCAGTCCAACCGCCCCAGCCGTTTTTGAGAAATCGCTATTTGAGAATCGCCGTTTTTTGAGAAATTACTCGAAAACTGCCTAACCGATGGCAATTCTTTTTTTTCAAAATATTTGTCTCGACGACTTCTATCTCAACAAATGAAAATATATCAGTAGTGAAGTGGTCAAACGGTTCAACTCAAATCCATTCTAGCGCCAGTTCGCGATGAATATCTCAAATTCTAAAGAACTTGGTAAAATTTTCCTAAAAATCTTTTTTATAAAGAAAAGTCAAGACTATCGAAAAAGATCTTACAAAAATTTTCCTCTTTCTTGAATTCCGAGTTATTTAACAAAAACCCAATTAGAGGCTAAGTCGACTTGAACCGATTGACCAATTCACTACTGAAGTTGAAAAAATTTTCGAGATATTTCGAATTTTCGGGTTTTCGATAAAAATCCTTGAACGCACTGTCATTTTTGAAAAAATAAATATATCATCTTGTTGATTTTTGCTTCCGAATAGAAGCATTGTATTTGTGAAATCCGAAATTTTCAGTTTTTTATCAGGATAACTAATTTTGGTCTCAGAAGTTTGAATATGCTATTTGTAGATTATGGCCAGATGTATATATGTATGTTTATGTGACCGATTGTTGTTCGGTAACGATAACTAAAAAAATGATTGTTTAAATGAATCCAATTGTAATTTACAAAATACTGCCCAACGCCATCTTGACCGAATCCGATCATGAGATTGGTTGCATCATCTGTTGTTACGAAAAAATTATTTTGAAATCAATATTCAAGGAAAGGTAAAAAATCTTAACGTTCGGGCGATGTTGGCTATCATGACTCGCCCAAATATATTGACTATATTGTGAAGAAAGCATGTTTCGCCACAAAACAACAATCCTGATTTGATTCTAGCCAAGTTGTAAATTTGACTAGTTTGATTATTCAAAATTATTTTGGGGGAAACGTGATACGCCGAATGGGTTCTTTGTATCACTTATGAGTTGACGATACTTAAGAGAGGGATCAACGAGATGAGGAAAGATCGAGAACAACTGGAAACGTTAATAAATATTGACACGCACACACGATTTAATATTTAACAAATTAACAGTTTATTTTGATTCCGGATACACTTGGATTTTGTTTCGATGTTTACACTTTTAAGTTTAGATGAATACTGAATTTTGTTGTAAGATTTTTGCCGAGAGAGAATCGCAAAGATAGAAGGGGAAGAGGGAGTAGGTTAAAGGGATTATCGATGAGAATGGAAATGTCATTGGTCGAAAACTTGAAGAGGAGGGAGAAAATTCGACTGGAGAAAATAGGATGATTTCTATTGGCTTTTGGGACTGGAAAAACCCAGGCCTTTGTTCGGGTCAGTTGAGGGACTGAGAGAGGCTCGGTCTGCCTAGAAGGAGGGGCACATCTGGAAGGGATTAAGACTATTTTGTGGATTAGGACAATGTTGATGGAGGTGAATTTTGAGGATGGCACAAATTGTCTTCAATAATAATAAAGGGAGCAAACTAAAACGATTGAGAATTGGACGAGGCAGACGGATAACAATAAAAGTATTTGTTATGAGGGAAACGAAATTTTCGAGGATTTGGGAAAGTTCGGGAAATTTCTGTTAATTGAGTTTTTACAACTGTTTCGAAGAAATTGTTATACGTTTTTACCCCAAGACGCGCCAAGCAATAAATGAACGGAAAATTGAAAAGAATGAATGGCGCGTCGAGACGTGTGTGAGGTGAAGGGATGGTTATTTTCTACAATTATTAATTATAATATAAAAAATATTAACTGCGTGTGTTGTCACGCAACAAAGCAATTTCTCACTAATTTTTTTCAGCATTCGATTTAACTGTGATTATGATTTTCGTGACTTTACATGTGGATTTGAATGATTTGCGCTGCGACTCTATCGCTTTTTTAACGGTTCAACCGAAACTGTTGAACCGTTAAAAAAAAGTCAATTTTTCGTTGAACTGGAAAATGTCTATCAGCGTTCATTCAATTTTCCGTTTTATGTTGATATTCATTTTGTATGCCTCGTAATTTCAGAAACGATGAAAATATCATCAGCACAAATTCATAACGAGTGAAGATTATACCGTCCACTTATACAGAACAAGAAGAACCTGAATAGAAAATAACGGCAAAACTCAACCGAGAATTATGTTATCACCGGGAATAAAAGAAAAGTGCTTTGACACGCGAGCGAGTGAGTTCATTGGGTGATGCGCGAATGATATTCGCGTTTTATCTTTTGCAAGTAGTCCAAAGAGGTGTGAGACGTAGAAGTGCACGAAAGGGAGGGAAAAAGCGGAAAGCAACAAAAAAAAAGTAAATAGAGAGAAGGGTAGAAACGCATTTGAGAGGGTGGGTTTAGGTGAGAATGAAAAGGCGGAAAAGAGAAAAGCCCAGTAGATCGCCGTAAATTCACACGAAATAGCTCCAGAGTAAAATATAGAGGTGGCTACATTCTGCATATGTCATCCAAAGCCGTCTATCTTCCACCTTTTCCTCTTTGTCTGTCTCATTCGGTGGACCTCCACTCTGGATCATATGTACGTCGTATATTTCCACGCGCGGTCGCCTCTCGCGACATCTTCCAGCCCCCACATACGCTTCACCAAAATTGCGGTGAATATGTACGACAATTCTAGCATATATTTATATATGGCTTTCATTTTCGTTGCATTTGTGATTCTGCAGTGGAAATGAAATCGTTTTTCGAAGCAGAAAAACTTTAAATTACACGTTCTTTTTCCATTTCACCATAGAATCTTCTCCAACGAGAATTTTAATCCTTCATTGTATGCAATCCGGCAAAACCTTATCTCTAATCAAACCGAAAGAGTTACGCAAGTTTACATTTCTTTAAATTACAAAAGGCATCCCATCTTTGAAAAACAACCCTCGAACGGAAGAACGTCTGATCGGAAATAAAAATTTTTCGACATTCAGCATGACGAAGACAGTGGAAATGGCTAAATCTGTAGCGCTGGACAGAGGGCAGGAGGCCCATAAACCCCAAGATCTCCAGAGCCTACTGGTTTTCTCCTCAAGAACCTGCGGGTACTCCTGCACACGCGGGTGAGAACACGAAAGAGAGTGTCACACGTTCCCATAGCAACTGTGGGACGACTCCGCCTCTGTGACTCCCTCGGTTCGATATATCCCCCGCGAACCCTCTCATCTCTCTCTTCTTCTCTTGTACTGTTTCCAGCGTCGTTTTCCCCTTTTGCTATATCAATGCGCTTGGCATTTTTTTTTCTCTTCCGCCAACTGTAGTGGTAGGAGGTTTCCCTTATTTCTCATTTTCCTCCTTGCCCACCCAAGAAAATACGTCGCCATGGTCTTCATCTATGAGAATAAAGAAATGTATAAAAGAAAGAAGTTGTAGCAGAAAAAAAGATGCGAATAAACAACGGGCGCAAATAATGGAATTCGTATTCACCAGAAAATGCAAAGTTCAGAATTCTATGCTGTTAATTTTGGTTGAAATGTATATTTTTCCCTTTGTACATTTTTACATTCACATAAAATTCGATCGCCTACGAAGCTCATTCCATACAGGTTGTACATCGCTTCTCTCTCTTTCTCCTCACTACATCGTAGCGATTTAATTTTGTTGAGTGCATCCAGTATGCGCGATCTGAGAACATTGGCATATATATCTGTATATATGGATCACATATAAGCCCATATATAACTGCTTTTATTCCTTGTTATGCTAGTGCAATCATCCGGGACGCTGAAAAAAATGTGATATAACCGTTTTTATCATATTTGACGAAGTGAGACTGATTCTTGCTTGTTTCTGGAATATTTTTTTGCAATATTAAAGTGGAAAAAAATGGATTTGGAGGCGCCGGGTATCGATCCCGGTACCTCTCGCATGCTAAGCGAGCGCTCTACTTTTTTTTTTTTATAACAAACTTTATTTTCATTTATTCAACCAGCGATACATATTATACTAATAAGTGTAATAAACTTTTACAAAGAACACTTTTGGTTAATTTACCATTATTGGAGGCTTTGAAACATGTGCCTAGCAGAGGACTAGGATCTCAGAATCTTTTTATCACTCGAGAGTTTAAGAACATTAGTTGACTCTATCTTAATATAATTTTATGTATAAGGTTGGTGCGGAGACACTCAGACAACCTGGCACTATCGGTATTTATTATCTGTAGGGAAAATGGTTGAGAGAAAAAAAAACCCCTTGATGTGATAATGTGAATGTTAATAATTAAAATTAAATTAAAGCTAAGTAGAACCCCCCCCCCTATTTACAATATATACAAGTGATAATATCAATGGGATAACATCCCCTTTGGTTTTAAGTACCAACTAAAAAAAAAGTTAATATTTAAGAGAAGGAAGCTCTGAGTTCAGTCGAGATGGGGGTGTCAGGAACCTCGTTGGTTGTGGCCAGGTGTGAGTTTGGGCTCGGCTCGTTGCTTGAGTTCGTTGAAGTGCACTGCAGTCTCGTCTAGCCACCAAAATTTCTTAGTGGTTCTGGAGTTGTCGTTGAAGTCAATCTCAGGAATGACCATTGAGTACAACCGAGGGATGTCATGGGTGACATTGGTTGGTATTTTTTATCATTTTTGTGTCTACTGAAATGGTAGATCGTAGGCACGTTGTTATGATCTTGTATTATTCCCAAACGATCAAAGTAGGTGAAAGCTTGGGGTTGGATATACCCTGATGAAGCTTCATGAGCAGTGATGACTGGGTCAACAATGCTCAATTTTTTTACAGTGTCGTTGTTTATGGTGGTGAGACCTTGGTAATAGTTACGAGTGAGGTATAGGATGAAGTTATCTATCCTCGTGATATTTGCTGTATCGTATAAAGTCTTATTATTAACACGGCCTTTGTACCCCGAATCAGGGGTTGTGTAGAGTCGAAGAGATGCGCGCAGGCAACGACGTTCGAAGCATCTAATTTTTTCCATTTGAGCAGCCCCTAGGTTCCACCAGGCCGGGCAGGCATACGTGAGGAGGGGTCTTACCAAAATCAAGTAGCATATGATGCGAGCTCGTTTGGAGATATGAGAGTTATGAAATAACCGTGTGAGCGATCTGAAGCGAGTGGTGGCCTTCGTTAGTTGAATATCAGCATGTGTTGAGCATCGGATGCGGCAGTCTATGTGCATGCCCAGGTATTTTACAATGTTTTTCGTGGGAATGATGATTGGCTCACGAGTGTCTGGGTGGAACGTGGTAATTTCAAATGTGATTTTTTTGTGTGATGTGAGAAGAGAGTAAGGCTTCCTGAGGAGTATAGCCTCGCATTTACTGGGGTTCATCCGAAGATTCCAAGTCGAATATAAGTTATTGACTTTATTCACCAGGGTTTCCATTTGATTCTCGATATTGCGAATGGATTTGTCAGCGATGTAAATTATGAGATCATCCGCATAAGCGATTGATCTCGATGGGCCACCTGAGTTCATTCCGAAGGCGTTCAGAATGTCACTGGTGTAGATGGAGAATAGCACAGGCGAATTCACTGTGCCCTGTTGAAGGCCTTCGCGAATGTCAAAGTTTAGAGATGATGTCATACCATTTCCACTGATGCAGAAGTGCTTGTTACGAACCATATCCCATATCATTTTTATGAGGTGTAATGAAAATTCTTTTTTAATAAGTTTGAAGATGAGACCCTCCAACCAAACTGAATCAAATGCTTTCTCGAGATCAATCAAAGTGGCACCCACGAAGTTTCTTCTACTGATCTCGAGATTGGCATCTAAAAGCAATTGATTTATTGCGTGAGTTGTTGAGTGGCGATGTCGAAACCCAAACTGTGTGTCTGGGATGATATTGTTGTCGTTACATTGGGAGACAATGGCTGTGTTTATGATGCACTCAAATACCTTGCTGATGGTAGGCGTGAGGTTGATTGGCCTGTAGCTAGAGGGTTCTGATGGAGGTTTCTCCTTCTTCAGAAGAGGTAGGACTGCCCATATATAACTGCTTTTATTCCTTGTTATGCTAGTGCAATCATCCGGGACGCTGAAAAAAAGTGATATAACCGTTTTTATCATATTTGACGAAGTGCGACTGATTCTTGCTTGTTTCTGGAATATTTTTTTGCAATATTAAAGTGGAAAAAAATGGATTTGGAGGCGCCGGGTATCGATCCCGGTACCTCTCGCATGCTAAGCGAGCGCTCTACCATCTGAGCTACGCCCCCTGTTGAAGGTCTTAGACAAAATGAGCACTTTTTCCTCCGGGAGACACGTTTACAGCCACCTCTGTGAAGAAAAAAAAAATATACAAAAAACAGATGAATTCTACTTATTTCAGTCTTCCTTACTTTGACGGTTACGCTTGTCAGAAAGGAAGTACTATTATTTTCACATCATAGTCATCACCAAATGATGGTGTATTGCCAATAACAATAACTTGGATTGAATCGAGTCTTAATTATCAATCGAATTAGATGAAGCTTCAGTCACCCAAGAAGTTCAGAAAACTTTCATATTGTAATATACCAAGATGCGATGAGGATTCATTGTCCAACATTATAAACTTTAATCCTCTTGCAGGAATTATGAACATGTATTACTTCTTTCAAAATCTTATAGCACTGAGAACTTCCAAAATCAATTCATTAGACTTCCGGATTACGATCTGATAATTGTGATTTTCTAGGTGCGGTTACTGCTTGATGCTGCAAGATTCTGACCAGAGTATCTAGATCCAGGAGTGAATTCTATTCTTATTCCCTATTTTGATTAGTCAAATCCCGACTGGTTCTGTATCCGATCTGGTACTGATCAGAAAGGTCCGATTTTAGTATTTTGATCAGGCAGTTCCAAATAAGCATTACGGTTCTTATCTTAAATTGATCAAAATCAGTTTGTACTGATCAGTGCCTTATTCTAGTCTGATTTCAGTTTCCAGTCGAGAACTACAACTTTTGTATGATGTTAATCTCATGTAAATTATACTGATATCACTTTTGTCGAGACGGTTCCCCCTACATTCATTAATACTATGTATCATTTGACAGTAATGAATACAGAACGAATTAAAGATATTGTAAATGATTATGAAGTGAAATGTATATAGAAACAAAGCTTACATGTTCATCCTGTGTGGCAGAAAGAAGCAGGCACGTGTAACCTTCTTCCAATGTAGATTGCTATCTGGAGTACTTGTCTCATCGACCAAAAAAATACACTAAAAAGAAGAATCAAGTTAAGAATGAGCAATAAAGTAAGTCGTAAATTGGAATGACGTGGAAAATGAATACTGACTTCATGTATTTTTTTACAAGTTTGATTCAACTCCGATTCGCCAATAGTGAGTAGTCAAAGGACCACTGTGAACCACTGAAGACTAATATTCTCTCCAATTTGGTCGTATCACACCCGGAAATATTAATGAGGTAAAAACACACGTTCGTTACAAAAAAATATGATTCCAGGATTATTAATTAACGAATTGTGAAGCACTTCGTGAACTCCTTGGAAAGGAAGAGAATGGTGAGTAAATTCGATAAGGTTTGCATGGTAAAAGTAACCCTTCCTAACTGACGTGTCCTGGATCCAGCAAGGATAAACTTGACAAAAATTTGAAATTCAACTTGATAGATCGGACAGACCAATTGCTTGAAGGCGGACTTTCTTAACTCCTCCAGTACGAGGTCCATATGCAAGGACAATTTGGGCGCTGAAGGTCCCGAATTCGAGGGGTTAACACGGAAAAGCATTAATTTTTTCTCCAATACTGGACGTGTTGCTTTAAGAACACATGTTCAAGAAATAGTACTTTTTCTCGAGTTTGATTAAATCGAAACTCCGGACAATAAAAAAAAAAACATTTTTGTTTAATGAGGGCAAAACGATATTATGGAACGAAAGATTACGCCTAACAAAGTTGTTTTGCTGAGCAATACGTTCATATTTCTATCATAACCACCATATTATTTATGTGGTAACCTTCACAACAGTGCTGTCAAGTTTGCACAATGTGCCTGTCTTCCTTCAATGATATTTTTTTCTTTTTAAGGTTAATACCCCACAGAACGGTTACGCAATTCTCAGCATATGATTCTTGAGGAATTGTTTGTAATTTTTTTTTACAATTCGATCATCACATTTGACACAGATATTTTTTTGCATCTGTTCCAGATAATTTCTGTCTTGGAGTAAATTTCGGATATTCTTTGCGGAAGTGCCAACTTTTTTCATGGTGACGCGTGTGTTACCTTGATTCCAACAAAAGGATCTACTGATTGTGGAAAAACCAACCATCTGGAAAATAATGACCAAACTCATGATCGGAAAGCTACATACAATGTTTAAACTGATCCAATCATATTAGTGTTATAATTATGGTCATTTATTACGCAAGTGATACCTAATTGTCGACTATTGTATAACTGAACACATGGATTGAATAACTATTTGCTATGAGAACAGTCGAGTCGATATTGATAATCAGTGCTTCGCAATAAACTACATATTTGAAGAGCTAGTTGCATGATTCTCAAAAAATTAAAAAAATTAGGGCTCGTCCGGGATTTGAACCCGGGACCTCTCGCACCCTAAGCGAGAATCATACCCCTAGACCAACGAGCCGCACTTAAAATTACAACTTTCACGGACAACCGCCAGAGATCGGTATGGAAAAAATCGAGGACACCGTCCATCCGCCTCAAGGCAGAAAAAAATCTCATCTTCCGTCATACAAACTATACGTATGGAGCTCTTCGTTACCTAAACAGTTTTGACCCAATTAGGAGATTCTCAAAAGTAGTTTCTAGATCCCACCCGTTCGCGGAGAAGTTTTTCAGTCTTCTATTGGCAATGACTGTTTTCATTGACCCCATGTTATGGGAGAAAAAAAAATCCACGTCCTCGGATTATATAAGAACGTCGATCCTCCTTTATAAGATTCATAGAAATTATTGTTCTTTATAATAATTAGCGATCGTGATAATAAGCAATCCCGTAGTAAAATCCATCGATTCGTATACTCAATGTCAGGGTCATCCACTGAGAAGAAGATCGGAATTCCGTTCTCTCAGGTACCGGATAGTATAAGTTGTATAATATCGGGGAAGTGACGGTCACGCAAGATTTTCCATAAGCCAATCAATGTTCGTGGTTATCCCTAAAGACCATACGCTCCAATGAACACTGACGTGCAGAAAAAAAATTGTATAGAAAAGGTGGTGGTTGCTTAGAGTAACAATTTCCTTAGAACAGCCTAAGAATGGAATAGCTCATGCACAGACAAACTTATGTACCCCATCTGCACTGAAGATATATAAAGGGACTAAGTCGTAGTTTAGAACAGTCTTACACGAGAGTTCACAGTTGGCAAACTTCCAAAATATCATAGTTATTACCGGTGGGCTATGTGATTAATTGTTCCATTCCAATAGTTGCACGTTTTGGGAAAAAATCTAACACTATCTCAGAAGATTAACAATTATTCTTGCTCCAAACTGTGAGAACTTTCTCTGAGTCTGGTAAATATACTTATCTCTATCTTAATGTATACATTTATTGTAATTGTAACCTCCATATTTCATTTTTATTTGTCATTCTGAATTTCACTCGGAGTATTATACTCTTCCTTTTTCAAATTTATATGGTGAAAAACCTTGGATACTAGATGAGGAGAAAATTTCACGGATTTTTACGGGAGAGATATAATTAGGGAGACGTGTATATTTAAACCCACACACAGAGGAAATCAATTCTCTTTTGTAGCGTACATGAGAAGCGTTAGCAAATGTGGAGTGTACTAAATGAAATTATGGATCAAATAATGGTCTAAGTTCTAAGATCATAGCTCCATATAAAATGTAATAAAAATGTCAGCATTAAATTCGAAAGTTTAGTTGGGATACTTTACGTCCCAATAAACAAATTAAACGTAATATTTTCAAATGCAACATTACACGTAGTTGGCTCATGTTCATTTTTAGGGATTACAGAGAAAGTCCGGTGAAAGTTTTAAATGTGGTATGAGGTATAAATATTCGTCACCTTCATCTTCCGCGGTCCATTCGACAGTAAATCTTCGATGAATCCGGTTGTAACCAACGAAATGGAAATCGGTCAATCACAGGATCGTGTTAATCATCAACATTAATCACTTTCGTTCATCGTGTTATATAATCAGATGACATATTTCGACCAAATGTTGTGACAATCTAGGTAGTTCTATCAACATACTGAATTGCAAATATTTTCTTTAAGAGCATTTCAGATTTCGGAAGTGATAACCCGTAATCATGGAAAACAAAGATTTTCTTGAGTTCGGAAAAGCGACTCTTGACTTCATAGTTAACTATAATGATACCCTGAGGGAAAGAGATGTTCTGCCAAGTGTTGAACCCGGTTATTTGAGCGAACTAGTACCAGCTGAAGCTCCAGAGAAGCCGGAATCTTGGCAGGAAGTTTTGAGTGATGTAGAACGAGTCATATTGCCAGGAGTGAGTGCATTTTGCAAGTTATGAAGCAGTTATATTGAGAGAAAGGATTACTAAAACCCAAATTTTTATAATCAATGGAATTATTCAAGTTCAAATTGGCTATGAAACAAGCAAAAACATCAGAATTAGTTTCCAAGTTTAGTAATCTGTTCTAATCTGATAGTGAAAAGAAATGAAAACTGTCATTTATGCAAAAACTAGGTAACACATTGGAATTCACCACATTTCCATGCCTACTATCCAACTGCCAATTCCTATCCAGCCGTAATGGGTGAACTCATGAGTGCCGGGATAACAACACTCGGATTTTCCTGGATATCATCACCTGCCTGCACCGAATTGGAAGTCGTTACTATGAATTGGTTGGGGAAAATGATGGGGTTGCCAAAAGAGTTCCTGAACTGTAGCGAAGGACCTGGTGGCGGAGTTCTACAGGTATTTACCGTCTCTGTATTGTGAAATTAAATGAATGAGAATGTCGAGTCGGTATAGTACACACAAGAGGCATCGATATCGCTGAGTTATCTGGTCGATTTTGGACTAGTTGAAATGTAATTACATAGAATTAACTCGTTCACAAAAACCTATAAGTGTCCACAGTCTTCGGAATTCGAAAGAATTTTGAGTAAATTGAAAAATAAAATTTCAAAAAAATGAGGGCTCGTCCGGGATTTGAACCCGGGACCTCTCGCACCCTAAGCGAGAATCATACCCCTAGACCAACGAGCCAACTATATTTACTACAGCAAAATGAAGAGTATAAAAGTCGCAGGTCTGGATAACATATTCCATTCGTTAATAAAACTTATAAAAATTACAACTTTCAGGGTTCGGCAAGTGAATCAACTTTGGTTGGCCTACTGGCAGCGAAAGAGCGCATGGTTAGGCATATGAAACGCCAAGATCCAGATTTGGACGCTGGGCTGTTGAAAGCAAAATTCGTAGCCTATACTTCAGGTAAATTGAAATTATTGAAGTCATCTCATACTTTTATTTCAACTGCTATACGTTTCAACTCTTACCTTCTACTTTCTCACTCTTCAGACCAATCGAATTCGTCCGTTGAGAAGGCGGGACTCCTAGGCTCAATGCCGATGAGATTGTTACCGGTTGATGAAAACTGTTCTCTTCGGGGAAAAACTCTTCGAGAAGCGATGGAGAAAGATAAGAAGGCTGGTCTCATCCCCTGTTACGTGGTTGCAACCCTCGGAACCACCGGCACTTGTGCCTTCGATAACCTGAACGAGATCGGACCAATCTGCCAAGAGAATAATGTCTGGCTTCACATAGACGCTGCCTATGCAGGTATGTTAGCCATTCTCTATAAAATATCAATCATCGAAGCAGTCTTTCTCTAATTTATTCTCAATAATTTCGATTGAAGGTGCTGCCTTCGTATGTCCTGAATACCGACACCTCATGTCTGGAGTGGAATATGCTGATTCCTTCAATTTCAATGCTCACAAATGGCTTCTCACTAATTTCGATTGCTCGGCTATGTGGTGAGTTTCCAATTTTTTAAAAGATATATATTAGATTAGAATCGGTTGTTACATCCTTTGTCTGTTCTAGGGTGAAGGATGCTGGACAACTCATTAATGCCTTCAACGTCGACAGAATTTATTTGGCTCATGACAAGCAAGGACTAGCACCTGATTACAGGGTAAGTAAATCTGACTGATTGCTGTCATCCGCATATTGAGAGAGAACAATTTCCGGGATTGCAAAAATATTTATAACTTAATGTCTTCTAAAAAAGATCATAAATTCTAGGAAGAACCAAATTAGTTCCATATAAGGCTGAACAAAATTGCATTGCTGCTGTAAAATTATTCGCATACACTTTGTATAAAAAAATCCATTCGTTCCACTTTAAAGTTGAATAATTATGCGCAAGAATAGTGGATCGTTTGCATATGTTTGAAGAGATTATGAAACAAACTTGAAAAGAGAACGGAACTGCAATCCAGCTCCACCAGAATGGGATGCAATTCCACGAAATTTTCCCTCTTAATTTTGAAAATTTATTTCTGTAGCACTGGCAAATACCTTTGGGCCGCCGATTCAGATCTATGAAATTATGGTTTGTAATGCGATTATATGGAGTCGAGGGTCTCCAAAAACACATACGTCATTCAATAGAAATGGCAAAAAGGTTTGAATCACACGTACTATCTGACAACCGTTTTGAACTTGTCACCCAAAGATCTATGGGCCTCGTCTGCTTCAGAATGAAGGTAATTTTGGACTTGATGAGCTTAACCCGGGAAATTCAATTTTTTCCTTATCATACTAATGTAATGTGTAAATGTTTCAGGGTGACAATTCACTGACACGCCAACTCCTTGATCGATTAATGGCGAGAAAGCACATCTACCTGATTGCTGCGACTTATCGCGAGAAATTGATAATCCGTTTTGCCGTATGCACTCATCTTACTAAAGCCGAGGACATCGATTTTGCATGGAACGAGATAAAAGGACAGGGAGATGAAATACTATCAGCGAAATTGCAACAGGAGATCGCATTGAAGAAAGAGGAGGAAAATTTGAGTAGCGAGTATTCTGGGAAAGAAGGCGGAATCGCAGCTCGGTTGAAAAATATGAAGATTGAAAATGCAAAACTATCACAAAAAATATCGTAATCAGGAGTCATTGTTAATATGAATACGCGTAATCGACATAAGTTATTATTTTAAGTGTTAATTATCAAATGCAATTATCTTAAAAGTTGTTTATAACTGTTCAATGATTATTGTTATGCACTTGTGCAATGAGTGATAGATAATAATAAAAATAAATCAATAAAATGTATGATCGCAAGTGTACTTAGTTGCCTACTAAAAAACCGGAAACTCCCATTTTTCTTTCAGTACAATTTTTTTGGAAAACAAATTTTAATTAGGAGTCTGTTGTATTTTTTTATTGATTTTAATAATTAAGAATTAAAAAAACAAAAAACTTCGATTTTTCTCTCAATCCAATTTTTTTTTGAGAAAAAATTTTAATTAGGATTCTGTTGATTTTTTATCGATTTCAATAATTAAGAACTAAAAAAACAGAAAACTCCAATTTTTGTTCAAGTCCAATTTTTTTTTAGAAAAATTTTTAATTAGAATTTTATTTTTTTATAGATTTCAATAATTAAGAAATTTTTGCGTGCGATTTTAGTACATATTAGATTAAAAAAACATTAATTGTGATTGGGATTTTTCCTATAAGAATTCCTCAGCATTAATTTCGTGAGTTTTTCTTTATTTCCTAATGGAAATGAAAAAATCCACCAGGAAAAATTGGAAAGGCGTATGCCGAGGAATTTCTGTAGAAAAAATGTCCAGAGAAGAAAATTTGTGAAATTTTTAGTGGAAATCGGCGAAAAACAAATAGGATTTTCTACCAAACGACTTTTCGCCAGATTTTTTATTTTTTAATACCTCTGAATCTGTCGAATTTGCGGAATATTCATAGAAATTATTTTTGTAGTTCAAATTTTCCTTCACAAAAATAATTTTCGTATAAATGTTTCATCCCGTTTCCCCTCGAGACATTCAACGAATTTCACAAAGTGGAAATGACTCACCTCGTTCTGCACTTCATTACTTTTATGCTTCAGCAAAAGATTGACTATCACTTATGAAAAAAAAAAATACACCTCACTTAAATGAACTGAAAATTGTATTGTTCATCTCCTGAATTTGTGGAGTCTCCGTTAAATCAAATGACTTATTAAAAATGACTCTTTTCGACTCGCGAGAAAATTCCTTTGTTCATCTCCGAGAACAACGGACTAAACGCGTTGTGAAATTGTTGTCAGCTGTAGTCAGGCGAGAAATGAATCACTTTACTGTCCCCTTATTCCCAAAATTTTATAGAAACTAGTTTATTATCGAGAAAATGATTGATAAGTTGAATTGAATTCTACGGAGACGTTTATTTCCTGCTTTTGTAATACGAATTTGAGGAGCTCGTTCCACCGCACTTCCACAACATACACTAATCCGCCATCTTGTGCTCAGCTGAACAACTCGAGCTCAAGATTTCCGCCCTGCATTACCGACCAAACGGGCGGGAAAATTAGAACCTCCTTTTAATGAACAATCGAATGTCTCGCAAAACTGTCATTCGTGTGATTTTGACATGACTTTGTATCGTTTATTTTTGTTTATCACGAGAGTTTCAGTGAATAAATTGTAATTCCGACCGCTTATTCATGAAGAAGGAAAAATTACGAGTCTAATGTGAAATATACCGGATGAGATGCTCCTAGCGCGAATCCGGCTTCGGCTCTGGAGACCACCAAAATCAATTACGAGGTAATTTTTTAATACAAGAAAAACTAACCAAGGGGATGCAAACAAAATGAGGGAATTTTCTCGCTAGATTTTTTGCGAAAGAGAAAGGATCGGAAGTGGTAAAGAAAACCCCTCCACCATGTCCGCAGGGTCTGAAACTGGAGTCATGCCAGTTGGACCCTTGTATGTTGGATCCATGCAAACCAGAACCAACGGTGGTGATCATCGGAGCGGGAATGGCAGGACTATCGGCTGCTCATCGACTGGTCCAATGTGGACTGCAAAATTTCACTATTCTAGAGGCTACAGACAGGTTTTAATTCGAATAATAATATAAATTCGCGGGTTCTTATTATTAATAAGATTATTACACAGCCACAGACAAAAAAAATTAATAGAGAAATTTAGCGAATTTGCTAGGGAATTCTATTGGATTTCTATTGAACTTCCATTGAAAATTCTAGCAGTTTTTGATCTTCAAACTGCGCTGATTTATTAAAAAATTCCGCAACTTGACTGCGTGTTTTCTCTATAGACAATATTCGATAGAAACTATTTTATTGGAAAACTTGGTGGAATTCAATCATTTCATACCATTTTTTCTATTAAAATATTTTCTACAGGAATTTATTGACAGAAATGTTTAAAGTTTTTTTCACTCTATAAAAAAAACTTGGAAAATTTCAGTCGATGGCTGAACGTATAAAAAATAAAATTCTACTGAGATGTTCCCTATTAAATATTTTCTCTTAAATTTTCATTGGAAGAAAAAGTGAAGAAAAACTGCAGAATTTATGAATAGAATTGGCGAAAAACTAATAGAATGTCCAATAAAAATTCAATACAAGTCGAATAGAATTTTCCACCGAATTTACAAAAATGTTCTATTTAAATTTTCATTTTAATAATATAAATTTGGGGCCAAGTAAGTGAATAGGACAGGCCGATGTAGAATATCAAACTAATTAATTCAGTAGCGAAGTGGTAAAACGATTCAAGTGAATTGTGACTCTTGCCCAGTTTTCGATGTATATCTCGAGATCTAAGAGAGATAGCAAAATTTTTATTATGAACTTTTTTGTAGTCTTTAATTCACTCTACAAAAAAGGTCATTATAAAAATTTCGTTATCTTCCTTAGATTCACAGATATTCTTTAAAAACTCAGCCAAGGAATAATAATATATTTCGATACGAGTGCGTAAAAGTGTTTTTTGACCAGTGGTAGGTGTGTAGCTCTCGCCGAAGGCGAGTGCTACCCTCCTAAGGGCCAAAGAACACTTTTATCACTAGTGTCGAGCCGTATTTTTCATCACGATGTGTGGAAAGTGGGATTTTGCGCACGTGAAGCGTGCTAAAAATTTCACTTTCCGCACAAGTGACGAAATATACTATTTCCTTGCAAAAAACAGACCAGGTGGACGAATTCACTCCTGCTGGCTGGGAGACGTCGTAGCAGAGATGGGGGCGGATTGGATCGAGGGTGGCTGCGTAGCAAATCCAGTCTTCACCCTGGCAGCCCAAGAGGGCCTCCTAAAACATCCCCTTTTTCGAGCAGAGCCCACGAAAAGTCTTTTCTGCACGAGCGATGGTCGAGCAATCGATCTTCCCGTCAGCATCACCGCTTATCATACTTTTAAACAAATTGAGCAACAAGCAGCTGCGTTATTCTCTCTGGGTTGTGGTCGAGCTCACGGAACTCTGTTAAATTTCATTGGCGTGAGAATTCAACAGGAGTTGCACAATTTTCCGGAGGAGCAGAGGTAGAAAAAAATCGATGGTTTTTTTTCTATTCTAATTGATAATTTAAAAAAATTCCGTTGAAGATTATGCCACTTTACCGTCTTATTTTTTTTAATTTTTTAAAGAAAATATTTGAGAGAATAAAGTCGATGAATTTTTATTTTTCTATAGAAATTCTAGAGCATAAATTTTCTCCCCTGTATTATTAATTAATTCCTATGATAGAATCCAAGAAAAACATGAAAATTCAGACCCCACAAATTTTGCAGAAAAAATTTCAACAGAATGAGCTATATAAAAAATCAATATATATTCACACGAAAAAATTTAAGAGAAAAATCTAGCGAATCTGTCAGACAATTCTACTGGATTTCTATTGAGCTTTCCATTAGTTTTTGACTGATTCTATTAGAATGTTCAATAGAAAATATTCAATAGAATACAACATATTCTATTGACATATTTTCAGTAGAATTTCCTCAGCTCAAAATTAAAAAATTTTTTTCCTTCCATTTTTCTTTTTTTTTCCTCAAGAAAATCAAACAAAAAATTGAAAAATTTGAGCTGAGGAAATTCTATAGAAAATATCTCAGTAGAATAAGTTGCAATTGAAAAATTGAATTATATTAATTTTTTTTATAGACTGTTTTCTATTAAACGGAATCTAATAGAATTGTCTGGCGTATTTGTTGCTACTTCTATGAAATGTTTTCATACGTGTACTTTTTCCATGAAGGAATATCTATTGAGAAAAACCCAGCGAAGTTAAATAATTTTTAAAAGAATTGCTGATGAAAAACAAACAGAATTTTTACATGACATTCTCATAGAATTCCAATAGCAATTCAGCAAAAGTTTATCGTGCAAAATTTACATTTCAGGTACGACGCTGCCAGAGTTATGTACGGAATGACGAATTTAGTGAGATGTCGATGTGGCGATGACCTATCTATGGTATCGGCTGATCAATTCGGAAGTTACATTGAAATTCCTGGGGGAAACGTCAGGGTTCCCCTTGGATACGTCGGCGTATTAGCTCCACTCCTGAGAGATCTGCCGAGTTGTTCTTTGAGGTATTGTCTCCCTGATACTACCGTACACGCACGAAACAATTTCAAAGAGAAATCTAGCAAATTCGATTAAAAATTCTGTGGACTTTCTATTCATTTTATTTTTGTTTGGTCCTTTTTTTATTCAAAGGTACATCATATATTTACAGTATTTACATTATTAAAATATTTTTTTTAAAGTTATATACATTTTTTCACATTTTTATTTGGTCACGTGATGAATCTCGATTTTTAAGTTTCGTATTGTTCTTCTTTGAGTTTTTCTACACTATTTACGTGTTTCAAGTGTGAATTATCGATTACAATTAGGTATTGCTTAGTGTTACGTCAAAAAAATACAGAAAATTAATTCTTCAATTTTTGTTGCATCTGTGGGAGAAAAAAGCACTCATTTCAGTTGAAAATTCTATTAATCTTCGACCGATTCGATTGAAGAAAAAATTAGTAGAATTTAATCTTTCTACTGAGACAGTCCCCGACTTTCTATTCATTTTATTTTTGTTTGGTCCTGTTTTTATTCAAAGGTACATCATATATTTACAGTATTTATATTATTAAAATATTTAAAAAAAAATTATATACATTTTTTCACGTTTTTATTTGGTCACGTGATGAATCTCGATTTTTAAGTTTCGTATTGTTCTTCTTTGAGTTTTTCTACACGATTTACGTATTTCAAGTGTGAATTATCGATTACAATTAGGTATTGCTTAGTGTTACGTCATAAAAATACAGAAAATTAATTCTTCGATTTTTGTTGCATCTGTGGGAGAGAAAAAGTACTTATTTCAGTTGAAAATTCTATTAATCTTCGACCGATTCGATTGAAGAAAAAATTAGTAGAATTTAATCTTTCTACTGAGACAGTCCCCGACTTTCTATTCATTTTATTTTTGTTTGGTCCTGTTTTTATTCAAAGGTACATCATATATTTACAGTATTTACATTATTAAAATATTTTTTTAAAAATTATATACAATTTTTTCACGTTTTTATTTGGTCACGTGATGAATCTCGATTTTTAAGTTTCGTATTATTAGTCTTTGAGTTTTTCTACACTATTTGCGTGTTTTAAGTGTGAACTATCGCTTACAATTAGGTATTACTTAGTATTACGTCAAAAAAATACAGAAAATTAATTCTTCGATTTTTGTTGCATCTGTGGGAGAAAAAAGCACTCATTTCACTTGAAAATTCTATTAATCTTCGACGGATTCGATTAAAGAAAAAATTAGTAGAATTTAATCTTTCCACTGAGACATTCCCCGACATGAATTTCGTCAAGTTTTTTTCACTATTTTTTCTTCTCTTTTCAGTGAAAAAATCAAACATAAAAAACTCGAAAAATTTAAGCCATGAATTTCTATAGAAAATATCACAATAGAATAAATTATATAGAAGAATCAAATCCTATTGATTTTTTTATAGCATATTTTCCATTGAATTTCTGCGCAATTTTTTAATACAATCCGCCAAGAACGAATAGAAATTTTCATAGAATTCTAATACAATTTGCCAGCCAATTCGCTAGTTTTTTCTATGAAATTCCATGGTATGTCTAATTATCGAAATTAGCAACCATAACATGCATTGTTTCCTCAGGTACTGCAAGCCTGTGAGTTGTGTGAGATGGGGAGCAGTGAGTGACTTCTGTCCTCGTGCGGTCGTTAAATGCTGCGATGGCGAGGAATTTCTAGCTGATTATGTCATAGTCACTGTACCGCTTGGAGTATTGAAAAATCAACACGACAAACTCTTCTGTCCTGCATTGCCTGCAGACAAAGTCGATGCTATTTGCAAGCTTGGGTACGGATATGTCAACAAAATTTTTCTGGAGTATGCGAGGCCCTTTTGGGTTTGGAGAGAAGGGAATATAAACCTTGCGTGGTCAGCCGATGAACTTTCAGACAGATGCGATTGGGTAAAAGGTATATAAATTATATGTCTACAGGAAAAATGATCTGATAGATTAATTAGAGGCAACTTGACATGATGTTAACGAGATGAAATTCAACGAGAATGATTTCCTGTTCCACGAGATGTGAAAAATTCTAATTTATTTTATAGAAAAAGGACCAATTAGTTCGATTATTGGTCTGGTTCGAACACTGGTTGGTTCACCCGATACAAAGAATGTGGTTTATATATTTTTTTATATGAATTGGGCCAATTTAAGATATTTTTTTACATATTTTTCAAAACATGAATTTTTCCGTGCGGGTCATTTCTCGTGTAATGAAATCAAAATCAATATCTAGGAATTGCACACATCGAAGAACTCCCAGGTTCTCAACACGTCCTCTGCGCCCTGGTGAGTGGTCGTGAGGCCGCGGAAATGGAGCTCTGCTCCGATGAAGAAGTGGTGGAGTCAATCACCAGGACACTCAGACAATTCACTGGAGATCCGACACTTCCATATCCCTCCAACATCCTAAGGAGTAAGTGGTGCATGGATCCGCACTTCGCTGGGGCCTACAGCTATATGGCAATGGACAGTACAGTGGGACATCAGTGCGATCTCTCCAATCCTCTCCCTGGTAATGAACGAACAAAACAACCCTTGATGTTCGCAAAAAAAATTTTTTTCATCACGCTGTGACGAAAAGTGAACTTTTCATCACGCTGTGACGAAAAGTGAACTTTTCGGCACGCTCGGCGTGCCTAAAAATCCAATTTCCGACACATTGTGATGAAAAATATTGTTCGTAACTCGTGAAAAAATGTTTTTTAGCTCGTGGGATTATATCACTCGCCTTCAGCTCGTGATATAAACCTCCCACTCGCCAAAAAACACTTTTTTGCACTCGTTAGGAAATATACTATTTCGAGAAAAAATTGTAGAATTTAAAAAAGGAACTTCCTCCCCCTGGGTCGGCAAGTTGAATGCATTCTCTCAACAGTTTTCCGTTTTTTTCAGGCTCTTGTGAACCAATTGCCCCAATATTACTATTCGCCGGTGAAGCAACGATCCCCGGACACTACAGTACAGTTCACGGAGCAAGATTGAGTGGAATTAGAGAAGCAGAAAGGATAATCCAACTCACGAAACGCTTCGGTGGACCCCCGAAAACACCTCCCGATGATAAATGCAAGCCTGCATGCCCCTGAATTGTAAGGGAAAAATTCCCTCGTCAAATCTCTGGCTGTGTACAAAATAAAACACCATAATTACACCTAACAATCATTTTTTTATTTTTCTTCTCAACGATCGTTATATGATATGATGACAACAACAATTATCACGTGGATATCGAATTTACATCGAGCTAAACGAATGGCAAGATAAGACATTGTTCCAGTACATTGAGAAAAAATTACTTTTGCTGAGGAACTATTTTCTTGAGAGATGAAATCATTCTTTCGAGAAGCACGAGAAAAAGAACGATGTCGAACAATATTTTTGACAGTGATGTTACGTTCAGCGAGTGGCTGAACTTCTTGATGCTTTTTCGTTTACAAGTAAACGAAAAGACTTTCTGTTCACTTGTTTTTTTTACGAGTAAACGAAAAGGCACTTTTTGGCACGAGGTGAACTTAGGAGCAGTGTCAAAATAGTATATTTCGTTACGAGTGCGGAAAAGAGTTTTTTGCCTTCGTGCTCGAAGGCTTCGTACTCGCCTTCGGCTCGTGCTATAAACCTCCCACGAGCCAAAAAACACTTTTCCCACGAGTATCGAACGATATTTTTCATCACAATGTGTGGACGCGTGCCTAAAAAGTTACTTTTTATGTCAGCGTGATGAAATAGTATATTTCGTCATTAGTTATTATTTCGTCCACGCCTTCGGCTCGGGCTGTAAACTCATATTCGCCAGAAAAGTTTTTGTCCGTCACATGACGAACTAGTATATTTCGTTACGAGTGCGGAAAAGTGTTTTTTGGCTAGTGGAATTAAATCACTCGCCTTCGGCTCGTGCTATAAACCTCCCACTAGACTAAACACTTTTCCCACGAGTATCGAACAATATTTTTCATCACAATGTGTGGACGCGTGCCTAAAAAGTTACTTTTTCGCACAGCGTGATGAAATAGTATATTTCGTCATTAGTTATTATTTCGTCCACGCCTTCGGCTCGGGCTGCAAACTCATATTCGCCAGAAAAGTTTTTTTCCGTCACATGACGAACTAGTATATTTCGTTACGAGTGCGGAAAAGTGTTTTTTGGCTAGTGGAATTAAATCACTCGCCTTCGGCTCGTGCTATAAACCTCCCACTAGACTAAACACTTTTCCCACGAGTATCGAACAATATTTTTCATCACAATGTGTGGAAAAGGGACGTTTCGGACACGCTTCGCGTGCCTAAAAAGTTACTTTTTCGCACAGCGTGATGAAAAATATTTTTTGTCATAACGGCTGTAAGCAGTGATACACGGACGGATAGCGTCCGTGAAAGACTGCCGTACGGCCGGAATGACCACAAAAAATTCTTCTCCCAAAAAGGAATTCCTTCGCAAAAAGCATTTTTTCTCTCAGTGTACATAAGTACAACAGGTACACTCTCCATCTCCAACATTCTTGAATACTTTCCCGTTGGTCCCATTGAATAAATCATTGTTTCAGTTTTATTGCTAATATGCTATAGCTCGGTTGCTTATCCTGAGCTGTTGGACGCCAGCTAAATTTATTTATTGTCCTAACTGCAGCGGTATTTATCAAATGCATGTAACGGCACAAATATTTATTTTATAATTTTTTTTATTTTAGTAGTGAAGCGATAAAACGAACTTTCTCTGAATGTTTTTGCAGCCGAGATATATGAAGAATATTTTTTTCGTTTTTCCTTATTTGATGGTTATGGTCATCTTCATAATAATAAATTTAGCTGTAGATCATAGGAAAGAGGAAAGCTAAAATAATTGGCGAAACGTCGCGTCGTTAATAATTTGATGATCTCCAACTTAATTTTTTTGGCGGATTTGCTTTTTGATTTTTATTATTTCTGTCTTTGTTATTGTTAACTTGCACTTCTGACTTTTTAATACTAAGCTATTATACAGCTTATTGTCTTTCCCCCCTTTGCAATAAGGGTATTGTATCTTTTTCGCAAATAACCAAATCATCAACTTAATTTTTTTGATTGAATTTTCACCGCAAAAATGTCTTCGTGGAAATTCAACTAGTTGTATTAGATTCAAAAATATCTATCGAAAACTGACAATTAGATTTCGCCTGGAAATAACCCGCTGATTTTTTCGTCAATATCTCTGGAGAAAAATAAGAAATCGAAATTCCATGGAAATCTTTTTTAAAAGATTTTTAAAATTTGTCTATTACATTCCAAGAAATATATCGATGAAAATGAGTTTTCATGAATTTTGCATCGATCTGCAATAATTATTTTACAATTATTCGAGATATTCAAATCAGATAGCGAAATCAAATGAGGACTCTTTTTCAGTTCTACAAAAAAAATCTCCATGAAAATTTCGTAATTCGGCCTAAATTCGGAACATTTGCAAAGAAATCGAGTTGAGACATCTCGTTTTCACCGCTTCACTACCGGTTTCTCTACAATCTGTCATAATAAAAATAAATACCAACTATTCACCTACCGATATATACATAAAAAACTCAATCTCTAGTAATGTATTTACAAAACGAAAGAAAACGTCGAGTCAATTCGTTCCAGTCGCAAAATATCAGAGGAAAAAAGTCTGCGCCCAAGGTAAATTTGATTGCGGAATAAATCCCACGTACAGGTGATTAAAAACTATTGCGGAACGAGTGGGTGATCGACGGTGGGGGATAACATCGAGACACTTGTAACATCAAAGCAACTGTCATAATATCTAGAGACCCGCAGACTCGATCAGTGAAAGTTGCACAAGGTCGGTGTCAGCGGGTGCATGGCAAAGGTTCAAACTTGGTGATGTGTTTCTTCGACATTGATTAGGACTGATTGCAAGTGGCTGGGGCTAGTGCACGACAGCCACGTGTTATGTGCGCCCGCCATCACTTGGAGACTGATTGCTCCTCGAGGACCTCGTCAGCGCGAAGTTTTATCTCCTTCCAGGAATTCTCGATGTCTTTGCTCTCGCTGAATCGTGAGCATATGGCCACACGGAGGAAGTACGTGTCGTTTATCTTTGAGGGGACTAAGTGGATGAGACCAGCGCCGTTGATCCTTTTCAAGAGGGTTTCGTTGACGTCATTTGAAGCCTGGCAAATTGAAGATGAGATGAAAATTCATTAAGGACGTTTATTTATTCTGGGGGAATCTCATTTTTTATTTTCGAGGGAAACTATTTAATTTTTTCTTCCGAATAGAAGTTTTGTAATTGATCGATTTTTTTTCTCTAATTTTGCTTGGAAATGACTTAGAATGTCACGAAACGTCGAGATATCATGTTTTTAGAGAATGTATGTGTGTACTTCCGTATGTGCATGCAAAATTCAGGGAATTTTTTTATAAATTTTCACAAAAAAGAACTAAAGTGAGAGATAAAAATCTAAAATTTTGGCTCGCAATTGGTATTGTTTGAGAGCACATCTAGGCGAAACTTCAGGTCAACCGGTCCAGTAGTTCTTGAGATACAGCAATTCCGAAAAAATTTTCTTTTCTCAATATCTCGAAAACTACTATCAAATGAACTTTTTTTTCTATACGAATTATTTCTATACATCAATTTTTACATCAATTTTTGTTTTCAAACAAAAGATGTCTAAACGCTCCAGAGAAAAATGTAGAGAAATTTCGCGACTCCATTCGAAATGTTTCTATACATGTGACAGTGGGTCCCATAGGATCAAACCTACAGAAATCATATAGAAATAATTTGTATGAAAAATATCCGTATAGAAAATTTGTATACGATTTTTTCATACGTGAAGGAGCGGTCACATCCCTTCTGACAGAAAGGCTCGGCCCCTGCGTATTTTTTTACTGAATTTAAAGTGATTGACCCTTTTTTTACCACCATTCAGATTTGTTGAATTCTTAAATTTAAATTACTGAATTTTTTCGGTTACGGAAACAAATGATTTGAATAGAGACATTTTCAATGAATAATTAAGATCATTTCCTGTATTTTTCAAAATTTTTCTTCATGAATACGCAGAAATTGACTAAAAATGGACCTGCATTTTTTCGTAAAAACTGAAAGTGAAATTGGCTGTAACATATGCCACCTGAAGGCTAAAAATAAACTGACCGCGTTCCTGCGAAGCACAAACCGTATGAAAGTCTTCAGCCAACGGATGTGTTAACAATACGACGTTTCAACACTTGACGAATCAAACAAATATAACTATGAATCCAGTTTTTGTGATAGTTTCCAACAGGATCAAGGTCGTTTTTAAGAAGTGAATGGAGAAGTTGAGTGCGATATTTACCTTGAGCCTGAAGCAAACAAGCCCGAGAACGACTTCAGCTACAATTTCAAATCGTGAATCACTGAGGACTAGTTGTTCAAATTCCTTCGCTAGGGAGACGTGCTTGCGTATGAACTTTTGGAGATTTTCTACTCCGTAGATGCGGAGGACGAACCAGAGTTTTAGGGCGCGGAAACGTCGTCCCAGGGGGATTTGCCAGTGCTAATGAGAAAAAAAATGGGAAATCGGTTAGACATTTCGTAAGGCGTATAAGAAATTACATGTATTTGCTTTTCGCATTGAAAAAATGTCTAAATCAAAGATCCAAATCGATTCAGAATTCGTGAAACGTTCAGTCGCGACAATAAAAGAATTTACGGCCCGGGTTTACTATCTTTCGAAAGTTATCTGTTTTTTTTTATCTTTCGTAATCCAAAATTGTCAATTGAGTGGTACATCATGTAGAAATTCCCAAAAATTATGATAGAATGATAAAAAAAATATAAAAAATTCTGAACTTTTTCAAACAGCGTTTTTAATTGGGATTCAGAATGAGTTGAAAAAAGTGGAAATTACAAATATCTGATTCGCTGTGGCAAATTATCTATTAGCTGTCATTTTCCATGGTGGATAACAAAACACTAACTCCTCATGGGAAGTGACAGCTAGGTGTCTCAATTTTCAAAACAGTGGTATGTGGTCATCTGCCAGTTTTATGTGATAAAAATGTGATTAAAAAATTCTCCAAAATATTACAACTTTTTTCAAAGAGCTTTTTCCGTAATCAATGTCTCTGTGCAGTGTGGGAAAAGATTTACGAAATCAGTCTTCCCCCTGCATGATATTGGGTGACAGGCCGCCATTTGTCACCGTAAATCAGATACATTTTTCAATTTCTTGTTATTCAACTTATTCTGAATATAAATTAAAAATGCTCTTTGAAAAAATTAAGAATTTTTTCTACTTTTTTTTGATTATTCATTCATAATTTTTCAAAACTTCTGGATGATGCAGAACTTAATTGACCATTTCAGATAACGAAAGATGAAAAACACATCGAGATAACGTTCGAAAGATAGTCAAACTTCGTTGACAGACTCATAATTTTTGTGGGTATGAATAATACACACCCTATAATCTGGTGCTGAACCCTGCATATCATGTTTCAAGTACAACGGATCTACATTGAACGCGTTTATCACATAAGTTGGATCCTTCAGCCACATGGTTGAACAATCAAAATTCACTAGCATCCATTTGTGTGGGTTGAAATTGAAGGAATCAGCCCTTTCAATTCCCTTCATCAAGTAACGAAATTCCGGGCAGATGAATGCAGATCCTGAAATCGAAAGACAAATAATTTAATTTAGTAATTTACGACAATTTGCAAATGAATTGTTTATTGATCTTTGAAATTATTTTTCATAAACATCTTTAAATGTGAACGAAATGAATAATTCAATTAACGGATGAATTAATTAATTCTCTCATTAAATTGACGAAAAAAACAGTTTTCAATCCACTGATTCATTCAGAATTCAATGAATAAACTCTTCTCTCTATTCAATTCGATTTATTTACATTAACATCACGAGATTTAATAAAAAATTTGTCTGGAGAATTTTTCCGTAAAGAAATCCCATTAGAAATCCATTTGCAAAAGCTCTTCGTTTTCAACATATTTTATAGATAATTTGGACACAAATCTTTTACTGATCTTTGGGATAATTTTTTACGAACGTTTTTAAATTTGAACGAAATGAATAATTCAATTAACGGATCAATCAATTGATTTTCTCATTAAATTGACGAAAAAGACAGCTCTCAATTCACTGACGAATTCAGAATCAAATGAATAAACTGTTCTCTCCATTCAATTCAATTTATTCACATTAACATCGCTAGATTTAAGAAAAATTTATCTAGATAATTTCTCCATAAAAAAATTCCACTAGAAATGGATTTCTACAAGCTCTTCATTTTCAACATATTTTAAGGATGACTTGCGTACAATTTATTTATTTATTTTTGAGATGATTTTTTACGAACATTTTTAAATGAGAACGAAGAGAATAATTCGATTAACGAATCAATCCATTAATTCTCTCATTAAATTGTCAAAAAAGACAGTTCTAATCCGCTGACTTATTCAGAATCAAATGAATAAACTTTTCTCTTCATTCAATTCAATTTAATTTTCGAAAATTTAACTTTTTTAGATTTTTTACGAACACCTTTAAATTTGAAGGAAATGAATAATTCAATCAATGAATAAATCAATTAATTATCTCATTGAATTGACAAAAATACCAGCATAAGCAGCATCAACATGCAGCCAGATTCCCTCCTCATTGCAGACAGGACCAATTTCATCCAATCTATCAAAAGCACAGGAGCAAGTAGTTCCTAAAGTGGCAACAGCGTAGAACGGAATGAGCCCCTTCTCTTTATCCTGTCGAATTACTTCAGCGAGAGTATCCCCCCTCATTTTATACTTGGCGTCCACATCAACGAGTTTGAATTGAACGCCACCAAGAAGTCCGGCACGTTCGACAGAACTGTGAGCCTGATCTGCAGCAACATGGAACGGTACAGAAATTGCAGCTAAACCACAAAAAGGTTTGATAACGAGTGACTTTCGAAAAAAATTTGTGGGCGGAAATTTCATCCTCTACAGAGAATGTCTTGTGACAGGGGAGAGTGGGGCAAAGTGGAACTTTCGTGATCGACTTTAAATCTTGTGATCTTTGTTCATAAACAGAGTTTTTAGAATTTTGAGTCGATGATAAACCTTCAGTTTTGCCTATTTTCTCTTATATTTTTTCATTAATATAAGGGACGATGTTTGTTTAAATTGTACTGCAGTAAAGCCTAAAAAAAAATTGAAAAATTTTGACATCTCATTTTCAAGTGTCTAGAAGCCCTATGTAATAATTATAAAACTGAAAAATCAATTATTTGAAATAATAATAATATTTCTTTTCAGTAAAAAATAATGGTAGTAATCTGTAATCCGATCAGTTCCGTAATCAGTTGCGTAATTTTTACTGAGCATTTCTCTCCCTGTCGGTAGTTGGAGTTTCAACTTTTTGTTCCGAAACTCCGGGCCATGTACCGTGTATAAACGAGTTTTTATTTATTTTTATATTGGCTGCCAGCGTTGGGACAATGGTGAAGTCACTGAATAATTGAATTCAATGAAAAATACAATATTGGCTGCCAACGTTGGGCCAATGTTGGCTACCAACGTCGGGGCAATGTTGAATTCAATGAATCATTAAATTCAGTTAAAAATCGATCACAATAGACATTCCAGACAGAAGCAAATTGCTAATTTATCAGCAAAAATACATTGGCTATGTTGTCACGAAAGCAATTTCCCACTTATTTCTCTGTAACTTATTGTGGACATAAATTATCATATAACAACAGAAGGCAGTTGGCAGAAACGTGAGAGTAGATTTTTCACGAGTTCTTTACAACTGAAATAAAGCGTTGATTCCCCAATTTCGAAGTCTACAAACGTTCCCGTAACTTTGAGTGGGTCGACGCGGGTCAGATGCGGGGTGGCAGTGGTCGGAATAACTCGAGTGGTTATTACGCGTCGTCATAGCGACAAAGTGCTGGCTGATGAAGTGCTAGGACGCCCTCAAAATCCACTCAACTCCACTCGTACTCATTTCGTTATATTGAAAGTATGATAGATATTTTCCACTGAAATGGGAATCGCGGGGACTTACAGGAGGCGTAAGCCACTAGTTTCCCAGTGATCTGTGTGTCGGTCCAGTCCGGATGCTCATCCTTCACTTGGCGAATTTTCTTGGCCTTGGCGCCCAGCAGAGCGACCAGGGTGGCTTCACTCGCTGTTCCCTGAATGACACCTCCGCCTTTTCCGCCGCTGCAAGCGAGGAACTCTTTGGGGAGGTCCAGCATTTTTCCTAGCCAGTCCAGCATCACTACTTCCAATTCTGTACATGCGGGACTCGCAATCTGGAGGGAAACGTGCACGGAAATAATAGAAAATTATTTTTTACTGGGGGAACATAGTAATTTTTAATATGAGAAATAGAGTGCAGGCTCATACCCGCCACACTTGAAAATTTATTATTTGACATAGTAATTTTGAGAAATAATGAAAAACTTCGACGCGCACGGAGAGAAATATTCAGCAAAAATTACGGAATAATTCGGTAATTGCCAATGGGAAATCGTTTTCCGGCAATTTTTATAGAAAGAAGAAATCTGAAATGTTCAGCGAATTTTCAGGTTCATCACCGAACAAAGTACGATATTGTCATGTAATTTCTCCCGAAGAAGTCAAATCTTACAGAAACTTGCCGACTTATTATGCCTGCAGAATCAAAAATTCTTGAACGTTCAACAATTTTTATGAAGCTGGTGCGTTATTTCTGCATTCCGTTCCGTAAAATTTCTCAATCGTTGGGGAAAAATTACGGATCGGCTTGTTGTCCCCACAGCGATGAGTCGTCAGATGGGTGGTTAATTTTTACGGAACAAATCGTAGAATTTACGTGGCGATTCGTACAATTTCAGTTCCGACTCACACTTTTCATTGAATTTTACTTCGCTCGCGGATTACGTTTCGACACGCAATTTTCACGTTTTTGTTTGGTAACTTTTATTGAATTTTTCTCTCCATGTAGCTGAAAAAATACGACTGCCGAAATTAAAATATGGTGGAGTCAGTTGGAGGAATTACTGTTGAACATAGTAAAAATTGAGAGTCAATAAGTAGAAAATAGCAGCATAAAAATTGAATTTTCAATTGACACGATTAAAATTTAGGAGGATAAACATGAATTTTTCCTTCGTCGGTTAAAAAAATATTCTCTTCCCCTTCCAAAATTAATATTCGCGAAAGAGAACGAGGGAGAGAGGGATTTTTTGAATAACCGAAATGTAAAACCATATTTAATCTTCTTTATCATTCTTGAGAATTATTATCAATAATTTTGCTCCACGTATATTCCACGTGTATTCCACGTATATTTTGAAAAAGAGGAGGGGGAGAGGAAGGATTAAATTGATTAGAATTACAGAATCCGCCAATCGGGCCATTGCACGGTCGACGGAGGGAGGAGATTCCAAGAATTGAAAACTATCGAAGCTCTCGTCGTCCGCTAGAATTTTTACTAATCAACATAGTAATTTCTGCTATTTCCTCGAGTAAAATGTAGGAGGAGCGAGAGTATAAATTAAAGTTTTAAATAGTAAGAAAAAATTACAGTTTAAGATAGTAAAAATTCATACGATTTGCGGAATTTCTCGTCGTTCAATAGTAAAAATTGGTTAAAAAAATGAAGCGTTTTATACTGTTTTATCGGTTAAAAATTACTACGGTAAATCGTAAAAAATGGATTTTCCATCGCAAACGTTCGAGTAAAATAAATCGAATTTCAAAATTTTTTCGGTATGGTCCTCAATTACTATATTCGCATAGCAATTTTAATGTTTATATTCTCTCCGTGTGGTGGGACAGATTGTTGAACTGTTCGCTGGGTTTCGAAAGAGCTTGCTTACCCATGTGAAACCTATACAGGCGATAGCACCGCTGAGCATATCGGCGACGATTGCCGGGTAGGACTGGGCGGTTGGGAAATATGCGTGAAATCTGGGGCTGTGCCAGTGTGTTACCTGAAATTTGTTATTCCCTTATTAAATGTGGAAGTGTTTTCACTGAAATGAGGCATCATTGTCGAGAATTTCGCACTGAAATTTCCGGTATACCCCTCGGGAATTTTAATCAAACTATAGTTTCACGGAAATTTCGAGAAATTTCATTATTGAAAATTCATAATTCGGATGAAGAAATAAAAAAGTACTAATTCCAATTCACTGGTGAAAGTTTCCACTAAAAGTTCTGGTAAGAATCTTAGAAATTTTTAACAAGTAATATTTCCACTGAAATTTCAAGGAATTTTGTCATTTAAAATTCATAATTTCATGGAACACACGGAGAGAAATATTTGATAAAAATTACGTATCTTTTCCGTAATTCCGGAGCGCAATGTGGTTGTAGGAAATTTTATGGAACTGTCATGGAATTTTTCCAGAGCGTTCGGTAATTTTTATCTGAATCTCCTGTAAAAAATTACGATACCATCACTTAAATTTTCTGAGTCCATTCCGTAATCGGTGAGCGAATTGCGAGTTTCGTAATTTTTACTGAATATTTCTCTCCGTGTAATCCATAAGAACTGGAAATTTCATATTAATTATTGGGGAGAAATTAATGAAAACTGAGGAATGCTTTTAATTAATCTTTTTAGAATTGACCTGCAAAAAAAATTGACACATCCTGTTTCATCACTTCAATTCTCAATAAATAACTCAACATTTTGTTCAATTCCTTTTGTTATTGTAATTAGTCTTACTCCTGGCATGATAACTCTCTCGATATCTCCCATGATATCCTCCCACCGTTCCGGTGCCTGTGGTGCCTCCGATGGCAACAGTGGCTTGATATATCCGGGCTCAACAGTCGGCAAAACGCGCCTACAAGAAGCAGAAAAACAAGAATAGGACATTTGACACAAGGTCGATGCATTGGTGCAACTTCCCAAGGATGAAATAAGAAAAAAACCTTCACCCACTGGATCGTTAATAACAACAGTCTAAATACGGCTATTACTTCTGATTTACAATCAGGAATAATCAGTTTCCTTGATCTCGTTATTCTCATTAGCAGGATATTGAATGCACCGGGGAATTATAAAAATCAGAACAATTGATTAATTATAAAACAATAATAATTGATCGTTCACACCTGTCTCGGATGTTTTCCAGGTAATTGGCGATAAAATCAGCCATTTCTTTAGCGAAATCCTTGAAGCTTTCGGAATCCATTGTGGGAGTCTCCTGCGAATAAACAGAGTTATCATATTATTTGGGACTAGGGGGTTTCGCTCCCTGCTCGCTCCGCTCGCCAACCCGGGGGGGGGGGCTTCGCCCCCCCC
>NW_021680416.1:1246225-1281459 GCF_001412515.2 Diachasma alloeum
GCTTCGCTCGCCCCCCTCCCGCCCGTGTGACCGCAGCGGTGTACCCGTATCCATAAACATCTTCCATATGAGCACCCCCTAATATAGTAATCCTCCATAAATATCGATATCCCCTTTATGACCACCCCCTCATATAGACATCCCTTATAAATATAGGCACCTTCCTTTATAGGAACCCCCGTATAGGCACCCAGCATCGCTTGAATTTAAGAGGTCCCTGAATTTGAGCGTCCCCTGAATTTAAGGTACTTCCGCAGTAAGTATACTTGGTGAAAATTTCGAAATGGTATAAAGACGCAATATTTGGATCATATGTTGTTGACCACATTAAAGAGATATTCCCAAAATTTCAAGTCCCTGGTCCACCCCATTTTTGAGATATGCATCGCCAAATATTCAATTTTTGTGTTTTTTCCATTTTTGACGATGTATATCTCGAAAATGGGGTGGACACGGTACTTGAAATTTTGGGAATAGTTTTTGAATGTGTTCAACAACATATGATCCAAATATTGCGTCTTTATACCATTTCGAAATTTTCATCAAGTATACTTACTGCGGAAGTTCCTTAAGCGTCCCCTGAACTTGAGCGTCCCCTGAATTTTTCGCCTTATTTTTTTATTTATATAGAGAGATAAATTATTGAGAGTGGGATGATGATATTATGAGTGAAACATCCGGTTACTCTGTTGCTTGTGATATAGCGCCGAGGGAGATCAATACCCCGCGCTAATTCTCTGACAGAAATGAGACGTCACGTACTAACACTTATCGCGGATTTTATTCAGATCCGTGTGGAAACTGTGGCAGCAGCTGAGTGACGCGGAGTCTTCAGTGTGAATCATTTGAGTAGAGGAAGATGATTTATTTATTCCGATGAAAGGAATAATCGTTCAGTGTACCGAGGAAAAATAAAAAAGCAAATAGATTCAAACAGAAAAAAATAAAATCATTCATCATTAGTCAATTCTCCCGTGAACTCTAACTTTGATGAGTGTAAGAAATTGATCTTTTTCAAAAATTTTCATTACTTGTTCATAAAGTTAAATTTTACGCGGGCTCTGCGTGCGAAAAAACCCACTTTTCACGGTTTGTGATGAAAAATAAGGTTCGATACTCGTGGAAAAATGTTTGACCCTTACGAGGATAGCACTCACTTTCGGCGACATCTTCCATGAGTCAAAAATAGTATATTTTATCACTTGTGCGTAAAGTGTAATTTTACGCCCGCTCCGCCTGCGAAAAGTTTCACTTTCCACACGTTGTGATGACAGATGGAGTTGGACACTCATGGGAAAAGTGACTTTGGCCATCCAGAGGGTAGCACTCGCCTCGGCGAGATGTTCCACGGCTCAAAAATAGTATATGTTATCACTGGTGCCTAAGGTGAAATGTTGCGCACGCTCGAGGTCCGCAAAATCCCGCTTTCCAGATATTGTGATGAAAAAAGGGGTCTGCAGTTGACGAAGGCGTATTGCCTTCTAAAAAACACTTTTACGCACTCATATCGAAATATACTATATTACAAAAACCTGGTGCTGTCGTTAATTTTCATAATGAGCATAAAATTGTTATTTAATTTTTCTGATTTCTAAGGATTTTTTCAGATCTTAGAGTAGTATAAACACAACTTGAATTTTGAAAATTAAAATCTGAAATAAATTATAAATGATAGTTAAAATGAATAGAAACATTCATATCACTGGTTGAGTTTGTGCTCAATCGGCAGTCTAGTATTATTGATAATAATTAATGTAGAAATGCAAATATGACACAGTCTTATCAGTAAATTAACTTTTCAAGGTCCGGGAGAAGATTAACATCTCGATAAAAAATCGAAAAATCAGAAAAAATAAATAAAAATTCAATGCCGAATATGAAAATTATCGGTAGCATCAAGCTTTTGTCATAAATAATGTGTTATGTCGAAACCCCCTTGTCAAATGAGAGACTATTGTTTAAAATATAATTGCGGAAAGAATTTGACGGATCAATTTCTTACACTCATCAAAGTTCGAATTCATGGGAAAAATTTTCAATGACGAATGATTTTGTTTTTGGGCTTTTTAAATTTATTTTTCCTCGTTACACACAACAACTTAACTGAAGTTTATTCATACTACTTCAATTAGAAGGAAAATTGATCACATGAGGAAATTTTCCGATAAATAAAATAATGATTTTCTGCAGGGAAAAATTTTGAAACGAAGGATAAAAATTAGAATAAATTATTTTCGTGATTCATACAAAATCTGTCACCAGACACAACTCAACATCAAAATATAATCGCGGAGACGAGAGAGGGGGAAATGGCACAGTGGCAAAAGATAACTATACGTCAGTTTGAAAGTGAACAGTGGCCATGACTCATATCCACGCTGTCTTTCGCATGTGCGTTTGAAAGAATCCAACGAGAAAGTCAATGACTTTGAGCGGGAATTCCCTTCGGTGACGTCAAAGTAATTCCTGCAGCTACTTCACTCCTCTCTATTTTTCTACTCACCTTGTTGTGCATCACGGAAAAACCGACGCTTAGGAAACCAGAATTTTGAATTGCCCCGGGGTCTTTAGTGTTCATACGAATAGAGAGAAAAATGTGAACTACTGGGAATCTATTCTTCCCGGAATTATCTCGCTCAGTGATGATGGAATATGATCAACAGACGTTTACTTCGTTCGTAATTTATGAAAAGAAATAGCAGACATTTTTCCCTGGAGAAGATTTTCTAAACAAAATATTTCATAGAAAAACCTAGTGAATTTTGCAGAAAATTTTATTGAATTTCTATTGAACTTATATTGAAAATTCTATTAATTTTTGGTCGATCCTATTGAAGAATTTCGCTACTTTATTGCGCTTTCCCTTTATAGAAAATGTTGAATCCTAGAATTTTTTGAATAGAAAAAATCAACGGAATTTGATTTTTCTAGACAACCTTTTCTATTGAGCCATTTTCTACAGTAATACCTCGACATTAATTTTCTAAGTTCTGTCCACTAAATTTTTCTTCTCTATTTATTGGAGAAAAATTAAACAAGAAGACAGAAAATTTGAGCCGAGGCAGCTCTATAAAAAATATCTCAAAGGAACAAGTGTAGAAAAATCGAATTCCATTTATTTTTTCTGGGGAATATTTTCCACTGAATATTTGCACTGAAAAAAGAAACGCGCAGATAACTTACGGAATTTTTCAATAGCATCAACCAGGATTGAACTAATAGAAAGCTCGATAGAAGCCCAGTAAAATTCTCTAGAGAATTCACTAGATTTTTCTGTGAAATTTTTTCATCCGTAATCGCAAAAAGTCCTCAAAGGATCGAATTTGTCCGAGTGATTGGCTATTCAATCTGATCGATTTCTGAATTACTAGATAGGTTCATATCGCGTTGCAGGCGGCTTCATGGCCGATTACTCAATTTCTCTGTTGGTATTTTTTTAACGAGACTGAGAAAATGTTTGCATACTCCGGGCTCAAATGTATTCGAGTTCTGGAGATAATTTTACTACTTACAATGAGTGAAGTATTTTTATTGGAGTTAATAATAACGTTGTTTTAAGAATTAGAAACGATGAAGATAAATTCACTATTTTTGTTCTGATAATACATTCGGTTTATCTCTGTAATTATGACGTATGAGGGAATTCACAAGTTGAATATCGAACGTCGGTATTTTGGGTATTTTTAGACGATATTTTTGAACGAGGCTGAGGAAATGTACGAAAATTGAAAATGATTTAAATCGAAATGACTGAAGATAATTTCTAAAAACAGAAAAATGAATGATTTCTATTTACAATAAGTGAACTATTTTTATTTAAGTTAATGATAACATTGTCTTAAGAATTATAAATTTTATGAGGGGAATTTGAAAAACGTTTTCTGTGGAAAAGAGAATTTCGTGTCATTCGTGTTGATATTGATCATAGATAAGACATTTCGAATGTAATGATGACTGAAATTTTTTTAATGAATTTTTTTCTTTTTTATACATTCGGTAGTTTTGAAGGACAGGCTTTCTGTGAGACTTATGCAATTTTCTACTGAAATGATTGTGCATTTCATTGAAATTATTGAAGCGGTGATTCGTAATATGTAATCCCATGATAAATCGAAGCAATAATCCACGATGAAGATAAATTCACTGTTTTTATTCTGATCATACATTTGTTTTATCTCTGTAATTATGACGTATGAGGGAATTCACACGTCGAATATCGAACGTCGATATTTTGGGTATTTTTAGACGATATTTTTGAACGAGACTGAGGAAAGTACGAAAACTGGAAATGATTGAAATTGCAATGACTGAAAATAATTTTTAGAAACAGAAAAATGAATGATTGCTATTTACAATGAGTGAAATATTTTAATTCAAGTTGATGATAACATTGTCTTAAGAACTAGTAATTTTATGAGGGTATTTCGAAAAACGTTTTCTGGGAAAAGGGAATTTCGTGTCATTCGTGTTGATATTGATCATAGATAAAATATAATATTTCGAAAGTAATCATGACTGAAATGTTTTTTATGATTTTTTTTTATAACTTCGATATTTATGAAGGACAGACTTGCTGTGAGACTTATGGAATTCTACTGAAATGATTGTCTATTTGAGGAGATGTACCAAAACTGAAAATGATTGAAATTGAAATGACTGAAAATAATTTTTAATAAACAGAAAAATGAATGATTTCTATTCACAATGAGTGACCCATTTATATTTAAGTTAATTATAACATTGTGTTAAGAAGTAGGAATTCTGTGAGGGAATTTCGAAGACCTTTTCCTGTGGAAAAGAAATTTTTTCGTAGGAAAAGTCCTACGGTCATTTATTTTGACAATGATAACTGGTGAGACAGTTCGAACATAATCAAGACTAAATTTAAAAAAAAAATTTTTTTTTTCGTAATTTTGGACTTTTTTAAAGGACAAACTTTTGGTGACACCTATGCAATTTTGTAATAAAATAAATGTCTATTTTATTGATATTGTTATAGGAAGGATTTGCAATAATCCGAAGCAATAATCCAGGATGAAGATAAATTCACTGTTTTTGTTCTGATACGCGGAGAGAAATGTTCAGTAAAAATTATTGAACTCACAGTTCGCTCACCGATTACGGAATCGACTCAGAAAATTAAAGTGCCGGAATCGTAATTTTTCACAGGATATTCAGGTAAAAATTACGGAACGCTCTGGAAAAATTCCGTGATTTTAGGTAAAAATTACGTGACAGTTCCGTAAAATTTCCTACAACCAGATTCCGCTCTGGAATTACGGAAAAGATACGTAATTTTTATTGAATATTTCTCTCCGTGTAATGCATTTACTTTATCTCTATAATTCTTACGTATAAGAGAATTCACTCATTGAATATTAAACGTCTCACTATTCACTTCTCTTCCAACTGCACGATAGGAAATTAATATATTCTTTTTTCGAGTAGATAAATCTCCCACTCAACACATGTGTTGAGATAAGTCGATTCCTATTGGTTCATCATTGGAAGTCAATTCAAGTTAAATACAATTGGAGATGAAAAAGAACTGGCCACATTGAGTAAATCCCAACTGTTTACGTCACAAATGCCAATAGCGGAATTGAATGATTGGGTGTGGAAACTTTCAATCGCGACTCGAGTGCTCTGTTGTTAAGCTGTTCGAGATTACGATTTCTCAAATGCACTTATCGACTTTTTTCAGTTCCAATCAAATAAAAAAACTGCTTTCAACGGCAGAAATTCAAAAAAAAGTTTTTCTATTCTCGAGTTAATGCAAATTTTTTTCACTGCATCACGACAAAACTGTACTAATGGAATTTTTAAATCGACATAATGGATATATTGATAGTCGATAGGGTTGATTTCCGATAGAGTTGTTGCACAGGTCATACCGATAGAGTTGATGACGGAAAGAGATGTTATGATTTAGCACAGATATTTTATATATTAATTAATAGAGGTGATGTTGAGGATCCACATATGATCCTCATATGACCCCCATGATTTTTATTCTGACCCTTGTCACCGTTAGTCTGACCCTCGTGACCACTATTCTGATTCTCATTATACCCCTCGTGACCCTTATTTTGACCCTTCATTTATGACCCTTAATTTTGGAGTATTAATTTCGAGTACCAAATTTTTATCGCCAGAAGTCGATTTGGATTTTTATGATATAGACAGATATAGAGAACCGTATTTTGACCCTTGTAACCCTTAGATTCTAAACCCCATGACCCTTATTTGGACCCTTAATCTGACCTTTGTGACCCTTAATCTGATCCTTATGACCCTTATTGAGACCCTTAAGCAGACCCTTGTTATTCTTATTTAATAATCCCTTAATCTGACCCTTAATAAGACCCTTAATCTGACCCTTACTTGGAATTTTATTCTCACCCTTGTGACCCTTAATCTGACCCTCATGACTAGGAACCGTTTTGTAGGGAATTACATGGGCTATGGAAAAAGTTTTATATTGCCTCATTAACCCAATAGTTGAAGGGATATTTACAAAATATTTGAAATAGAATTGTGAAAATTTTAAAGGATAAATTCAAGACAGATATCGAAATTATTTCGGCAATATTCTCACAAGGGTGAGCGTTACGAAAAAATACCCAACGATTTCTTTTCCCATTACATTCTAAACTCTAGAGTTCCAGGGACATATACAAATCAGTGTGGCTTGAATCCTGTATTTTTTAATTGATTTATCCCCTTCAATTTATTTGAATAATATTGAGAAGGCCTTGGAATTGATTAGAAGAGTTTATTAAATTGAAAGGAACGCGAGGAAAAATAACGGAAGAAAAATTTCTGGACCAAAATTATTGTGTGATGGTTTGCAAAAAAAATACACCTGAATTGAGTATAAAATTTACTTGTTTCATGTATATTATATACTTGATTGGGGAATGGGTATTTCAATGCGAAGATGATTCTTTTGTATCAGGCCGGGTTATAGCAAGCCCTTTTAAGCGTAATATAAGGGTCCGGCACTAAGTGTCAGAATATAAGGGTCAAAAAGTGGAGTTTAAAAATGAAAGTCAGAATATGAGGGTCAAAACATTAGGGTCAGAATATAAAAGTAAAAAAAGTGGGTGTCAGGCAACGAGGGTCTAAGTATAAGTCATACATTATGTGTGATAGCCGTTTTTAGCCCTTATATGACCCTCATTGCCTGACACCCACTTTTTTAAATTTTATATTCTGACCCTAATTTTTTGATCCTAATATTCTGACCCTCTTTTTTAACTCTAACACTCTGACCCTCATTCCTTCACCTTTACGTTCAGGCCCTCAGTTTTTTACTCTAATATTCCGACCCTCATTTTGTAACCTCCACTTTTTGACCCTTATATTCTCACACTTAGTGTCTGACCCTTATATTACACTTGAGAGCGCTCGGTACGACCCGGGCTGATACGAGATAATCATCCTCGAATTGAAACATCCATCCCCTATTCGAGTATAAAACATACTTGAATCAAGTTTTTTTTCTGTATATGAGAAATAATTTTGATTCAGAATTTCATAAACTACAGACAACAATATTTTCAATATTTTATTTCAATATTTATATATTTTTTTAATTAAAAAAAAAATTTTTTTTTCAATATTTTATTTTTCAATATTTTCCGCAAATTCAATAGTTTCAGAGCTATCATCAAAATATTCTCAATAGAATTTTGCAATCTCCCCACTAATCCCAGAAATAAATGTCAACACCTGTCAATTAATTCAAAATATTGCGCAAAAATTGATTGAGCAATGAAAATACTCACGTTGTGTATCGCCTAAGGGCCGAATTAACTCACTGATGTAAAATATATCCCAAAATACTGACGTATTTATCAATCACTTTCGGCTGTTGGGAAAGGACAAAAAGTTTGAATCTTCAACACGTGATATGTGACTGGCGTGGTGGACGGCAAGCCAGTGTCGCGAAACGCTCGTACAGTCAGGGTTTATGTGGAGCCCCACTCTCCTGCTATCGGTTTATATACCCATCCACCGCTGGATATTCTGGCCAATGGAATCGCCGAGATTTACTCGCGCAAAGGGAACGAGCTCGATGAAATACAGGAATTGCATGGTTTTTATTCTTATGTATGGTGATGTATTTATATAGCGAAAATTCAACGCATGTCGGTTGACAATTTTTTGATGGTAATTGAGTTGATGGGGGTCGCAGGATGTCGGGGATTTGGTATCGAGTACTGACACTTGACTCCAATCGATTACCCTTGTCGTCCTGTCTTGTCTGCTTGGGTCAATCTACTATTGAATAATAAAAATAATAGTGAATGGATGAAAAATTTGCAATGAGGGAAGAGAAATGAGTTATCCTGATTAATCAATTCGATTAATGGGAAAATGATGGAAATAGAATCGATCGGAATTTATTGTTTCTTCTAAAAATGGAAAATGAAACGGATGTGGAGGAGTGTTTTCTATTCGTTGACGAAAAAATAACGTATTGAAAATTTAAAGTCAGTAGTTTGATTAAAAAATCAGACATAACGTTGCTTTTCGCCAAGGGAGCGGACTCGATGAAATACAGGCATTGCATGGTTTTTATTCTTATGTATGGTGATGTATTTAGGGGAGGGTGGGGCAAAACGGCCCCCCTTCAATTGTCAATAACTTGTGAATGACATTGTGAAAATTCCCAGTTTCAACTTCATTTTGAAGATAATTTTTCATTCTTCGAAACGAGCTCTAACTCATCTCAATCGGATTATTGAATCGGAAAATATTGACGATTGAAGGGGGGCCGTTTTGCCCCATCCTCCCCTATATAGCGAAAATTCAACGAATGTCGGTTGACAATTTTTTTATGGCAATTGAGTCCTGACACTTGGCTTTTGTCATTCCAATCGATTTCCCTTGTTGTCCTGTCTTGTCTGCTTGGGTCAATCTACTATTGAATAATAAAAATAATAGTGAATGGATGAAAAATTTGCAATGAGGGAAGAGAAATGAGTTATCCTGATTAATCAATTCGATTAATGGGAAAATGATGGAAATAGAATCGATCGGAATTTATTGTTTCTTCTAAAAATGGAAAATGAAACGGATGTGGAGGAGTGTTTTCTATTCGTTGACAAAAAATTTAACGTATTAGAAATTCAAAGTCTGTAGTTTGATTAAAAAATCAGACATAACGTTGTTTTTTCGCTAAGGGAAAGAGCTTGAAGAAATACAGGAATTGTATGATTTTGATTCTTATGTATGGTGATGTATTTATATAGCGAAAATTCAACGCATGTCGATTCACAATTTTTTCGATGGTAATTGAGTTGATGGGGGTTGCAGGATGTCGGGGGTTTGGTATTGAGTCCTGACACTTGGCTTTTGTCATTCCAATTGATTACCATTGTTGTCCTGTCTTGTCTGCTTGGGTCAATCTACTATTGAATAATAAAAATAATAATAAATGGATGAAAATTTGCAATGAGGGAAGGGAAATGAGTTATCCTGATTAATCAATTCGATTAATGGGAAAATGACGGAAATAAAATGGATCGGAATAAAAAGAACTGCAGGAAATTGATGCATTTGGTGTGATTTTATTGTTTCGAATTTATTGTTTCTTCTAAAAATGGAAAATAAAACAGACGTGGTGGAATGTTTTCCATTCGTTGACGATAAAATTAACGTATTGGGAATTAAAAGTCACTAGTCTGATTAAAAAATTAGACTTTAATTAGGCTTTGATAAATCCATCATTCAAACGTAATAATTAACTTATAAAAAGGGATAGCCGATAGTTTAAATACATGATATCTGTTCTAAGAATTAATTACGGGACATTCGATCAAAATCAACTTAAATCTGGAAAATTAAAAGACACAATAAAATGGGGAAAAAATCGATGCATTTGTCGAGATAAACTTATATGTTCAACAAAAAATAAAAAGTTTGTTCAGGTGTGAAGAAAATCCTATTGAAATGTGTCCATAAAATATTTTTATGCAACAAAACGTTTTTTCCTTATTCCTGCAGAATTTGGTTTTATGAATGCTGAAAAACCGGATAAAAATCGATATTCGAGTGATTTACCTTTGACATTTTCCATTTGGCTCGGACGGAGAATGTGAGTGCACGTGTCCGGAATTTTTCATCGGAGACATTCACTTGAATTTCCGGAATTCTCGTCATTGAAAAAACACAATTTGAAGAGAAAATGAAATGACAGATATCTTATCCTTATCTTTCTCTAGGAAAGTGAATGAAAGATAAAGACAACAAAAAAATTGAAATTTAATGGACAGTTCATTAGTAACTTTCAGGAGAGTGACATTGAATTCGATTTAATAAGTCATTAATGAAAGTAATGGTTTCACCAACTTCTTAATTAATTATTCCCAACTTACTTGAATCGTCAATCAAAACATGAATATTCAGTGCCTTATTACGCTGCATTTTTAATTAATTGAGAATATTTACCAGAATTTTCCTGATGTCTATTAATTCCCCTGGAATAACTGAACAAAAATATTCACTTTTCATTGATTTTCCCCAAAAAATTAGAAATTTCAATGATTCTCATATTTCCTGAAATGTCAGCGGAACTGTAATAAAATGATTAATTAATTTACTGCAAACATTCATCAAAATTTTTCAACAATGTATTCTGCATAAATGTCTGAATATCGTCAACTCCTCTCGCATCACCCTCTGTTGACTCAACAGTACATTTATCGACGCTTCTGTTCACAATTTGCGCGTATAACCCTGTTATGCTCCACGAGTAGATTCATAGCTCCCGACAAATTGAGTTAACGACCGTTTTCCTGAGACTCAAAAGAGCGAGGGAAATTTAGGGCTATTTTGCTGAAACTGCCTTAAAGAGGAATCAGAGTTAACCGAGAGAATTAAATTTTTGCCATACGCTACCTGCAAGGGAAATATCAGAATACTTCTCTCCGTCGTTTCTCTTGCTTCTCCATTCAATTTCGCCGGACCAATCAAGCCTGCTTCAGCCAGGCAAACTCAATTGGCTGGTGAAATAGTGGATTCAAGGATAAACTTTTGATTGCATGTATCTAATGCATGGGAAACTTGCGTGTGTCCTTGGGGGATGGAGCGGTTGTTAAACGTATCAAGCATTGTTGTTCGTGTACTTTCATTTTTAATATAAAGAATGTTTTTGGTCTATGACCTTACATCGTGGAGCAACAGGCTGGAGCCCTGTTGCAGGTGTCAATGAAATTATAGTCATTCATTTTGTTTTAGTTTTTCTAATTATGTTGTAACAAATTTGCACAGCAAATCCAGTAGTGTAAAATTGTGAGAAATGCTCGGATTAGTTGAATGAATACATGTTAATTTGGGATTTTTCCAAACACTTTCGACTGCTGTATTTTATACACATGAAATGAATTGGTTTTTTAAATATAAACAAATATTTTCTCGATCGAAATAATGTCTTTGAACGGACGTTAATCGTTTATTTGAATCTATTAAATTGGTTTTGCAAGATTGAGTGGGCGTTAGATGTATCAAGCATTGTCGTTCGTGTACTTTCATTTTTAATATAAACAATGTTTTTGGTCTATGAACTTACATCGTGGAGCAACAAGTTGGAGCCTTGTTGCAGGTGTCAATGAAATTATAGTCATTCATTTTGTTTTAGTTTTTCTAATTATGTTGTAACAAATTTGCACAGCAAATCCAGTAGTGTAAAATTGTGAGAAATGCTCGGATTAGTTGAATGAATACATGTTAATTTGGGATTTTTCCAAACACTTTCGACTGTTGTATTTAATACACATGAAATGAATTGGTTTTTTTAGTATAAACAAATATTTTCTCGATCGAAATAATGGCTTTGAAGGGACGTTAATCGTTTATTTGAATCTATTAAATTGGTTTTGCAAGATTGGGTGGGCGTTAGACGTATCAAGCATTGTTGTTCGTGTACTTTCATTTTTAATATAAAGAATGTTTTTGGTCTATGACCTTACATCGTGGAGCAACCGGTTGGAGGCTTGTTGCAGGTGTCAATGAAATTATAATCATTATTTAGTTTTAGTTTTTTTTTATTATGTTGTAACAGGTGTGCACAGCAATTCCATTAGTATAAAATTGTGAAAACTGCTCGGATTATTTGAATGAATACATGTTAATTTGGGATTTTTCCAAACACTTTCTACTGTTTTATTCTATACACATGAAATGAATCTTTTTGTTAGATTTTTATTTACGTTTTTATTCCCATGAAATTAATAGCTTTTGCAATATAAACAAATATTTCCTTCATCAAAATAAAGATTTTAAAGACACGTAATATTTTTTTAGTTAGATCACATAAATCGGTTTTGCAAGATAGAGTGGTTGTTAAACGTATCCAGCATTGTTGTTCATATACTTTTATTTTTAATATAAAGAAGCTTTTTGGTCTACGACCTTACATTGTGGAGCAACAAATTGGAGCCTTATTGCACGTGTCAATGAAATTATAGTCATTATTTTGTTTTAGTTTCTTTGATTATGCTGTAACAGGTGTGCACAGCAATTCCATCAGTATAAAATTGTGAAAAATGCTGGGATTATTTGAATGAATACGTGTTAATTTAACTTTCTTCCGAATACTTTCTACTGTTTCATTTTCACATAATACTAAAAAATTTTGTACAGCCTCTGTTGAAAGTTCCTTTGAATCATCTAAAATGTTTTGATAGATTTTTATTCACGTTTTCATACTCATAAAATGACTAGTTTTTTCAACGTAAACAAATATTTTCTTGATCCAAGTAAAGACTGAATGTACGTATAGTAAAAATCCTTCATTTAAATCAAATAAATTAGTTATGTGATTCTAAAAACGAATTTATTTGAAATTAATGAATTATTTATTGACGAAAATAATGCTAAAATAAACACGAATATTCCAAATGAAGGATTTTATTCAATTCAAGTGCGTCATTTCTCCAGATGTACACATAAAAAACTATGAAAAATTGCATCGGGTATTATTTACTTCAGAATCCAAGAAATAAATTGCACATTTATGCGCCCTTATCTCACCAATACACTTGATATACGACGTGCTTCCCACCCCGGAATAAATTCAAGGCGCCCGCTTTATCCCTCCACTTCTCCTCGAAGAAAGAACAGGAAAAAGAGAAAGACGCTTTGAAGTATCTAATCGCGGTGTCCCAAGGGGACGTGTGTGCGGGAGTGGCATTGCCCGACTCGAGCCTTCATTTTCCACTGAAACATAAGGAGGATAAAGGGGTTGAAGTAGTGCACCGAGGGAAGGACTTTTCATTTAAAGCCCCGTGACGTTTTCCTCCCACTGACTTTTCTCTCTCGTTTTACGCCGATTGATAAAAAAAGGAATGAGTGGAAAAAAATTGTGTCTTTGTTCTGTTCTGCAGCGCTCTGTGCCGTCACCATGACTACGAGTTCCCGGTGGATAATCAGCGGGATCTTGCACTTTTGCGATGATTGGGCCAACTCTTCTCGTCTTCTCTCGATATTCCGGGTAGTTTTATACAGCAGAAATCGGATTGTTATAAAGTTACCATTTGAGGGGCGAGGAAAATGAATTGAGAGAGGATGTGCGGTAGCTCAATTCGTAAGAGCGTTAGTGCAGTAAGTTTAGTTATCTGAAGGCTGGGGGTTCAAATCCCGTCCGGTGCACAATACAGCAAATTTTCTGCTTTTCAAATCAGCTAATGATATGGAAGTTGAGAATGCACACAATTCTTTTTTCCATGCTGCTTTATCTTCCAACCAATCAGATTTATCATGACTTTAAAGAAATATTTTTCTACTCGAAAGAAGAAGGGTGAATAAATAAAGCGAATCATTCATTTGTTTTTAATTCAATTTTCAAAATGCATGAGACAATTCTCGTCATCATGTTAAGAGACTTGAGCCCAAATGTTATAAGATATTATTATTATTTTTTTGTTAGTTTTATATGACAGAAATCGGATTGTTATAAAGTTACCATTTGAGGGGCGAGGAAAATTAATTGAGAGAGGATGTGCGGTAGCTCAATTGGTAAGAGCGTTAAAGTCCAGTAAGTTCAGTTATCTGAAGGCTGGGGGGTTCAAATCCCGCCTGATGCACAATACAGAAAATTTTCGGCTTGTTAAATTAGCTAATGATATGGATGTTGAGGATCTTTATCATGATGATAAATTAGATTCTTTGAATCACTGTAAGACATCATCTGGGTTCTGGTGTATCTTCGTTTTCAATGCACACAATTCATTTTTCCATGCTACTTCATCTTCCAACCAATCAGATTTAGTATCACCTTAAAGAAATATTTTTCTACTCGAAAGAAGAAGAATAAATAAATAAAGTGAATCATTCATTTGGGTTTAATTCAATTTTCAAAATACGCTATAAGTTATAAGATATTGTTTATAATTTTTTTTCTAGTTTTATATTGCAGGAATCTGATTGTTATAAAGTTACCACTTGAGGGCAAAGAAAAATGACTTGAGAGAGAATATGTGGTAGCTCGATTCGTAAGAGCGTTAGTCCAGTTATCTGAAGACTGGGGTTCAAATCCCGCCTGATGCACAGCACACAAAATTTGCTGTTTTCCAAATCAGCTAATGATAGAGCATCCTGGAGGATCATTGTCATCAAGATTGAATCACTTTAAATCAGAAATGGCTTGATTGATGAGTATGTACATGCATTCATTTTTCTATACTGCTTCATCGTCCAACCACTCAGATTCATCATGAACTACATGAAATATTTCTCTACTCCAAACAAGAAGCATAATTAAATAGAGGGAATAATTCATTTGAATCTAATTGAATCCTCAAAATGCATGAGTTAGTTCTCAAATCATATTTGTTTTCTTCGAACTTTCACTTGATTTTGATTTGCGTTGTCATTCACATAAATTGAATAAATACTTATCTGAATATAAATGAATGTTTCCTCGGCCCAAAGGGAATATTTATCAATGAAAAATTAACGTATTGTTAAAACGGCGAACAGAACGAATTTATCAACATGTAATAATCCTTTATTGGGACGAAATGAATGCATTATTTTTTTCAAATAATTAGAATCTTTTCATCAAAATGAAAACCTGAGTTTATTAATTTCAAACAAAAATATGTTGTAATTAATTCAAAAATGCAAAATAAAGGGTTTTCGTTGATTTAAGTGTCTAATTTATTGGACTAGAAATAATTCAAAACAGAAATAAATTAATAAAACGACACGTCTCAGAATCAAGAACAGTAGAACAGTCTGTAAGTGAAAGAGAATTAACAGTCTGGAAATGAGACCTCGGTAAAAGGGGATAATAATCAAAGGACAATTTCCTGAAGTTCCACGGTCGAATGCTGCCTCTGTGCCTTCAATTCAATTCTCGTCTCAACAAAGCCCCCGTCAAAGCACCAGACCGTTCATCCGCAGACTTTGAAATGTGATATCACAGTATCAGAGCTATTAATTACGTGCAACTCATCGTCTTCACTTGGGCAATGAATTGTCGAGGGTGCAATCATTCTCCTCAGGTATCTCCTTGATATTTATTTATGTTGCTGCGGTCGGCCAGTAGTACACGTATGGGGAGGATAAACGTATGCCACTTGTCGTCATTCTTCCTCTCCGGGAGGAAAACCCATCTCCAAATGCGATGCATTATGGATGAAGGGGCCGATGGGCTACTTATGTGGTTGGCGTTTCTGTATTCTATTGTGCGGAAGAGTCTTATCAGTGAAAGTTGGGATTTAGCGAGTGGATTTTTTCAATAGAACTCTTGGGCATTGTTAGAGGGATTTTTTGAGTGAATTATGCTTCTTTGGATGGTAAAGGTGATTTATATTTTTATTTTTACGAATGCAAGAAAAGAAAAATAGAGTGAAAAAACTTGGAAAATTTGAATCGAGCAAAATAAAAAAAAATAAAATAAAATATATGGAAAGAATAAGTTGTATAGAAAAATCGAATTCTGTTGACTTTTTCTATTGAATGTTTTCTATTGAATATGTCAATAGAATCAGCCAAAAAATAGTAGAAAGTTGCGTGGAAATACTATTTTTTAATTTTTTTTTTGAAAAACGAAAAAGTTTCTCCCCGGAGTGAACCTCCTTTTGGCAAACAACACATGTTTTTGAAAAAAAAACAATATTTTCATGTTATAATGGAATTTTCAAATGGATTTCCGCTATGAATGATTTCCATAAAGGCTCCCCATCTTTATTTAATTGCAAAGATGAAACTGAAGTAATTATGATCACGTAGTAATAGAAGGAATGAAAGGATAAAGGAGTACAAGGAAATTCCATTATGGCTCTACCCTTGTCGCCATATATATTTTCACCTTCCGGGGGACACGCCTGACACCCAAGAGGGGATTCCCAAGAGCTGATCTATCAATCATTCCGAGCGAAGAAAATCTGATCGATAATAGTTCAACTCCTGAGTCTGAAAATCATTTTCTAATTTTCGTAGTTCGATCCCAAAACAAAAAATGGAATTTCGGTCTGAAGTTGCATCGCTTTCGCACTCGACTCCAGTTAACCTCGTCAAGTCAACAATTTTAGAAATTGAAAAAGGAAAATTTCGAGGTCATTGAGAGCCAAAATCCTTCTATGATTCACCAGAGCTAGGCAAAATGGACGCAGTGAAAGACTGCATCGAGTGCATAAATCCCCACTGGATAGCGATGGTCGGCGCAGGGATGTACGCTCACATCAGGCAAATTTGTATAATAGGATTGTGCTTTGAAAATGAAAACCTCGCGCCTTTTCAACCGACCTATGCTTCTCTCATCTTTACATTTTCCGTTCTGTCCCTACTCGCTGAGTTCAAACCCTGGCCTTCTTCACTCAAAGAACCACCGGTGCAATTGTTGTATATTTATGAGGTAAGACTTGGGTTTTATTCACGATGAAAATACGAGTTTCTTGTGCTGAATGAATTTGGTCGGAGGTTGGAAGGAAATTTAGTCATTTTTGTGGGTCAAATATTTATTTGGGGTGTTTGAGAAGGACATGTGTGGTCAGGTGGTGAAATTGTCGAATTGAATATAAAGTATTTGATAATTAAATAATTTTTGAGAAAAAAACTTCAGGTAATGTTTTTCGAGAGCATTTTTTTCATTTTAATTTTTCATTTCGACAATATTTTTGGTTAAAATTGATAAACCTACCAATTCATTCCAATGGGAATGTTGTGGTTATATGAAATAAATAAGTCATTGATTAATATATGTTGATAAATTTATTTAGTTGAAATGAACCATTTCTCTGGGTGTGATATCAATGATCAGGGGCACAATAAAAAATTAGTGTGATGAGTTAGATCAGCGTATGCTGTCTTACCACACATGTCTTTTTCTACTGCACCTGCACAAGATATTGTATTTGCTTCTCGGTGTTTGAAAAAATTCAATTGCGTTATCTCTTCAACAATGAGTTTGTTGTGAGGTAAAAAACGAAAAAAGTGAAAATTCATGACCCTTTAAAATTAATTAATTAATTAAAAATTTAAATATCGTTCAGTCGGTTAATAATCTTTTATTTGGACGAAATGAATGTATTATTTATTCCATATAATCGAAACATTTTCATTAAAATGAACATCTGAGTTGATTAATTTCAAACAAAAATGTTGTGATTAATTGAAAAATGCAAAATAAAGGATTTTGTTTTGAGCCTAATTTGCCATTTATTTGATCGGAAAGAATCGAAGAGGATAATACATTGATGAAGTGATATGCTTCAGAATAAAAAATCAAGTCAATAATTTTTTTTTCAATATTTATTCCGATGAGTATGAATTGTATGAAATTAATAATTAATTGATTCATACATGTTTATAAATTTATTTTCTCTGTAGTTTAAACAATAATTTTATTTCTAACCAATAAATTTTCATTTCCATTAAGAGAAGGGCTGTCTATATTTAACAAGGGATTTATTTTATATGAATAGAAACGCAAATAAAATTCAACGTAAAATTCAAAAAAAATTATTACGAACAATTTGAATTCATTAATTTATTTGATTCGAACTGAGTCTATTTAAGTGAAGTGGACCATTTTTCTGGGTGTGATGTCAATTGTCAGGGACATAATCAAGAATTAATGTGATGAATTAGATGGACCGATGCGTTGTCTTGCCACACAGGTCTTTTTCTACTGCGCCTACCGAAGATATTTTATTCGTTTCTCCCTGCTCAAAAAATTTAATTGCGTCATTTCTTCAAGAATGAGTTTGCAGCAGAGTTGAACAAGGAGGGAATAGAAAATTAATGATTAATTTATATTACAAATATCTCAGACATTAAGAGGTTTGAAGAAATTAATCAGAGACAAGCGGTTGTAGTTCCTAAAATACTCCATAAAAAAGTCTCCCGGGGGATTTTTTCAATTTGCGTTTCCTGAATAGCACTTCAATTTAGGACTCGTCTCAGTCGAGAACTTTATTGTAATAATTTTGTGTCAATTTTAGATGCTCGTAGCAGCACTGGTGACAAATTTATCGACTCGTGCCGTCTGGATGCCGATGATAAGTTCACTCTGGTGTCTCACCCAAGAATCGAGCAAATTCGTGAGTAGAAAGAGTCACTCCTACACTCAATGCAACCATTCTGTATCATAAAAATACTGATAAAATTTAAGGATGTATTACACCCTTTCGTGAAACTTCACGTTTTTAAAATTTTTCTGGCAAATTATTGTTTTATGCGTTTTGCAAATTATTGTTTTTGTGTTTTATCATTACTTAATGACTCACGAAATTTCATGATCGTGCAATCATTTTTCTGCGCTTTTTCTAAAATTTTTCGGAAATTCACAAAGCTTTAGAAAAAATGCAAGAAAATGATTGCACTACCATGAAACTTCGTGAGTCAGTTAATAATGACAAAACGCAAATACGGTATATTATTTCGCGTCAATCCGATCAATAATTTGCCAGAAAAATTAAAAAAACGTGAATTTTGGCCGAAAGGGTAGAGTACATCCTTAAATAAATTTTATTTTGAGAATTTACTAGGTTCTCCTCTTGAATTCAGTATAGCGAAGCGGTAAAACGATTCAAGTCAATTGTGACTATTGGTCAGTTTTCACTGAATATCTCGAAATGTAAGGGAGATAGCAAAATTTTTGTTATTACCTTTTTTGTAGCCCTCAATCTACTCTACAAAAAAGGTTATAACAAAAATTTTGCTATTTGCCTCAGATCTAGAGATAGTCATTGAAAACTGACCAATAGTCAAATCTACTTTAACCGTTTTATCGCTTTGCTACCGAATTTTTTTATTCGTCAAAATAAGAGTAAAAAATGGTAAAGATAAGAGTAGAAATTCTGTTATATTCCCTTCAAATTCTAGAGTAGAATTGGTTTGTCTAATTTTACCACTTGATCAATTAATTTTTATAATCGATTTTTATCATTTTTATAATTTTTATAATTTCTATAATTTTGCTGTTGAGCAGCTCTATTGGATCAACTCATACGCCGGTCTTGACAGTTACTCCCCCGTAACCCAAGTGGCCTACTACCTGACGAAAGAAGACGCGGTCACTCACATGAGTCTCTGCATGTCGGTCCTCTCATTCGTCTGGATGCTAGACGCCACAGAGTCCCTCGATGCCATCCTCGATAGCTGGGCCAAGTAGTAATACCTTAAAAATTTCAATTTCTTGTGGTTATCGTTGAGCCGTAACACTCTTGGAGCATCCAGCCAGAATATTTTGTGTTCAGAGTGGAGGCTAAGGTGTCGAGGCTGTTTAGAAAGCGTCTGAGGAAACGGAGGATCTGTTTCGAGGATCCTGAGGTCACCGATTGGTTCTTTTATGATGCCGCACGGCACTCCATATCACGGTCATCTACGGACTCATGACATCTAGGATTTTCGAGATTTAATAAATTTTCATAAATGATTCACAAATCCATTTTTTGTCAAGAAAAATAATTAATTTGTGTAATTTTTTTAATTAAAGACTCTAATGGAGAAATCATTGCGATGTTTCAAATTCATTCAAGCATGTGTAAATAAAATTTTTCTATTAACATTTTATCGAAGGACTGAAGAGAGAGATAGAGCTGTAAAAAAGACAATCGGTTGTATAGAAGAAAGGGATAATAAGAATAATGATGAAGATAACATTCAACTAAGTTGACAATCTGACAAAATTAGTTGAAAAGAAATTTTGTTCAACTTAATAAAATTAAATAAACAATGAATTATACATGATTGAAGGAAACTATCAGTAAAATTATCTGTACGATATGCAATGCCAGAGCACTTTCCCACTTGTTTCTTCTTAACAAAACTTTTTTTCTTTAAATTTTCAGAAAATTATTTGTATATTGATGTAATTTGTTTTGTTTTTTTTAGCACATCCCTATTGTTTCTCACAGCTGAGTATCAAGAGAAATAAGTGGCAATTTGCTCTCGTCTTTATATGGTATATTTATTTTGCTAATAAATTTTCAACAGTAAATTAGAAATATCGATTATTTTCCTTTATCAAAATCTTTCTTGATCGAGATTTTTGTTTAATTATGTATATTTTATTTTTTTATCGCCGAAATGAGTGGTTTTAAGAGAAAAAATTATCAAACTTTTTCTGTAGAGACAGAAATTACTGACGAAAAATGTCTTTTGACGTTAACCCGTCATTAATTAAAATAACCCTGCATTAATTAAAATAATTGTATAATTGTGATGACAAGAATTGACTTGAACTGCCCTGTTCTGCTGCATTCTCCCACTGAAATCGATAAGAATTGGACTGAAAATTCCACTCTTCTTTGTTTTTCCCATTTCTGTTGTCAAAAATGACATGAATTCTCGAAAAAAAATGGTTAGAAAACTGAGTAAATGACAAAAGTTCTCTGTACGATTTGGTCTCTCCTTTTGTATTTATCAGGAATATCCATTTTTCAACCGTGTTTATACAACTTAGTGAGGGACAATGATGACGAAGATGAGGCTGTCTTGACCGGACCGCGATTAACCTCCTGTATATTTGTCTCTGGGGTTTACATCATCACCACCAACATCTCGATGCTTCCATCGACGTTCAAAAAACCGTCGGCTTCAATGCTCTGTCTTTATGAGGTACGATTCTATCTATTCATCATGAAAATTATTTAATGAGTGGCGAAGCGATTTAAAATGCGTTGATTGTCTCAAGTTTTTTGCTACCTCATTCATTCTGGATTTCTCCGCGACGTGCATCTGGACTCCGATTGATGTGATGATAATGACGAGACTCCCAAAAGCCATTTGCCACGTAACGTAATTCCATCGATCTTTCTACTATCCTTAAGGGGAGACTACTATGAGTTTTAAAAGTCACGGGCGATTGGAGTGAGACTTCTCATACATTGAAGATCGATTACATGTGTCTAAAAACGAATAATTAGGGCGAAAAAATTAATTGTTTATTCTTCGATTACCCGCACACGCTGAAAATGTTGCAAATAATCCAGGGCCTCTACTTTTTGAACTACAAAAATTTATTTTATTTACACACGCACGAAAAAATTCAATAGAAAAAACTATCGAATTCGTTGGAAAATTGTATTGACTTTCTGTTAAACTTTCTATTAGTTTTTGGGCGATTCTATTGAAATATTCAGTAGAAAAAGTCAATAGAATTCTATCTTTCTATATAACTTATTCTTTTCATATATTTACTATAGAATTTGCTCGACTCAAATTTTGTACGTTTTTTTCATTCTATTTTTCTTTTCTTCTCATCAAGAAAATCAAACGAAAAAACTTCGTGCAATTTTCATCTCTGAAAAAATTGTGTACAATAACAATTACGAATTAGTTTTTTCTGTATTATCCCCGGGCTATTCTATTAGTTTTAGAATTAGTTTTTTGAAATTCAACTCCTACACACCTAATTTCGTTTTTTTTAAATAAAAATTTGCGCCTATCGTGTAAATCAGCATAAAAATTATCCTGAAAATATTTAAAACGTATTTTCGATTCTTTCAGAAACATTTTTCGAGCTATTCTACATGAATGGTGCAATTTTTTATTAAAAAAATAACGACATTAGCTGTGTAGGTGTTGAATTTAAAAAACGAATTCGTAATTGTTATTGCACATATCTTTCCAAAAATTTTGAAAAAAACCTCTGTAGCTCAAAAATTGGAAGCCCTGGACTATTTTTAACATTTTAAGCGTCTGCGCGGCAAACGAACAATAAACAATTAATTTTTTCACTAATTATTCATTTTCAGACATATAATCGATCTTTAATGTATGAGAAATTATATTCCAACAATCCGCGACTTTAAAAACTCAGAGTAATCTTCCCTTAAATTTTTGGAGCTTGAGGGGAAGTTCAATTGAGTGTTAAATTTCAGACGTTGAACAGTCTGGATTATGATGACGCCGCTGAATGGATCGTCTCGAATCAATTACCCATGATGGCCACGAGTTTCGGTATGAGTGTCGCATTTTTTTTGACGTCTATTCATGTGACAAGGGCACTGGATTTAACGATGTACAAGTAGGTACACTGTGAAAAATTTTTCCCAGAAAGTTCCTGTACACTTTATGGAATTGCTGTGTTTTTCGACGATGTGATGCGTTCTGTAATGGGATTATAGAATAATGATAATTCATTTTTTACTTTCTTGGGGGCTATTTAAATAAACTCCTTTATTTGATTAATATTAAACATTTCTCTGGGTGTCAATGGATATCAATGGTCAACGAGATTATTCGAAATTAATGTAATGATTTCTTGTAATGGTTGTCTTGCCACACACGTCTTTTTCTACTGCAAAAATTTTTAGCTGTAATTTTCCTGTACACTTACTGGAATTTTTTATTGTATTATCATTCCCCTGAAATTTGAAGGAGTTTCATCATTGAAAATTCAGCCTAATTTACTACTGAATATTCATGGAATGTTATTGCATTATCAGTAAAATCTGAAGTTTCACGATTTTTTTCTCCTTGAATCAAATTCAATATTGGATTCCTGGAAATTATCAGTCAACTATCCGTGGAATTTCAATGTAATGCAGTTAATAAGGGGATTATAGAGTAAGGATAATTCACTTTTGATTTTATTAGCTATTTAAATATGTAAACCTTTTTAAATTATTTCTCCGGGTGTAACATCAATGGTTATCGAGGAATTAATGTGATGATTTCTGCGTTGTCTGGTCACACCGGTCCGTTTCTACTGCCAACATTTTAACCTGAGATTGAAATGAAACTCGAGGAGTTTCATCATTGAAAATTTTAAATTTCACGGAAAACTCAATGGAAATTATAAATTTTAGTTCAATGATTCAATGATAATGATAATTATAATTGACAATGATGATTCATTAGCAATTCAGCGTTATTTACTACCAAATATTTATGTTACAAAAATTCATTGCATTACCAGTGAAATCTGAGAACGACGGAGTTTTTCTTTACTTTAAATAACGCTATTTTTTAGGGTCAATTAAAATTCCCAATTGAAAATTCTTTTCACCTCTCGTGAATAAACGAAAAAACACAGTTTGTTGCATTAAAAAAATACTGCAATGTCGCACGCACAATTTCTAGTAAAATCTAAATTAACGCAAACTTTCAATTTCAACTGATTAATGAATGAATTAATGACTAAAGAATTAATTCATTAGTCCGTTTAAATTCAATTGAAACTGGCTAATGAATTAATTAAGTAATTAATCACAGCTTTAGTTCTCTCAATTGATTGATCCCCCCAATTCAATGACTTTCCCTCTAAAAAAATAACATCAACAAATATCTCCTAGTGAATGTGGAACCCTCGACTTCGCGGATTACGCAAGAAAGAGGCTCTGGCAAAGAATCCTCTCCGAACTCCGAAAAGCCTCCCCCAGAGAAAGATGTCCCTACAAAAGCCCCATCGAAAGCCACCAGTCCTCCTCGAAGCCCAGCGGCCGAAAAAAACAACGGAGTAGAAGCCGAAGACGAAGTCCATAAATGTAATACCCCCAAAATTAACCCAAAAACCATAAATAACAACCACAACCCAAAAATACTATTTATCCTTTTTATTAAAAAGAAGGCATTTTTTATTTTCGTCCGAAACTGAAGTATAACGTACAAATGGTATAGATAATAGTGATAATAATTATAATTAATAATCAATTAATATCAATTCAATTTGATAATACGTATTTGTTGTTGGTTTTCATCATCTTGTCGATTATAATGTATAGATTGTTTATTTCATTATTATTTATATAATTGATAATTGTACTAATGAGATGTGTTCAGTGGCAGCATATATACATATTACAGTGTGACTCTTTATATCTCAACGACGGCTATGGTTAAAACATTTTTCATTTTATTTTATTCATTCGTCTGGGCTTTACAATATGTTCGAGGTACTACTTGAGCGTTTCACTCTCGATTCAATATCTTCATTCAATCCCAATAAAATTTCAATAATTAGGCAGTCAAGGGATCATGGATATGTAATTTTTGTCATCAATTCTCCAATTTTTTTAGTCAATTTTTCAATCGTCCATGACCAGGTCCATGAAAATCAACATCTCCACGGATGAAAATAAATAACGAAATTGAAAATGCAGTGGGAATTTAATTACGCAAATGACTCCGCAGGATCTCAAGTGAATGAGTAATTGATAAGGCTGATTAATAATTCAATCATGTGCATGAAATATTTTTTATTAATAATTCCACTTGGACGTATGTACTTCATCTTTCCAATTGGCTTACATTACGTATATACATTTGTGAGTGAAGGGAGAGGACTCCTGATGACATTGAATCGAGTGAGATACTGTCTTGTGGGGGGGTGAATGGGTGAGGGCGAGGGAGCGCGATTAATTCAATAATAAAATCCATAACGACTCGTTTAATGTACATACACAACAGTCATCTAACTATTATTATTCTTTTAATTTAATGCCACTGCACACACGCACGTAGGCGTAACTCATATATAACGATAAAACCTTTTTTGTTTTTCTATGTATTTTTTTTATTATTTTATCTCTTTTTTTATATTTACCTTTTCCTCTTGCCTTTTTTTTTCACTAATGCCAGTCTGTGGAAATACTGTCTCGCTGCTTATACACTACGGGTTTTTTCAACTTCAGAATTTTTGGTTCAGTTCGGAAACGAGAGAAATGGAAAACAAAGGGGAAATGAAATTTTGTCTCGAATGGATTAAATGAATTTTAAGAAGTTGGGGGAAGTGTGAAGGTTTTCTCAAAGATTTTTACGTCTCTGAACTGCGGGAAGGGATTTGTGGAAGAGATTCGTAGGATTCTTCTGAAGAAAACATTCAATCTTACACTAATTTATACGATAGACTAGGAAGAGGGTTTTTTACTTTTTTTCCACTTTATGGGGGACAGCGTATACGCGAAAAAAATTAATATCACAAATCGCAAAAAACTATAATTAAATACGATAATGAGTGTAGGATAATTATACAATAATCTGGCTTTAACTGTATAAGTATTCCGACGAATTATTATGACTTCTTTAGATTCGTGATTTCCCTCATTTTCTTCTTCGTCGAGTGAATTAATATAATTACATATCTTCGTACATCGATCACATTCTTTTTTTTCTTCGTATGTACCACTTATTTATGGATTAAATTTTATTCACTGTGGACCGCCCTAGATCGGTAAATTGACTATGAATTATCCTGGGTAATGAATTCCCTCGTTTTTCCATGGAAATTTTTCACTGATCAGTCGATATCGAGAGATTAATCGGGTAATTAAACACTTGATTAATCATTAGTGCTTGAATTTTCATGGATCTTTGTCATTTAATGGCTAATTTCGACACTGAATGACGATGCCATTGAGCTAATTACCATTGTCATTAGTTTAATCCCTAAAAATTCGTTCTTTATCGTTTTTCACGTTTCGATAGTATCATTCATCAGGCTCATTGATGATTCTGCGTTCTGTGGCTCCCTTGCGCGTAATCTAATATAAATATTCATATATTACGTAATAATATCGATAATCATACAATAATACTTCTAATAATGGCGATGGGAATTTTACGATTTCTCTTTCTCATATTTTTCTCGTGACAAAGAAGTGGAAATTGTGAATTAATCGATTATAATTTTTTTTTTCAAGTTTTTTCTTTCTTTATATTCATCTAGTTATGGCGAAGCCACGATGAAAGTGTGGCGAAGAAACTATAATACTCCATTACATGCCACGGCGCACATCTCAAACATCTAATGTTTTTTTGTTTTTCTTTCATATCAATAATAATTATTTAACTGTCTCAACAGTAAATATATAATAAATTCGTTTATCGTTCTTGTGTTTTATTTTCTTCATCAAAGAGAAAAGAAAATTAAATGTTGAGGGACACAATTAAATGTTGTTGTTTAAAAATTGAGACCTTCATTCATTTAACTATTACGTATAAAAAAGATGAACGCATTATCAGCGATTGTTCTTTGGTATGTGGTTTTGTTCTTCTTCTTAAAAATATTTTAGAGTTTATTTTTTTTTTTCATATCGTTTCATTAGCTTTTTTCCTTCCCTCCATTTAATTAAAAAACGCATCGGTAGAAAAAACCGAACACTGAGTCGTTGACGAAAGACGTAGGACGATACAATATACTTTGGTGATTGATGAATGATGATCAATGAATGAGAAGAAAAATTATAAAAAAAATTCTAACAATTAGCTTTTCATCGTTTCCTTAAGTCGAATAAATAAATAAACGAATTTATACAAAAGTCTTACATACTCTTGGGCATAGTACACGTATTTTCATGCATCTCAGGTTTTTTGGTGCAGTTAATAAATATTTTTTTGTTTTATGAGCTTATAATTATTGCAAAGTTTCGTGCTCTTCTGGTTTTTGGAACAAGAATGACCTTTTTTTTTATTTTCTCTCATCTTTTTGGGCATGACTAATGTTTTAACTTACATTCACTTACAATTTAGTTCTTTCTCTATACTTTCTCGCAATCTTTCGATTTTTTTCCACGAATTCATGATGCTTCTGTCATCATTCGTTATTTATAGTTAATGAGACCTACGAGACGAATTGAATATTTTTTTATTCTTCTTCCTCGCTCTCTTCGGTTGGGCCATACATGTCTGCTAGTTTGTCGAACCTCGGTCCCCATGCGCCCAGATACTCGTACTCGTGTTGTTCGTCATCGGTGCCTGAAATTTAACGGAATTGTGATTGTAATGAATTGCTCGGTTGTGGGGGTTGGGGTCATGTATGGAACAATTTAATCGAAAAACTTAGCGAATTCGCTGGAGCAGTTTATTGGAATTCTTTGGAATTCCTGTTGAAATTCTATTTGTTTTTTGCGCTGATTCTGCGAGATATTTGATAGGAAAAAGTTGATTGATTTCAATTTTTCTAAATGAACTAGGGAGCTACGCCTCCTGCTCCCTCCGCTCGTCAACCCCCATATGATTCCCATATGACACCCATGATCCATATTATGACCCTTAATCTGACCTTTGTCATCCTTAATTTGACCCTTGTGACCCTTATCTGTAAACAATGACTCATCAGGGTCACAATTTGACCCTGATGAACCTTAGTTTTTGACACTTTGTTTTTTACCCTCATGACCCTTATTTGGGCCCTCAATCTGGCCCTTGTAATTCTTATGTGAATTCTTAACCTGACCCTCATTATAACCTCCGTGAGCCTTATTTTGACCCTGGCGATCCTTAGTTTTTGAACCTTGGTTTTTGACACCCATGACCCTTATTCTGACCATGTTGACCCTTAATCTGATCCATACGACCCTCACGTTGACCCATACGACCCTTAACCTGACCCAAGTGACCCTTATTCTTGCCCTTAATATGTAACCCTTGTGATCCTCAGTCTGACTCACATGGCCCTTAATCTTACCCTCGTGACCCTTAATCAGCCTTTCGTGACCCTTAATCTGACCCTTGTGACCCTTAATCTGACCCTCGTGATGGTTATTCTGCCCTCATAGCCCTTATTCTGACCTTCGTGACCCTTATTCTGACCCTTATGACCTTTATTCTGACCCTCGTAACCCTTATTCGGTGACCTTTCGCTAAGGTTTTTCTTATCCTGTGAATTCGCTAAAGTTTTCTATTAAATTTTTTCGTACGTGGTTAGCCAGGAAAAAAGATTAGAGACTTTTACCCGATGCTAACGATGATAGGGAGCCTGCAGTACTGCCACCACCTTCGTACGCATAATTTCGGAGATCGTCAAAGGGTGGAGCATTTGGATCGCTGTCAGCACGCTTCTTGTGATCCTCGATGAACATTCCAACGTTGGGCTCTGGCCCCAGGGGATCTGGGATGCAATCAAAATATAGGGTCAACCCAGATAGTCCTTCATTTCCAGAAATTGTATTCATGTGACGCTCGCGAATGCTATTCAACTATTCTTTTGGATTCTTGTTAACTTTCATGTGACGTGTCGAACGGTTTTTTGAACGGAAATTAATTCATGGAATTGTGATTGTCTATGAAACTCAATCTATGAAAAATTTTATAGTCTTGTAAGCGGAAAGGAAATGAAGTCGAGACTGTTTGGGAATTCATTTGAAGAATTTTTTATAATCCAAGTTTGCTGATATCTGCTGTTCGAAAAAATTAAAATTTTCATGGCCATTTGATTAGTGATTTCTGGGAGGGAAACATTGAATTCGATTTGGATAGGAAAAAAACAAAACCCGAAACTTCAGTGAAATTTCTGATTTCACTGAAAACTCAATGAAATTCCAAATTTTTGAGCAACAGGAAGACAGGGATTTCCCAACTTACTTGAACTTTCAAGTAATTTGAAATTTAAGAACATATTTCCCTGAATTTTTCCAAGTTCTAGAATTTTCATTGAACTATTGAACTAAAATTTATAGTTTCCATTGATTTATCCCTAAAAATTAAAATTTTCAGTGACGACATCCTTTGAAATTTCAGTGAAAATATAATACGATAAAAATTGCCAAAATTACCGGAAATTTCAGCCACAAATTTTCAACACCGTATCACATCTATTTTGTTTCATCACATTTTCTTCAATTCAATATGAGGAACATATGTAAACCGTTCCCAGGTTCACATGTTCAACTAGAAGAAAGCAATCAAAAAGATAGTGACATTTCCGACAGAAATCAGCACAGAAATGCTAAAATGTCCTAAAGCGAGGATTTGTTACTGAATTTTCTTAAACGTCCGTTGCAAAAATTCCACCTCATGGAATAATGTGAAGATGAATGAATTCTCATGATATTATTCAAAACTCACAGGCCACTTTGCAGGGTGCCATCTTGCCACCCATCTCAGGGATGGGACCACCGATAGGAATTTGTAGAGGCGTTATGTCAAATGCTGTCATATCGTCCTCTCCACCGCCTTCGTCGTCGTAATTGATGATGTTTTCTCTCACATCGTCATCAGGGCCTGGGTATTTAATATGAGATTCTCTTCTCCTGTTGTAGACGACGAAGATTAAGACCAGAACTGCAATGAAAAAATCGTATTATTTACTTTGAAATATCTCAATAAAGATATTTCTATGGAATTTCCTTAGCTCAAATTTTCTGAGTTTCTTGTTTAATTTTGTCGATGAATAAAAAGAAAAAGAAGTATGAAAAAATTATAAAATTTCAGCCGAAGAAATTCTATAGAAAACATCTCAATAGAATAAGTTGTATAAAAAAATCGAATTCTATTGACTTGTTCTAGAATATATTTTCTATCGATGAACATTTCAGTGGAATCTGCCGAAAACAGAAAGAAATAGAAAATGAAGAATGATAAAAATAAAGTAAAGAATAGAAAGTTCAATAGAAATCTAACAGGGATAGCCATATCCCTCAATTACAATTACTCTGAAATTACTAAGTAGTCAATTAGTAAATATCACTTCCAAATTTTAATTATTAAAGTAATCATCAAGTTAAATTTTCAAAATTTCAATTATTCATTAATCAGTAATTGAGTTCGGAAGATTGAGAATTATTTGAATACTCGGAAATCCTTTATAAAAAATTTATAGTTCAAGATTTTAAAATATTTAATTCATCATAAATTGGAAATTTAGATTATCAATTATTTTATTTTTAAATTTCGATTAGTATATTTAAACTTTGATCAATCTAAGTCAGAAGTTCTTTTAATATTGAAGAATTAGAAGATTGATGGCCATCCCTGAAATTCAATAGAATTGTCTACCAATTCTATTAAACTTTTTCGTACAAGAACTTACCGAGAATTATGAGCAAACAAACTAAAATAGCAGCCAACGCCCCCATACTGAGTTTCAACGTCTGTCCCTCCTGCACAAGTTCACAATTTTCACCCCAGAAACTCTCCGGGCAAATACACTTGTAGCGCAGATGTGGCTCTTGATTTATGCATCTACCACCATTCAAACACGGGTAATCAATGCACTCGTTCTTATCCATGCAGCTTTTTCCATCGGGCGTACGTATCCTTCCCTCTCCACACCTGTTGAATGTCATCAGTTATTCCCACTGACTCGGTTTTACATCTCCCTATATGTACATTCCGCACTCTTGTTGTGAATTTATATGCTTTTTATATCCAACTTACGTGCAGGCATGCTCGTTCCAGAGATCAATGCACTCGAACGGATCTGGACAGAGTACATTGGCACATGGTTTATTGGATGGGCACATTCTCTCGAGATTCCTCGCCATTGTTGCCTGTCCCCACTGTGTACCATTCATTGCTGGTGGCAATGGCAAGTGTTTTCCCTCGAGGCGAATATCATCCAAACAGCCTAGAATGTTTAATTAAGAACGTATGACAATTTTGATTGGAGGATATCGGTAAACAAGTTAATTGGCCACAGTTGGAGAAATTAATTGTTAATTTTTTTTAGTTTCCTTCATTTCAGAATAAACAAATGGACAATGGCATTTTTTAATGAATGAGTACAGTTTTTGTTGCTAATAAATTAGCAATTTGCTGCCGAATGAATTCTCTTTTTTTATTTTAATTCTTGTTTCCCTATTCTCCACTTCTATTTTTTCTCTCGTTTATTTCTTCCATCGTCAATTGAAATATCATCAAAATTTTGCGTATTATTTCGTTCTGTCGAATGATTCTACATTAATACCCTCTCAAGAATCGAATTCGTTTTCAGCCCGGGTTTAATCAAGGTTCAATCAAGGTTTATTCAGGATTTAGCTAGAGTTCAACCCAGGTTCTGTCAAAAGTTGAGCGGGACCATGAATTAATAAAAATAATACGTTAAGCGGGACCATGAATTAATATTCAACATAATAGATTAGCGGGTACGTGACTTTTTGGCGCAACTTGAACGCGGCACTGGTCGCGCCAAAACGCTGGCGCTGAAAAGTCCTCTGTAAATTAGTACCTGAGTTTAACCCTAGTCTAGGCACTAAACGCGACCGCACGACTCTGGTCAACTCCGCGGGGATTCCCCGCCGTGTTATTTAGGCTCTAGCGTTGCCAAATTCACTCTACACTGCCCGGGCGCGTTTAGCGAGTTTCCGGCAACGACGCGTGATGGCCAATTTCATTTAACGTGAGAAAAAATAATCTATCTGCTCAAAATAATTTGTTTTCTTTTGGAATTTCGGGAAGTATGTTGTTCTAATAACTACTATAATTCTTTAGACACTTTAATTGATAAATTACTTTCCAATTGAAAGGAGCATTTATGCATTTATTTATGCATTCGTGAATTTGACAATTTTTTGTAATTTTTCCGGGTAGGCAGTCAATTGTAATTAAAGATAAACGACGCGGGGCGGTGTTTCCCGGGTCACACAGCTAGTCAATCAGAATTTAAAATTAAATTCCTCAATTGGAATAACAACAAATTTTAACCCGAGAATTCCCTCGAATTTTTTAGAAAACCTGAAAATTTCCTACAATTTTCTAGAAAATTTGAGAATTAGTTCGAATTTCCTAGAAAATTCAAAAGTTTCTTCGAATTCTCTGTGAAACCCAAGAATTTCCTCGAACCTTTTATAAAACCCGAGATTATCCTCAAACCTTGCAGAAATCTCAAAAATATTCTCGAATACTCGAGAATATTCCTACATTGTTCAGAAAGTTGTAGAATTTTCCAGACAGCTCTAGAATTTCCTAGAAGTTTCTACGGTGCATACTAAACTATGCACCGTAGCGCAATAACTTATAGCTGAGAACCGATTGGAGACCCGAAACTATATAATATTAAAAACACCATTGAAATAGATTCAGTCGTTTTTGCGTGAATCGCGGCCAAACATTCGACACCAGATTTATTATATCTATGATAAGGAAAAAAAATGGAAACTTCCATTGGGAAGCAAAACATTCAAATCTCTTCAGGCACTAATTTATCTATTTCTTTCTTCGCAAAGAGGAACGAATTATTTTGTAAATGTCTTCAAAACCAGGAAGTTTGAGAGACATTCTGAGAATGTTCCCTTCAATGTTCTCTAACTTTTCAGAGCTTCCATTTCTCATCTCGTTCCTCGGAAGAAAAACCCTAAACGTTTGAATTGATTGGAATTTATTTTACGACTTTCCCCTTCAAATAACTCCCCTCAATAGCAATAAAATCGGAAATTTCCTATTGGCCCAGTGATTTCGAATGAAGCGGTAATGATCCTAAAAGAAATAAATCCCAGAAATCCTCTGGCACTCCCAAGTTGTTACCTTTTTGGTAATCAGCATAAACTTCAAACGTTCTCACTCCAGTGTATTCAGCTTTACCACCCGCGTAAACACCCTCCTGCTTATCGACCAGGAGCCATTGATGGCCTTCAAAGGAGAATGTCTCATTGAATCGCCTGCCTTCACCCCCATCCAATTCCAGTGTCGCTGCTGAACCGTATCTCGATACTCTAACGGTATGCCATTGACCATCGTCAATGGCAATGGCACTCAGCCAAATATCCCTCTCCTCGATTCTCAAACTGTTCAGATTGTACCTGAATTGTAGGGTACTTCCTTTGATCTGTAATACAAATAAATTCAATATTACAGACCTATCTTCGTGGTTGATGTGCATATCCATCAGATTGAGTACAATTTGTTGGGGGGAATATTTTATCTTTGTTCATTGTCACAGGGCTTTTGAGCAAAGTAACAATCTGTTCAGAATTGCGATAGATACATTGGTTTCATGACACTTTCAGGTGATTGAATCTCTATCAATTTGATTTAAGGATATTCATCTTTTGCAGTTTGGTGGGAGACTGCACTGTAGATTCAACCATTTTTAATCATCAAATTTTTCAATTAAATTACGTGAGAAAAATTTGAAAAAAAAGATTAATATTCAGGGCTATTCACATTAAATTTTGCACAGAATTATTGCTTTTTTAAACATTCGTAGTTTACGAATGAGTAATTAAAATTGTTTAAATTTCCAGAAATTTTATTTATTTAGGCATGAAATCTATTTTTGGTAAAATTCTGAGTACCTGCATATTCTTAATTACTTACTTCCAAAATGGCGTATTCTCTGTTATGCTGATCACTGACTCGGAAAAGTTCTCCCTGGCTCTCCCTAGTCCTGAACCTGAGCTGGATCTGTGTCGAGTACTTATCAGGTTCAAAGGACAGTGCATACTTCACATAACTCTGCTGTTTAAAAGTCGTAGGAATGGTAGGTGTCATACAACTGGGCCCAGTCCATCCCGGATTACACTGACATCTGGCCTCAGTAAAGCTTCCGACACACGTGCCATGCTCCCAGCATCTGAACGTGGATTCCTGATTATTGCAAATCTCATCTGTCTGCGGGCAGCCTGCTACACTGTTCCTTGACAACCCCGGATGTGCAAGATCGTATAATTTACTATTGTGGAATAGATTCCTTATGCAACCGTCGAATGGCTTCCCATTGGGCATGGATTTCCACTTGAACTGGTGCTGGTCGAAATGCTCGATAAACCATCCGCCTATTTGTAGGGGTGCATTGACATTGAGATATTCGTTGAAGGGAGGTACTGTTCCAGTTGCTTGACATGAACTGTCATCGAATGCGGGCGGTGTTCCGTCTTCCAATTCTGATATCTCAGCGGATTTGCAGAAGTCGACGACAAGCCTCACCGTCTGTAAAACATGAATAATGTTTCTTGTTAATGAAGAGAAATTCAACGAGGATCGATCAACGTCATGTGGTAATTTATCATTAAGGACATACAATGGAGACAATCCCATTGATGAAAACTTCTTCAAAAAACACGATCGAGTGTCATTTCCTAAATCAATTACAGTTTAACCATGACTTACCATTTTTACCTATCGTCGAAGATAGAAAATCGATGAATCCTCTCCGCAGGGATTCGAATTTGCTTTGATATTCATCCCAGACCTATCTATTTGATCATATTGATCTGTATCTATTTGAATCATTTCAGATTCAAGTAGATACAGATCAATGACTTGTGTGTTTTCGAATTTACGTAAAATTCGAAATATATCCCGAGTCGAATAATTGGACCTGACAAGTTCTACTTAGGTCTTTCCGTTCAGAACTGGATAGGTCTTCCCAAGAAGCCTCTTCCCAAGTCCTTCGGAGACCTTTCTACCTCTGGTTGTGTCCCATTTCAGCACTTGTTAGGTGTAAGCAGGACATGTATTCAGACTTTCCAAATCCTTGCCGGTCCCCGTAATTCTATGGGCCTATATTAAATCTGCGTTCATATCCCCGTTTACTCATGCGTTATTGAAATAAAAAATGCAATTATTGTTTTTTTTTTAATCTCGAAAATCGACATTTCACAAGAGGGTGGAGGGGAGATGCATGTATGTGGAGGCTTGACATTTTTACCCAACAAGGGGAGAAGGTAGCAGAATCTATTCTAGCCACTCTTGTCCCTACGCTTGCATGCATTATCCAAATAAAAAATGAAAGTATTAACAAATCTGATCATTGTTCCAAGTAAAAACCAAAAATCGGACCCTGTGGCCCCCGGTGAATAATTTTTTTTTTCAGTTTCCACTTTTTCCACATACTTTTGAGAGTTCTGAATAGCCCGTCGCTTAAATAGTTGGAATCAACGTCCACCCGGCTAAAAAATTCGATTTTGGCGAAAATCCACTTGCCCCGGAAAACCCGAAAATCTGATCCTTTGGCTGGGGCCAAAAAAAACGGTTTCTCAGTTTTCACTTTTTCCACATACTTTTGACAGTTCTGACAAGCCCGGCGCTTAAATAGTTGGAATCAACGTTCACCCGGCTAAATAATTCGATTTTGGCGAAAGTCGACTTTCCCCCGGGAAAAACGGAAAATC
>NW_021680416.1:1281770-1301803 GCF_001412515.2 Diachasma alloeum
TTAGGCGAAAGTCGACTTTCCCTCTGGAAAAACAGAAAATCTGACTCTTTGGCTCGGGGTGAAAAAAAAAATTTTATTTCGACTTTTGTCGCGCCTTCGGGGGTTTCATTGGCATCAGAATTGTTAGAAAATACAGAATCAACTTTCACTTGGCGAAAAAATTCAATTTTGGCGAAAATCGACTTTCACCCTTGACCCACGTGAAAATGAAAAATTTTTTTTCCCCTTTTCTGTCACCTCCGAGGGTTTCATTGGCATCAGGGGGTCAATAAATACAGAATCAACGTTCACTATTTTTTATTTAAACACCGCCTGCAAACGGGGAGATGAGGGTGGCTAAAATATATTCTGCAACCCTGTCTCCTCGTTGGCTACAAATTTCAACCCTCCGCATACATGCCTTCCCCTTCACCCGCTCGTAAAATCACGCGTTCTCGGTAGCATCGAGGAGGACTTCTCAGGACCGAAAAGAACTGAGGATTCGAAAGGTCTCTGGAAAAGTACGTCGCAGAACTGATTAGGACTTACCAGGTCCATCTAGGTCTGGAGAGATCTTGAAAGACCTGTGTACGTCCAATCAGAACCAAATCCTCGACTCGGGATGCAGAGAAAAAAATAGCATTGAATGCGGTATATAATATTCTGGAATCAGGAATATGTGTATTTCTGAATCCGGTATATCATATGCTGGATTTCGGAAGAATATTCCATTATCCGGGATACTTCACTCTCAATTCTGGAATGAGATTCCGAACTCCGAAATATTTAATTCTCGATTCCAGAACAATAATTCGGTATCCGACATATTTTATCCTCAATTCCGGATTAATATTCCGGAGACTTCCTCGCATTGAAATATTGTACGTTGCGTCTATAAGAGATGGCATGTACTGACGACGCGCCGTCCGAATTTACGTGAGATCGGGCAATAATCACGAGGACCACTCAGGGAAGTATTTTCCTACGTTCTTTCTCCGTGGATTCGCCCTTTCGGCTGGCAATTTGGGGTTTTGCGAATTATTAGTGGGTTTCAAGGGGCAATTGGTCGTATTTTGGAACATTCTTTTGGGATTTGAATTATTATTGCCACCAGCAACCTCCTGAACAGTTTGAAGTTGCTGGGAGGCCATTGAGCTCCTCACTCTGAGGACTCCTCCGAGTCTCTACACGAGGGGGAGGTTTGGGAAGCCCCAAACATGCACTTCGTCACAATATAATTGTGTCACTTTTTTATTTTCGTTTCCATTCCTTTTTCCTCTTCTCTTCGAGTCACCAATTTGACGTATACTATCATGCAGAGAATGAATTTACGCCAATATACACTGAGAATCCATTTGAAAATTATATGTACCGGGTACCGCAATGGTATTCCGGAATTGAGCATAAAATATTGCGAATTTCGGAATATTATTCTGGACTCCGTAATATTTTTTCCGTATGTGTCACTGCCCGATCTGTATGTGTTGAATAAATTATGTGTTGAATTGATGTGTTATGTTGAATTTGCATAGTGGCTAATAGTCACCAATGAAAGGGATTATTGTTTTTTCCCATTAAAAATAGATGTGATCAATTCCACTACGAGACCTGCTTCACTTAAGACTCTATTGGTGAAGAAGAAATTTATCCTCACCTCTGTAGTCCAAAAAATATCTAATCGATGCCACTCCCCATCATCCAACGGCCTCTTGGTCTTCACCTTGAGCTCCAAAGTACCAGAACCAAAATCAATCAGCAACCTCGGAACACCCCGATCCAACTCCACAGATATAAAATCTAAAACCACCAATGAAAAATGACCGAATAATTCCAAACCCCAACGTACATTAACCAACTCCCCATTTCCCCCAAAGTTATCAACTGTTTACTAACCAGAAACCATAATTTCATCAGGCTCTGGTGGTACAATGGGTCCATTGTAGAGTAACAAACCGTCGGGTCTTCGTGTGATAAACTCAAAACTAAGATGGCTATTGTCACACATCTCTAGGGCCGGATACCAAGCCCATCCAGTGCCTTTGAAACTTCTGGTAGTCTGTTGACATCTGGGTCCATTGTAACCCGCTGGGCATTGGCACCTGCAAGGGAATATTTGATGTGTTAAATCAAACATTTAACTGTCCAACAAATTTACCTCAGAAATAAGTGCCACCAATAAAAGAAAAGTTGTGCAGTATTTTATTTGCTTTATTTTTATTTTCGCATTTGGGAAACATCCGCATTGCACACATGAAAAACGTTCATAGAAAAACGTTGTGAATTCGCTAGATAATTCTATTGGGTTTCTATGAAAATGTTCAACAGAAAAAGTCAATAGAATTTAATTTTTCAATACAAGTTATTTTATTGAGATATTTTCTGTAGAATTTCCTCGGCTCGCATTTTCCAAGTTTTTTGTTTGATTTTCTGGATGAAAAGAAAAGAAAAACAGAACGAGAAAAACTTGGAAAATTTAAGCCGAGGAATTTCTATAGAAAATATCTCAACAGAATCGTTGAAAAACTAGCAGAAAGTTCAACAGAAATCCAATAGAATTGTCTAGCGATGTCGCTAGGTTGTTCTATTAAATTTTTTCGTGCGTGTGCAGGGGGAAAATTAAAAATACATAGCTTTAATAATAAGTAAAGTCAGATTTTTTAAAACATATACATTTGTTTGCGTCACTGAATTGTTGAATATGGAGAAGATCATTACTAAAGTTAAGGGACATTAAGGGACGTACAAACCCTGGAGATAATCAGGTACAGAAACTAATAAATTTTGCGAAGTGCGAAATGAAGTTTCCAGTAAATCTATATGAGGCCTAGCTGCTAGGCAAATTAAAGTGAATTTGTATAAAGTTTTTGCTTCTATAAAAGTTGGTATTGAAGCTTATATTACTAAGAGATCCATAAATTGGGGAAAGTTACAAAACGAAGACGTGCGTTGATTGTGAGCTAAAGGACAATTTAAAACGAGATGTTCAATAGTATCGAATTCGAGATTACAGTAACTGCATATCTTATTCGGTAACTTGTGCTCAATCTCACTGAGATTCGATGACTTCCAATGGATGAAAAATTATAAAACTATATGAGATTAAAGCTATACAAGGATAGCCATCAATATTAAAGGAATTTGTGACTTACATTGATAAAGGTTTCAATATTCTCATGAAAATATAGAAATAGTATGATATCACTAATTTAAATTTGCGATTGATGATGAATTAAATATTTGATAATATGGAACTGTGAATTTTCCATTAAGTAAATACTTCTAATTTCTTAAAAGGGATTACCAATGGTCCAAATAATTGAAAATCTTGCTACCTAAATTATTGATTACTAAAATAGTCCGGAATCTGAATATTTAAATTGATGATTACTAAAATAATCAAAAATTGAAGAATGATATTGACTAAAAGACATCTTCAAAATTTAACAGTAATTATGATTTATGAACATGGCTATCCCTGAAGCTACTATTGACGTTCGTAAGATGTTGGTCCGATTGCATTATCTGCAAGTTTCCGAAGTATTCAATTCTGAAAACAATCACGCATTTTCGCACCGGTCCACACGACGTACAGACGCCGTACTTGAGAGCTTAAATATCACTTTATCATTGTCGACGGAAGTAACAACTAAAGTCACTTGCTCCTCTTAATTCGCCCAATATTTGACTTACGTTAATCCAAATCGTCCCTCGATGCACCTACCCCCATTGTAACACGGACTCGTCCGACACGACTCAGTTGTACTGAAGTTTCTCGCACCACAAGTGCACTGTGCAATCACATCAACACGAACTCCAACTAGTGCAGTCTTATTAGCATTCACCATGTACGGTAAATTATTAATATCGAGAGTATTAGTACAACTTCCTTGGCACATATGATTCTCGTACAGACACTCATCGATCCCCACCATTGTGATGTTGATTCCAACATCTCTCTCAATTTCCTCGCGATGCATGAGAACAATACCGTTTAATCTAACTGGCTTGTAATAAGGTGAACCGTGCGCTGCAAATCTTATGTCAGTCACTGGTGGATGCTTTCTTCTCATCTGTACACTAAACACATCAACATTGTCCCTATCAATGTCCAATAAATTAGCTAGTTTATCTCTAAACAGATCAGCCTTGCTTCGCGTCACTTTAGAATCCTTGTAATTCCACACGCGAATGAAATCCTCGTCGGATATTCCAGCTATGCGGATAGAGCCGGAGTTGAGTACAGCATCGTGGGGTATTGTTTTCACAGTTACAGTTACATTAGCTGGCACATCAGTCTGCGTGTGCTTTCTGTCATAAACTTTGAATCTCAGGTGATATTTGCCATCGTGGGTTCCTGATTTCATTGAAATCATCCCGGAATCCTCGTCTAGTTTGAATTGTGCGTGTTCAAGACCCTCCCAGTAGAATTTCTTATCTGGCAAGTCCCAGTCATCCAGATCATAAACATAAACACGACCTATTTCAGTGTCTGGAGATTGTCCCTGTAAAGAAGAGTTCACGTAAGTTTCCAATTTTTTTTTGTTAGTGTAACTACATCTCTCTATATTATAAAAATCCAAATCGACTTGTGGTGATGGAAATTTGGTACTAGAGATTAAGACTAAAATCGAGGATGGCAAGGATCAAAATAAGGGTCATGAGGGTCAAATAAAGGGTCATGACGGTCAGAATAAAGGTTACGAGGCTCCAAAGAAGGATCATGAGGGTCAGAATAAGGGTCGTGAGGGTTAATAGGATCAGAGTAAGGGCCATGAGAGACAGAATAAGTGTCACAACAGTCATATTAAGGGTTATGAGGGTCAAATTAAGGGTCATGATGGTCAGAATAAGCGTTACGATGGTCAAAAGAAGGCTCATGAGGATCAGAATAAGGACCATGGGGGTCAATAGGGTCAGAGTAAGGATCATGGGAGACAGAATAAGTGTCACGATCATATTAAGGGTTACAAGGGTCAAATTAAAGGTCATGACGGTCAGAATACGGATCACAAGGGCTTAAATAAACGTCAGGAAAGTTACAATAAGGGTCAGATTGAGGATCCAAATGAGGATTACAAGGGTCAGATTAAGGATCACAAAGATCAAATTAAGGCTCCAAATAAGGGTCATGGAGGTCATAAACTAAGGGCCACAAAGGTCTTCAAAATGAGAGTCTCAATATATTTCCCTATATTATAAAAATCCAAATCGACTTCTGGTGATGAAAATTAGGGTCACAAGGGTCAGATTAAGCGTCTGAGGGCCATAAGGTTAAGATTATGGGTCATGATGGGTATAATGAGGGTCAATATAGGATTCGTGAATGTGAAAATGTGAATAGGCGATTTTTAGATGGTGTTTGTACATATGTATATATATTGTGCACAAAGAGAAAAAACTATTTTTAACAAAAAAGGTTTCCTTGGTACAAAATTTGACAAAATTTTAATGACATTTCAATTGATGATAGTACTACGACGTGAAAATATACAAGAAGAGAATAGCGAAATAAGAATTAAAAAAGAGAACCCATTCGGAAGCAAATTGCCAATTTATTAGCAACAATAATTATCCTCATTGATAAAAAAAATGCAATTGCAGTAGTCAATTGCAGATGAGGAGCTATAATCGAGCGCGCAGCTTTGTCATTTTATTTCTCTTTTTGTTGAGGAATGTTTTCCGCATAAACAGGTGGAAAAATAATATTGGATCTGTGTGGAATGAGGAGGAAATTCGTGAATCAAAATGTTGTGAGAGAATCCCCGGCAATCCAATAAGAATATCTGGAATATTGGTTTTCTCGGTGAAACGTTCTTCATGCTTTCATATCGTCAAAGAGATGGTAATACTCTTTCTATTTCAATGGATTTTTCAGGAATAATATTTTTACGTTTTGATTTGTGGCGCATCGCGAGAAGTGAAACAATTGTTTTTCAGAATTGCTATGAATAGAATTCATTTGATTATTTGGAAGTCAACTTACCGCGTAATTGTACACAAAGATGTCTTTCGAGCCCGGCTGCATCTTGTTGTCATTAATGTCACCAATGACAACAGTCAGAGTACTTGTACCAGCCATCAGTGGGTTTCCCGAGTCTTTGATAATAATAGGTATTAAATATTCCTTCTGCTGTTCTCTGTCGAAAGTCCTCAGTGACGACACAATGGCCATTCCATCTCCATTAGCCCCTTTGTTATCACTCTCAACTTTGAAACTTGCTCTGATTATGTCATCTGCATTTGGATCCATGCGGAATGTGAAGGGTGGCCCATTGCTTCTTGACCTGTCGTCGTTGTCGGTTGCCAAAATTTCAACTACTCTCCTTGGTGTTGCAAATTCAGGGAGCACGGGTCTGTAATCCTTCAGGAATGTGGGTGGATTATCGTTAATGTCTTGTACGATGACGGTTAACGTTGCAGTGGCTGTTTTTGGCGGAATTCCATCGTCTATTGCGAGAATTTTTACCTGAAAATTATCTCGATCTTTAGGAACCACTTGGCTTCGAAGGATTTTATAGTCCAAGTTTAACGTTATTTCGATTTTCTCTAGATAAAAGTACATACAGAGAAACCTAAACGTAAATTACGTGTTCTAAGCCTAATTTGACGCGTATTTTACGATTTCGAAATCGTAAATTAAGTTGAAGTAATTTGGCTTCAACTCGAAGCGCAAAAACCGACTTCGTGAACATAATTTACGTTAATTTTTTTCTGTGTAGAAAAAAAGTGATAAATTACTTGATGTCGTGGTGTTTCCTCGCGGTCGAGACTTCGTTGAATAGTGACTGTGCCATTTTCGTTGATGTGAAACTGTCGTTTGCGGTCTGAACTCCGGTCTATAGCGTAAGACACTTTGCTCTTGCCGCCCTGATCCGGATCAGTGGCTCTAAATGTTTCTAAACTATTGCCAACGCTTGCGTCCTCAAGTACAGTTGTTTCAATGTTTGCTTTTTCAAATTGTGGCTGATTGTCGTTAATGTCCCTCAGCTTAACGACAACCCACGAGTAGGCCACATGGTACTTGTCATTATCATTGTCCTCACCCTTCAGGGATAACCAGAATGTTGATTAAACTTTGAAAATTTAATTTCACGCTTTATAAACTAGTTCAACAACTCAAAGTGCAGCAGTGTTTTACCTTGTCGTTGACTTGAATTCTGAATCGAAATCCATTACTCTGGAGTTGATCCTCAAAGTCTAATGGCTGTACGATTTTCAACGAGCCAGTGCCATCATTGTTTCTTACCATAGTGAACTTGTCTGCTCCAAATCCACTATTGTCAAGCACCTAAAAAACATCATGAATAGTAAGAGTCGAATCACACGCAAAAAAGGGAAGAAGTAACTTGGCCATTTGCATCAAGCACGAATGCACCTAAAGTGAAGGGAAGATAAGGAAAAAGAACATCAAAGTAGATAAAAAAAAACGACAAAAGAAAAACTAGGAAGCAGTACTTTTTTTCCACTCGTTTTCGCCTTATTTTTCACAGCTTATCGTCCAGAAGTACGAAAAGAGAAATTTTATTCGCGTCTAACTTTTTCCATACCTTGTACTGAAATTTGTTGGTCTCGTCGTCGTCATGTACAGTGACTGTGAGAATCGGCATTTCCGGTAGAGTCGTTCCCTCAGTTTCATCCACTTCTGTGAACCACTCGTCCTTGGTGAATTGTGGTGGCATGTCATTTATATCTTTCACTCGTATCGATGCAGTACCCGTACCTGAAACACGATCACAACATAGAGGATCGTTGCCATGTTCTTTTTTACCGTTAACGATTCTTTTTTATCGTACCGTTGGTTTTAACGGTCATAGACATCATGGAAAATTTATGAAGGTATCGTAAAAAATTGATATACGCACCCTTTAACGATCCACCATCCACTGCGACTATCTGTATGGAATAATCTGGTGTTCGCTCTCTGTCGAGACAACAGACTGCGGTTTTTATGACACCTGTTTCTTGCTCGATTTCGAAAATCGGGGAGCCCGTCTCCTCTTCGATTACGTTCTTCTCGATTGAGTAGATTAGCTTGGCATTTGTTCCCTCGCTTGGGTCGTCGTAGTCGATGGCGGTCATTGTCATTACCAACATTCCTGTTTGTAGGATTAAATGAATTAATTCAAGCTATTTGGATTGAGGGGAGACCGCACTGAAATTTCTCAACCCCTGGGATCTTAATCTATCGTGTTGGGGAGGTACTACTTTAGGTTTAATGGAAAAAATAAGAAAAAATTAAGTTTTAGTTTTTTAATTATCAGAAAGATGCTTTAGAGGAGAAAAATCTTTAGAAGTGTCTTTATGATGCAATTTTCAACCGATTGACCCGAATTTTGCGTCACATAATCTAAACATTTTTTGAGTTTGTAGAATTTTTTTTTAATTTGCTGAACTCGAAAATCTTGAAAAGATAAGAGTTAAATACTCCTATCTGTTTTAAAAAATATGATGCGAAAAATCGGGAAAAATTCATACCTTAATTATTTATTATATAATCTAATTTAAACAATTATTCAGATTTTTTCGCCTTCAACAATTTCGAGAGAAAAACCCCAAAAATCAAGGAATGAAGATTTTTAAAAAGCCTCATTTAATTATATTTTTGCATATGTACTGTATGAGTACACTAAAATTTAAGTTTATCGATTGAGAATTGCGTCACAAAGATTCTTCAATAAAAAAAAATTTACTTTTAAAGATTCCGTCAATAAAAAAAATTGAAACCTAATTTTTTATTTTTATTTAAAATTAAAACTGAAGTAATAAACACATCAGCACTCCATTGCTATCTCCCCTTAACTGCACCGATGTGAATTTTGTATTGAAGTGGAACACAGGGAAAAGAATAGATTTCTAGAATTAAAAGAGCTCTTGGTTCAAACATGTTCCAGATTGATGAAGTGAAGGCCTAGAAGATTGAAGAAAATTGCAAGATGTTTCAGAGAGAATGATGAATTCCCCAAGCGCTCGACTGAGTTATTTTGAAAATTACTCATTACTATCCGGAACATCTTTCCATTGGCTTCAATATTCTTCTACCGCATCAATCGAGAAAAATGTGGGAAGACCTTTTCATCAGGTACAAGGGATCCTTTTTATAATTCCTCTCACATCACTTCTTATCAGAGTGATGAGAGTGGTAAAAGAACCAGTTCCCAGATATGTTCAAAGAACTGAAGTTGGAGGGGAATCGACAAATATCCTTTCACTACATCTCCATAAAATACACTGAGAGAAAAATTTCCAAATGTGTAGACCACATTTACTTGAGAGATGTAAATTATTTTCAACGCCTTAAACCTCAGAAGGTTTGCGCTTCACGGATCTCGAATAAATTCTCATTTATCACTATCGTTCGCGTTATATCATGAATATATTATATATTGAAACATTGGAAGTGCATAACAAGGTAGAAATATTGGATGCCCATGGAAACTACGGACTTGAATGAAATTAACCCCATTTTATTCTCCAAATAAACTATTTCCCCTCTCACTCCACTTCCCCATAAAACATTTCGCCATTCCCAAGACGATTTTCCCCTCAAAAAAGTACTAAACCGAAGAAATGTCTCACCGTCAACGCAAAAACTACAATTTTTTTGAAAAATGTAAATTCCCAATTCCCCGGAATGAACATATTTTTTATCTACTCATCTTTGTGTTAAGTATGAAATACTCTTCTCGCTACTAAAAAATAAGATAAAAGCGTTCAAAGCGCCTCATAATAATTCATAATTACGCGACCGTGGAAATTACGCATTCGAATGAAATAAAACTCTTTATTACGAACTCTATGAATAATTTCATGTACTTTATTCAAATGAAGTTTATTTAATGCAAACAAACTATTTTTCCTCTCTCTCCGATCTCCCACAAAAATTCTCACCATTCCCAAGACGATTCCCCCCTCAAAAAAGTTCTGAACAGAAGAAACTCCACTCCCCGTCAGCGCAAAAACTACGATTACCTTCCAGAATTTCCAATTCTCCGAAATCAACATATTTTTTTCAACTTATTTTTGCGATAAGTACACTGAGAGAAAAATTTCCTAATATGTAGACCATATATACTCAAATTTAACTACGACGAAGTGACATGAAATTTCTGTATATCTCTCCATTGACGAATCAGTTAATTTCTTGAATATTCAAGTAATTCTCAATTTTCAGGTCCATACGGCACTGAATAACATTGAAAATTTCAAAAATTCAAGCGACTTTTCTGAATTCTCAATTTATTGAAAATTGTATTCCATGTGATGTTCAATTTTCACGATGAGTTTGAAAATTCAAGCTTTCATTGAAAAATCAATGATTGTTGAATGTGAAAAATCTAACTTTCTTTAATTTTTAAGATGAATGAGAAATTTAGCGAACGCTTTCATTTGAAATTTAATTCGACCTCACAACATCAAAAATTCAGATGACGTTGACTGAAATTTCAAGAAATTTCTAACAGTGTGTGGTTTTTATTTATATCCTCTGCTTAGTAATTATTAGTATTGCTAATGGTGACGGCATAATGCACTGAAAAACTTTAAAAATTACCTAATGAAGGAGGTTTTTAAATAAATTTATACGAGCGGTTGAAAATTTTCAAAAATAAAATAATTATAATAATTATAATAAAATAATTAAAATACATCACGATGAGTTTGGAAATTCAAGCTTTCACTGAAAAATCAAGGATTCTTAGACACGAAAACCCCAATTTTCTTGAATTTTCAAGACGAATAAGAAATTTTGTGAACGCTTTCACCTGAAATTGAATTCAATCTCATACTATCGCAAATTTAGATGACGGCGACTGCAATTTCAAGAAATTTCTAACAGTGTATCGAAACATTGGAAGTGTATAACAAAAATCATGAAAACAATGAATACTTGAAGATAGACGATTCTTCCACGCGATTTGAGTGAGTTCATTTGCGACGAAATCATACTTGAAAGCAAGAATATTTTAGAGCACGAGACATTTCTCGAGCCCCATGAGTTCAGATATCTGTGAGAATTAACCGATTGAAGGAAAATTGCTTGTCTCAAGTAAATACGGTCCAGGCATTAGAATTTTTTCTCACTGCAGTATCCATCAATCTCAGAATTTGTACAATATGAATAATGACCTGATGTGCCATTCTCCGTGACATTTCCATGATAAACACCCTGCGGGAAGATGGGTGCATTATCGTTGATGTCCTTGAGATTTACTTGGACATCAGCATAACCAACGAGACCCTCGCCACCCTCGTCTTGAGCAAACACCGTAAATCTCCACTGGGGTCTGCCATTGGGTTGATCTCTGTCCAGTGGCTGGAAGAACCATTAATTCAATAATGTGAGGGACAATAAAAGAAAAACAATCGGAAAAGTAGAAAGAAGAAGAAGTACTTTGGGAACTTTTGAAACAACAGATGGCACTCAGAACAAGGAGAATAAATAACTCGGCAAGTTGGAGGAAGGGAGATTGGGAAAATCGATGTGTTTACCTTCAAAACATAAATTTCCCCAGTTGTACGATTTATATCGAACTTGCTGTTTGCCGGATTGTTGGGATCAATTCCCTGACCGGTCAGGAAGTAAACAATATTCTGGGGCCTGTCCTTATCGCCGTCCGTTGCCAGTACCTGGATTGTAAACATTATTAAATTCACAAATTTCCCCAGATGCAACGAAACTTTGAGTTTTAGTTATTCCACAATTTGGTTTAATGATGAGATGAGATGAGTGTACCAAGGGAGTATAATTTCTGGGTAATTCTGCAAATGTAAGGAGTTTCTCAAACTTTGGAATATTTCTGATTTCAAATTGCTGCAATTGAGGGCTCAAGGTACCTTGAATGCTGGTATTAAAAATTCTCAACTGCTTTCTTTGATGTTCACTCGTGTAATAAGGGGAGTTTAAGTGGATAATTTCAGGGAAGTTTTAGTTTCTTTCAGAATACTCGTAATGCGCGATGAATTACTGGGCGCCTTCTGGATAATTGAGATGGCTTGCTACGGATTTGTCAATGATTAAAGACTGGGAGGGATTTCTTGGAGTTGATAGTAATTTGAACCTTTGGATGTTATCAACATTCTTGTAATTAGGCAAATGCTCCAATGTTGTAATGGACGTTGCGTTTATTGCGCAACTTTTTAGTGATTCGCTCATTCATTTAGATTGGTGTTTACGGAAGGACGAGTACTTGTAATAACTCAGGCTGTCAACGCTTTTCGTTAACAAGGAAAAACATTATCCTCGAATGTGATATTTAGAAATACACATATTCCTGACTCCAGAGTATTAGTATATTCTGGATTCCGAAATAATATTCCGGGGATACTTCATCCTCAATTCTGGAATCCGAAATATTTAATGCTCGATTCCAGAATAAAATTCCGGAATCCGGAATATTTTATCCTCAATTCCGGAATAATATTCTGGGGACTTCCTCGCATTGAAATATTGTACGTTGCGTCTATAAGAGACGGCATGTACTGACGACGCGCCGTCCGAATTTAAGTGAGATCGGGCAATAATCACGAGCAGCACTCAGGGAAATATTTTCATACTTTCTTTCTCCGCGGATTCGCCTTTTCGGCTGGCAATTGGGGGTTTTGCGAAGTACTAGTGGGTTTCAAGGGGCAATTGGTCGTACTTTGGGACATTCTGGGAGGCCATTGAGCTCCTCACTCTGAGGACTGCTCCGAGTCACTGCACGAGGTGGAGGTTTGGAAGGCCCCAAACTTGCACTTCATCACAATATAATTGTGTCACTTTTTTATTTTTGTTTCCATTCCTTTTTCCTCTTCGCTTTGAGTCACCAATTTGACGTATACAATTACCCAGATAATGAATTTATCCCAATATCGACTGAGAATCCATTTTATATGTTATATAAATATATCGGATTCCAGTATATTACATACCCACTTCGAGGATATTTTTTTTCCGTGAAGGACTAAAATAAGTAGCAAAACCATGAAGATGTACTAGAAAAATTTATCGAGTGAATTCGAATGTAATAACTTCTGGACAATAACGATAAATTGGTCATCATTTGGCTCTGTTCATACTCATATCCGGAGAAATTATGATTTCGGATGGAATAAAACTGTTTACTTCAAATTCTTCATGGAACAAATTTTTCGTTAGAAATAAATCAACTCGTATATTTATTTCAATGAAAATATTGCAACCATAAGATGCAAATAAGAAATCCTTATCTCGATTCAATCAACTTCTGTTTATTTTCGAACAAAGTATTCGTTTGCTGTGAATAAAAAAGCAAATACGATTCAGACCATTTGTTTGATTCAAATAAAGTTTATGTAACTCAAATGAAGAATTTCTCTGGCTGCAGAGAGGTGTTTTTCTACCCAAGAATGAAATACTGAATTGAAAGCTGGAGATAACAATAAAATAACTCGAGTTTCCCCTCATTTACCCAGTATTAAACTCCCCCAAAGTTCATCTCATCACCTAATGTACCCATTCCATCAAATTAAATTAAACTTTTCACGGTAAAACGATAACAAACCTGAAGAACACGTTTCGGCAAAGTTCTGTCATCCTCCTCAGTGATTTGTGTTCTGTAAGTTGGGCGTTCAAACACTGGTGGATTATCATTAACATCTTTAACATGAATAACGACTGTTGTGTAGTTCTCCTTGAGGTTGTCTGATGCTGTTAATTTGAGCTCGTACTGCGAATGAATGGAAAAAGTACATGAAATGAATGTCTCCGAGTCAGAGAACACGCCAGCAATTGATAACGACTGTTATTGGCATTTCTGTCGATTTAACTTCTCCTGTATTTTTTTCCATCAAATTGGCATGTGGAGGAAAATAATCGCGGTGTATAGATTTTTTCTTCCGCCTCGTTTGCACTTACCCGCTTCCTCGTTTCGTAATCCAGCGCACCCGCAACATAAATTGCCCCAGTCATGTTCTTCACCGCGAATGCACCACCTAGGTTACCGCTTGTGATCTCATATCGAATACGCGAGGCTGTCGGGAGTGAAATTTTAACAGTGAGTGATGAAATATTTCGGGGGGCGCAAATTATCGGGGAATGTGAAGATTCAATTTTATATTGGGGATGTCGTGGCACGTAGCGGAAAGTAATTAATGAAGTTTATTAATTTTGAACGTCTCTGATAATTCGATAAAATCATGAGAACATTCATTTACTACACACATGAAAAACCTAAACGTAAATTACGTTTTGCTAAACGTAATTTACGATTTAACGATTTTCTTACGCATAATTTGTGAAAAAAACATCGTGTTTTGCGCTTGAAATAGCTTTTTTCCACATTAGATCATGATTCATTTCAAATCAATTTTTGTCTATAGTATTAGGAACGTAATATAATGAGTAGAATCGATTTCTTTTCACATTGAGTTGTCTCGGCATATTTTGAAATTAACGGAGATAGCAAAATTAGATGGAGACCTTTTTTGTACGGAGAATGATAGCTATAAAAAAGTTCTTGTAGAAATTTTAGTCTAGTCGTTATATTCAGAAATAAGGTTAGGCGTAAATGATTCTTCTTTTGCTATGCACGAAATTTAACAAACACCGTTAATATCCTTAGAATAAAACTGATTGATCTTGAATTGAAATTATTTTTCTATTCCAGAAGCATTTTGGCACTTACCTATGGACTATTGAATAGATCTATCAACAACAACAGATGCATACCATTCTAATTTTTAATCAATTAATAATTAATTCAAACTCATGAACAACGATTTTTTGTGTGGAACGCAATTAGTTTGTCTCTCTCTTTTTTCAGGGGATTGGAGTGTTGATTCAATTATTCATATCTATTTTGATTATGCAACAGGATATCAAATCATCGCATTTCTATCGCTTCATTCAAATCTATTACGGATGTATTGCGGATAAGTAAATGTAAAATACGAAAAAAATCATCGTAATTTACGGTAACTTTAAGCGCAATTTACCGAATACGAAATAGTAAATTACGTTTATGGAATCGAAATTTACGTTTAGGTTTTTCTGTGTACAGGTTGAAATATTCTGTTGGGGGTTTGCATGAAATTTTATCATCACAATGTCTTTTCATCGCATGTGACATGTTTCGGATCTATTATTTTTTTAAATGAAAAAATACATACGCAGTATTTTCAACTCTACGTTCGTGATAGTAAAAAATGCCATACAAAACCTGAATGAAATAGTAAATCTGTAGGATTGAGCTATAAATCGTTCATTGCGGAGATATCCATCAAATTTTCGTGAATAAACAAACGAGATCGTAAATTCTGAATAAAACGCGAGGAATAAGGGGTATGCACTGCCTTATTAATTATTCAGAATTCAAATTGGTATATTCCGTCAAACATTTACATTAATCAATTTCATTTCAATTATTGGAATTAACTGCACGAATCTCATGAATAATGGTGAATAATATTGATTCGTCAAATACAAACGCAATCATCCACAACTCCACGGTTGTTGTTTTTGGAACAATCCGTGAATCAGAGATTTGAATTCCTGTTTAATTAAAGAGATTTCCATCGAAAATTTAATTCGTCAATTTCCGAAGCTAATTTCTGTATTCCTAATTCAGGAATTGTTTGTTTTTCAGTTTCCCACAGTTTGTAATCTTATTTACTCTTTCTTTTGATTCTATTAACTCTTGAATAAGAAATGAGAAAATGTCAATTCGAGAATTTTGATATTATAAATAATTTTAAAAAATAATTTTGATATTCTGCAGTGAATAATACAGATTTTCGTCAATTTTCTGTTAAATGAAGTGAGAAATCTAAAAAGAAAATGAATGAAAATCACTCGACCGTAAATTTTTTTTGTGCCGATAGGTATTTGTTGTTTTTTAGTTTTGAAAAAAATAGTAGTAAATTTATCTCTCGAAACGTTGTGGGTCAAAGGCAGATGTGATTTTTATTTGTATCCTCTGCCTAACAATTATTAGTATTGTTAATGGGAACAGCATGATGGCTTAATGAAGGGGGTTTTCAACTCTCAATCACTCGCTCAATGCGCACGGCGCCGGCCGTTTTTTTTTCTTTATATTTTTGCGTGTTTCTCGACGCTTGGAAATTCTGAAAAAATTAGAGTTCCTAGTTCAATCCTAAATTAAATGTTTAATAAATCCTTTATTAAACATTGACGTTGTCTGTTATTTCTCGGGAAATTTGTTTAGCTAAAAAAAGAGAAGAAACGTTGAACGGACAGAAAAACGGCGCCGCGCCGCCCGGTGCGAGTCAATCTCTGTCGACCCCTCGAGCGGCAGTGTTGCTATATTCACTGCAACACTTGAAATGCGCGCACAGCGTTAAGCGCCACGGTGGCAACAGCGCGCTCGGTGTAACCCGGCGGCGCTGCGCTAACCATGCGACGGATGAAGGCTGACCGCCGAATGCCAGTGATCGAGGGTTAAATAAATTTATATGAGCGGTATGAAATTTTCAAAAATGAAATAATTAAAATAAATCACTTACATTCGTCGTGATCCTTGGCGGTGACAGTGAGTACAGTGTGTTGAATGTCCTCATTCTCATCTACCTCAGCCTCGTAGAGGCTCTTGTCAAAGTAAGGTGGATTGTCGTTTTTGTCGGCGATTCCAATCCGAATGAATTTCGTCACTGCAACAGAAGAGGCAAAAAATCCATCATAAAACTTTTCAAAAAACAATAACAACTTCAAGTAGATTACCCCCTGACTCTTTTACTCTCTGATAATTACATATTCTCCGAGAACTTGACGCTAAAAAGTGTCAAGGGAGAAGTCTGGCCAAGTGGGAGCACAGGGTAGAGTCTCGTTAAGCCCAGTTACCCACCAAACTTCCCCCTGATAATTAATGGAGCGAACGAGCTACTGTCGAAGAGCGATACCAAAGGCGTCTACTTGAGTTTGTGAAACTTGGTTTAACAGATCCCATTGGGGAAAATTCTCCCCGAAATTCAATGAATGTAAAGGAGCGAATTGAGTAAGTAAAATCCCTCATCGCCGTTGGTCTTTGTCATTGAGAGATTCTATTTAATGATGTGAATTTAATTGGGCATTTCAGTCTCAAGTTCTAGTTGTACATCTAATGTTGACTTGCCGTTTGCCTTCTGGCAAGGTGATGTATCAACGGTACCCCTTGTGCCCCTCTATTTTACCTCAATTCGCCCTTTACCGCATCTCTCTGCCGAGGAAACGCAGATGTGCAGTTTAGAGATGTACTCGTGGGAGGTACGATAATTAAACCGAGTTTCACTGGGGTTCGCCTGTGTATATAAACGCTCAAATCCTGTTTGTGGAGTACATACTGTGTTCACCATTGATATATAGAGAATGTGGATGACTGGGTTCTTTCTGAGGTGGCTCATTAAGTCAATTTGGCCATTGTGTGTGGTGATATGGGGAGATTGCAATTAACCGGGCTGATCTCCAATGTTCACGTGGAGAGACACTTCTAATGGAAATTGAAGTGTAATTACACTGGGAGAAAAAATTGGTATGAATTTTCAAAAACTAAATTTCTTGCGATTGGAGGGCAAATACAATGTTAGAATATTTTTTAATATTAAGCAATACACGCACGAAAATTTTTATTAAAAAACCTATCGAATTCGTTGGAAAATTCTATTGAATTTCTATTAAACTTTCTATTAGTTTTTGGTTGATTCTATTGACATGTTCAATAGAAAACATTGAACAGAAAAAGTCAACAGAATTCGATTTTTCTATATAACTTATTCTTTTCATATATTTTCTGTAGAATTTACTTGACTCAAATTTTGTAATGTTTTTTCATTATATTTTTCTTTTCTTCTCATCAAGAAAATCAAACGAAAAAACTTGAGCCGGGGAAATTCTATAAAAAATATCTCAATAGAATAAGTTACATAGAAAAATTAAATTCTGTTGACTTTTTCTACTGAATATTTTCTATTGAACATTTCAATAGAATCGGCCAAAAACTATAATAGCACAGGTCAATAGAAATTCAATAGAATTTTCTAACGAATTCGATAGGTTTTTCTATTAAATTATGTCGTCCGTGTAGCTGCATTTGAATTCAAAAATATTTTGAAAATCTGAAAAAAATTAGAAATTTCAATTTTGGAGGAAGACTAATAGAATAATTTAAGAGTTGAATTTTTGAAAATAACGAGCATTTTCTGGAAATAATTTATAAACAATCAATTTTTCGTCGGAAAAATCATTTTTTCGGAATCGTAAAGTTTTGACTTCCACTTTGACATGTCACTAATTTCCAGGGACATGTCATTCGATTTATAAATCGATGGAAGTTTTAACCCGCAGTACCGCAATGTGTCAGTAGTTATTCAATAGCGAAGTGGCTGGATGCATGAACATCCTCAAATTCAATGGACGTAGACGTATTTTCACGAGAATCCCTTCTGCAGGGTTTACGAAAGGGAGAAGGTTTTTCGGGGAAATATTGCCGTCTTAGAATTTCGAGATGCTCTCAAAAAATGTCTGAGAGTGGAATTCACTTATCTCGTTCTACCACTTTCCTCTTCAATTGATTTCGGCTGCGTCACCGTGGAGGGGGGAAAGATGGCACAGAAGATTTTCAGGTATTTATGGCGTGGTCAGAGAAGGTCGAAAAAGTCAAGAAATTGATGATTTTTTTTATACATTGTTTGATTTCTTCAAAACCCCTATGCAAAATCCCAGATGACACTTTGGCCCCAGGTGAAAAAAAAATTTTCTTATTTCGACATTTCTGGCCCCTCCGAGTGTTTCATTGGCATTAGAGGGGCCAATAAATACAAAATCAACATTCACTTGGCGAAAAAATTCAATTTTGCCGAAATTCGACTTTCCCTATGAGGAAATGCAAGATCTGATCGTTGACCCAGTGAAAAAAAATTTTTTTTTCCGTTTTTTCCGTCGCCTCCGTGGGTTTCATTGGCATCAGGAAGGTCAATAAATACAGAATCAACGTTCACTATTTTTTATTTAAACACCGCATGCAAAGGTAGAGATGAGGGTGATTAAAATATATTCTGCAACCCTCTCTCCTTGTTAGGTACAAATTTCAACCCTCCGCATACATGCCTTCCCCCTCCACCCCCTTGTGAAATCCCAAGGTCTAGGTAGTATAGAGGAGGACTTCTCAGGGCCGAAAAGAACTCAGGATTCGAAAGGTCTCCGAAAACTACGTCGGAGAACTGATTAGGACTTACGAGGTCAATCTAGGTCTGGAAAGATCTTGAAAGTCAGCGACAATTTTCTTCTCTTCAACTTAAGCCCAGAAAGTACTCAAATGTTACCAAAAATCCGTTCTCTCTTTTTGAATTGAATTGTGGATAAAATTCTTATTGAATTACAATAAATGTTCCACGCGGTGGAGCACAGATTCCGTAACAATATATTTCCATATAAAGCCATTTCACAAAACTCCCATCTTTTACGGATAGGACTCCTTTCTTGGAAGAAGGAGCCGAGACATTCAAGCGGAATTGACTTTTCCCATCGCCCCCGACACTTCTGATGCATTTCGGTACATACATCCTCCCAAACGAACAAAGTCGACGTCAACACTAGCACCGCTCACCGATCCGCGCAATTTCGGTCAACTCGTTCGACCCCTGATCATTCCATTCTCCATTTTCACCTGCCGCCATCAACTCTATTTACCCCCACTGTTGTCTCCCCCCCGTACAATCTCGCAACATTGCTAACCGCCCTGTCTCATTCCAATCTCAGGTTCTTAGTCGTTCACAGTGTGGTGTCCAAAGTTGGAAACTAGAGGACACGATTCATCGAGCACCAAAGCCACCCCGTTGTGGAGTAATTGCCCATCTCTCACTTCTCGTTGTTGTTCCCCTTTCACGTCGATGGCATGATATTGGTTTCATGCCACCGTGAAGCAGAGGCCAAGTTATATTGGAGTTGAATGATAAAAAAATGAATCAAGTGGTATTGGCAGCACAACTTTTTATGAAACTCGTGCAATCCATAGGGATATTGATATCACATTAAGGAGAAGTCGTTAGAGGCATTTGTATCTCTCATTCCATACCAAGTTTTATGAGTTTCCTGGCCGGGGGGGGGG
>NW_021680416.1:1301820-1338689 GCF_001412515.2 Diachasma alloeum
GGGGGGAGGGAGGGAGGATCCAGTTTATTTATCTCAGATATTCTTTTTAATTGAATATCCATGGAGTGATTTTTTTCAAACTCCATGTGCCCTTCTGTGTTAATTAAAATTCAGCAGGTAAATGGATTTAAATTGGAATGATACTCGAGTTATCGATTTATCGGCGAAAATGTAAGTGCGACCCTTTGGGCAATAATTCTCTTCCACAGCGATGGAGCCCAATATTTTTTCATCTCGGAAAGGATTTCCTGATGGATAAAAATTGTTTCATTGGGAATTGACTGTTTTTAGGGTACTCCATCATCATATTTTGAATACTCTGAATATTTTGGTGAACACACGAGGTTGATAATAAAATGGATGAAAGTAATCCCTCAGTCGAAATGAAGAACACGAATTATTCATTCAGACTGAAATGTTTATCAATTAGAAATGATTGCTTCACTTTGTTCTTTGCTCTGCGCACAAATGCATTGTGACGTTTAAAATGGTGCTGTAAATTCAGAGATAAAACGTCTCTACATGCATGACAAAATAGCTTTTGAAATAAAATGGCTATTCCCCTCTTGGGTGGAGAATTTTTTATGGAGACTAGACAACGCGCCTGAAATATTTTCCAAGGAAAGTCTTGAAGTAAAGTGCGGTTGGAGGTACTGGCGTTTATACATCTCGATATTTTTTATCATCACCTGTCGACAATCATTTCCCACTCGAAATCTCCCTGATCCCACATCTGCCAGGCAATAAAATGAGTTTATTCTTTCCGTATCTAGTTTGTTCATTTCAATTGAATAAAATTAGTTTGAATTTAATATATGGGTTTATCTTAATTGTCATTCACATTAGATGAATTGTCTACGTTTGGTTTCAAAACGTAATATTCAACTTTAGTTTAGTAAAATTCATCAATTCTTCAAATCTATTATTTAAACTGATCAATGGACAATAATTTTTATTAGACTGGGTTTTAATGTAAGCTACTGTAGCTTATTTTGCTTTCTCAAGTCAGTTCTGCTCTAGTAGTAGGCAAGAAAATAAATTTCTACCATCCAATGCTAATATTCGAACTTAACCCTCTTATTCAAATCAATTCAACCAAATTGAATTATCTTGACTCATCCAATGACTAATAATCTAAAAAATATTGAAATCAAACTGTATCTATTGATAAGTAATAAAACAAATAATAAATAAATTTATAGAAATATTTTTATAAATTTCAATCCACTTTAATATTTATATCGACATCCAATATCGCGTTAAAAAATCGAATGAATATATCAATTAGATAAAACTGTTGTAACTTAACTTTTCAAATATTTAATTCAATGAACCATTAACAACAGGGAAAAGAAAAGATTTTAATAAGAAATTGAAAGTGAGCGATCCAATCTAATAAACATTCAAAGATGTGTCAATTGCGAAATTCTTTGAAACTCGTAACGGATTCATTTGGAATGAATGAATCATTTATTTTTATTCGCCTATTGACAATAATTTTCTTTGAAACTCGTATTAAGCATCCAAGTGAATTGAATCCATTAAATACCGTATTTTCAATTATGAAACAACAATAAATCAAATTTTAGAATAACCTGAGTGAAATTATTTATAACTCAGGAGCATCTTTTAAAACGATGCAACAGTTTATTTAATTCTACGATGCTGTTAAATTTCTTATGAGATTTTAGTAATAATTGCATCTGAATCCTAGATGTTCTAAATTTGAATTCGATTTAAGGTCAAATCCTTAATANTTGGAATAGTGAAGAGTAATGTGCTAATAGTGTAAAGGATTCATTTGGAATGAATGAATCATTTATTTTTATTCGCCTATTGACAATAATTTTCTTTGAAACTCGTATTAAGCATCCAAGTGAATTGAATCCATTAAATACCGTATTTTCAATTATGAAACAACAATAAATCAAATTTTAGAATAACCTGAGTGAAATTATTTATAACTCAGGAGCATCTTTTAAAACGATGCAACAGTTTATTTAATTCTACGATGCTGTTAAATTTCTTATGAGATTTTAGTAATAATTGCATCTGAATCCTAGATGTTCTAAATTTGAATTCGATTTAAGGTCAAATCCTTAATAAAAAATCTCATCCATCTTTAAAATTGAATAAAATTGACCTTTTGATGTCAAATAATTGATGATATCTTAATGAAAGCTTAAGTGTCCGAACTCATTCTAAAAATTCAACATAACATTCAATCGAATGTTAAATAGATTCAGAAGTCAGAATAATAGTTGCCTGAATTTTCATAAATTCCACAAAACATTCAATAAATTAATATTCAAGAGATTTTTCAATAACAAATTTAGTGGAGTTAAAAAATTCAACATTTTTCACTGGAATAGTCAAGAGTAATTTGCTAATAGTGTAAAGGATTCATTTGGAATGAATGAATTATTTATTTTATTCGCCTGTCGACAATAATTTTCCGCTCGAAATCTCGTTGATCCCCCACCTTTGGGGGAATAAAATCACTTTATTCCTTTCATATCCTGTCTTTATTCCAGGGTTCGAGGTGGAAATCCTGGACTTTAGAGAGTTGAGATGAAGCGACAGGAGTGGTGATAGTCAAGGGGGGATCACTGGAATTTTTGAGGTATTGAGAAGAACGAAATAGCGATATTTTTTACTGCGTCTGCAGCGTTGGCGAATCGAAATAGCCGATTGCTCTGCCTTCTTATTTTTCGAAAATTTCAGATGGAGGAAAATCCGTAGCTCCATGAATGGAAACGATTTTCCTTGGATGTGATGTATAGAGTATTTGGGATAGCGAGGATTTACTGTTTCAGAAGATCACACGGAAGGAGTAAAAAATTCATGGAAATATGAATTTGGGGCAAATTGAGAGAGAATTCGTGCTATTTTATTCAGGGGGCATTTGTGAAAATGGAGGCGAATTGTGTCAAAGCGCTTTGTTCTGGGGATTTTAATGATTGAGGGTTTGGGTTATCGCTTTTTGTGTCAGACACGTGGGGGAAGAATTTGGGGAAAAATTGCTGGAAAACGGGAGTAATTGTGGAGCGAAATTGTGTTTTATGTGGTTTTTTACTCCATATCATGAGAAAAAGGATGATACTGTCTTATAATTTGCAAAAAAAATTATTAAAAATGCTAAAATTTAAGTGCATCATGAGTTGAATATTTCAAAGAACTAAAAATTGGATTGATCCCTTTGAATGATTAACTGCTGAAATTTCTGCAAAAAAATTACATATTTGTTGATATATTAACTCTCCTCAAATGTGGTGAAATTCTAGTCTTTTAAGTCTTCAATGCAAAAAGACAATTCGAATATTCTGATTTTTCGGACAATTTTTCTTGATTTTTCTTTTTTTACAGACGTTTTTATAGAAATGCACAAGGAAGGGAGACGTCATATCTCATATAAGATTTCAAGTAAAAATTAGGAGCGAAAAATGTAAATTTGTGGATAATTCAATGAAAATATTTTGATATCAAAGGAAATCATCATTATCATTTCTGCGATAATGCTGTCATATTATTTGTAAAAAATTTATTACGAATTCAGAAATTTAAGTGTATAGTACGTTGAATATTTCAATAAACTAAGAATTGAATTCATTTGAATGATTAACTGCTGAATTTTCTACAAAAATTCAAGTATTTGTTGAATTAGTAATTTTCCCCAGATTTGACAAAATTCTAATATCCTAATTTTCCTGATAATTTTCCCTTAATTTTTCTTTTTTTTATAGAGGTTTTGACGGAAATTTAGAAGTTGTGGAGAATTTCACGGGCAAGTTCATGAAAAAAAGGGTGGAATATGAGATAGAAGTCATATCTATGAAAAAACGGAAATGAAAATTTGTGGCTAAATCAATGAAACTGATTTTATTCGCAGAAGATCCGGTGAAAGAGTCCAACAATGAGAAATTTATTTAAATATTAGATTGAGTTTCTACGAAACTAAAAACCGAATCCATTGCGAAGTTCATTTATTATTAGTATTAGTATTATTATTCAATTTAATAATTAAAATCTGTTTAGCGAGTCCAACGCGGACGAATTTATATGATTATTGGTTTGGATTCTCAATCAACTAAATATTCATTCACTTTGATGTTTGATTGCTCCATTTCATTCGAAAATATTTCATCCTGCTTTAATGCGATGGATCAAATACATGCCAGGAGCCCGATTTCATACATAATTCCCCGCAAAAGGATTTTTTTCTATTGAAAGGTCATTAATTTGTGGAAAATTCCATGAGAATCGGACTGTTGGTTGGATTCGGTAGGAGAAATTAATTCGAAAATATCATCATTCATTTGTACTAAATATTGCGATTCACTGAAAGCGGTCGAGTGATCGTCAGTATCAAACCCTTTGCAGACAGTTACGTCGTGAATAATGGAATGAAAATACATTTTTTTAATTCATTCACTTTGAGGATCACATTTCCGCAATTTATTTGGAAGTATGGGTTTAATACGAAATACGAGTATTCATTGAATTCAAACCTACACGGAGGGAAGTTCTTTTGAAAAAATCGAGTGCTGTTAAGGTAAAAATGGTTGGGATTTCTGATAAAATTTGTGCGGTTTTCTGTGAAAATTCCATATAAAAATGAGAAAAATTCACGTACTACTCAATAAAATTTTCAGCCAGCACTGGAATTTTTTCTCGGGCTAGCAATTGAATTTTTATAGAGAATTTCTCTCCGCGTAGATATAATAATCTATTGTAAATTGCATGATTGGAATATGCAACAGCTTCACTTTATTTGCAATTTTTAATAGAGTAAGTTATTCAAAATTTAATGACATTTTAACTCGATAGGAAAGATAAATCGAGGATCACGAAAATTTACGTGTATTCATAGCAAACTCAGAACTCAATCTACTGGGATTATTAATGTCTAAATTTCACGGAAAATGCAAGTCTGTTGGGACTTGGGGGAAACTTTGGGTCTTCTTGGGATCTTTGTTAACTTAATGAGAATATGATATTGTGCTGCCGTGATGGCAAGGTGTGAGAGGAGCTTTTTCGATGGGAAAATATCAATTTGTTAAGAATTCAGAAGGAAAAGCTAGCCAACTCGATAAAAAATTCTATCATTTTTTGACGGATTCTATTGAAAAATCCCGCTTCACTGCGCATTTTTTAAAAATAAAAATCGTTCAATAAAAACTATTTTATGGAAAAAAAAATTCTATTCAGACATTTTCTATAGAAATTCCTCGACATGAATTCTCTGAGGTTTTCCATCATTTTTATTCTCACGTATCCTTGCAATTCTGTGCTAGAACTTATTGCAAAAATTCATGTCTGTATTTAAATATTAATTCTTCTTAAAATTTACAAAATTCTAATTTCTTCCAATCTTCCACATAAAATTAAAAATTCTACTATTTTCACAGGGACAAGTCGACGCTTGAGTCTAGGCTATTTCTTTTGCCCGACAACATGATTGACTTGAAGATTATAAATTCTAAATTGAAATAAAAACACGACCTGTTTCGCCCCAGTGGCTTTGTAAATATTAAAAAAATTGTGTTCCATCGAACTTTTCAACTCGAGGACCTTTTCGCTCTCCACGCCCGTCACAACTGCATTGTTTGTCCTTCCCAATTGTGCCTTCAGCCTCGATTAGCCACAATGAAGAGCGAGATCTCACTGAAATTTATTTTCGGCGATTGCGAAGAGGTTTTTTTTGTCAAAACGCTTCAAGGACGAAAGATAGAGAAAGAAAGAGGGAACGTTCGTATATATGGGATTCTACCCGGGCAAACCCGATGGTCCATTAGTGAATGAGTCGATCCAGTTTTCCGCATTATTCGTTCCACGACCGAGCAGATCACACCAGGGGACAATGGGCTCCTCTTTTCCGGCGTTTTTTTTTCATTCTCTATCACAGGGTGGCTACCCCCTCTAAATTCACTTCCAGTCAACCTCACCGGTGATTGCATCGAATTTTTCTTCTCTGTTCGTTCTCTATAGGTAACCCCTTTGACCCCCTTTTCGCGTTCAATTTTTAAGCCATTCTTTCTCTCGTCACCCACGGACAATAGTAGTTTGACTTCATTTTTTCCTTTGGGTTTTTGCCGGTATTTGGGGAATGGGGAGAGGAAATTCGGCGGGAATTTTTTCACGTTATTTTTGGTTTCGTTGAATATTCACTTTGAGGTGCTCCATGATGAATAGCGGAATTTTGTATTTTATGTTGAAGATTGATTGAAATTACAATTTGGTAAATGTTGAGGAAAATTAATATTTAATAAAAAACTTGATTTGTTAAAGAAAAATTCACGAGCTTAGTTTAGAGTTCAATATTCCACGCAATTTTCACACGAATTTTTGCAATGAGTTTTAGTATAAAATGGGAATGACCTATGCGAAAAAATTTGATTGGAAAACCTAGTAAACTCGCTGGAAAATTCAATGGGATTTTTATTGAATTTTCTATCAGTTCTAGAGACGATGATAGTTTGACTTCATTTTTTCCTTTGGGTTTTTGCGGGTATTTGGGGAATGGGGAGAGGAAATTCGGCGGGAATTTTTTTACGTTATTTTTGGTTTCATTGAATATTGACTTTAAGGTGCTCCATGATGAATAGTGGAATTTTTTATTTTATGTTGAAGATTGATAGAAATTACGATTTGGCAAATGTTGAGGAAAATAAATATTTAATTAAAAACTTGACTTGTTAAGGAAAAATTCTAGAGCTTAGTTTAGAGTTTAATATTCCACGCAATTTTCACATGAATTTTTGCAATGAGTTTTGGCATAAAATGGGAATGACCTATACGAAAAAATTTGATTGGAAAACCTAGTGAACTCGCTGGAAAATTCGATTGGATTTTTGTTGAACTTTCTATCAGTTCTTCGCATTCAATTTCTTTCTTTCTCTCGTCACCCACGGACAATCGAAGTTTGACATTTTTTCCGTTGGGTTTTTGCGGGTTTTTCCGGAATGGAAAGAGGAAATTCGAGAGGAATTTCTTCACGTTATTTTTAGTTCCATTGAATATTCATTTTGATGTGCTCTATGGTGAATAGTGGAATTTTTTATTTTATGTTGAAGTTAAAAGAAATTAGAATTTTGTAAATTTTAAAAAGAATTAAGATTCAATCAAAAACTTGATTTGTTGAAGAAAAATTTAAGTCATTAGTTTAGATTTTAGCGACAGCAGTGGTCACACATTTAGCGTGGGGCTCCAGCGGTCGTTTAAGTTATGCAGCGTTTAGTCTGAATACTACTTGGATGGGTTACCGTTTAGCCCTACCTACTCGTGGAGACCTGCTGCCGCCAGGCGCGGATGTGGAGAACTACTGTGCCCTATCCAGTCCCAGGCCGAATGGGGAGCAGTTGATAAGAGTAAGACAACTCATGCTAAACGTAGATAAAATCAGAAGAGAGAAGTGGGAGAGGCAAGACGGACGAATGGGGAGCCTGTCGAACCGCAATGTTAGTAGAAAAGAAATATGAGTAAAAAAATAGTTTAGAGTTTGATATTCTACGGGATATTCCCATGAATTTTTTTTATGGTGCTCCATGATGAACGGAAAATTATATCTAGCATGAGTGATTTAAAGAAAAATGTGAAAAGATTATATTGCACGGTTGAAAATTCTATATTTTAAATCACAAGAAATTTATTTTTTAGTAATTATTAAAATTTATTATTATTTTTTATTAATTCATTATGAATAAATTCTCTGTTAAAATCAAATAGATTCATTGGACCGGAATGAAGAGTTGTTTCATATTGATAATTGCGTTCTCTGTCCAACAAAAAAGCATGCAAAAATAGAAGATGAGATGAATTGATTCAGCGTTTAAATTCCACGTCACGACTGAATTTCATTCCTGCTTTTCCACGTCAAATTTCAAAAGAATATTAACCGTGAAAATATCCCACAACTGGCGTGAGACTGACGCGTATATGTGTGCTCTCAGGCCAGAAACAAGAGAGTGTAAACAAGCATTTTCATTTCCCTTCCCGGAGAACCAACGTTAACTTGCCAACTTCAACAAAAGTTATAACTCTCTTTATTTTTACCCTTTGTTTTTTATACTAGGGAGAATAAACATTACAGCTCGAGGATTTGTAATGTCGAACATTAGCCCTTTTCACCTAAATTCTCGCTCTGCTCTCCCCTTTTTCATTCATACAACAGCATTGTTTCGTAGTGGAAATATTCAACTTTTTGAGTGAGCGGAAAATAACGGGATATTTGATAATGGAGGTTTCAGTTGATGATAATCAATGTACTAATTACGTATTGATATTGACAGCTTTGACAGGGGTTTGAGTGATCATCATGAATTTTTTTATTCAATTTTGCGGTTTCATGATTAAAGAATTCATACACGGACGAAAAAATTTAATAGAAAAACCTATCGAATTCGTTAGAAAATTCTATTGAATGTCTGTTGAATGAAATGTTTTATTAGTTTTTGGCCGATTCTATTGAAATGTTCAATAGAAAATATTCAGTAGAAACAGTCAATAGAATTCAATTTTTCTATATAACTTATTCTATTGAGATATTTTCTATAGAATTTCCTCGGCTCAAATTTTCTAAGTTTTTTCGTTTGATTTTCTTAATGAGGAGAAAAAAATAGAATGAAAAAAACTTAGAAAATTTGAGTCGAGCAAATTCTATAGAAAATATATGAAAAGAAAAAGTTATATAGAAAAATCGAATTCTGTTGAAAATTTAATAGAAATTCAATAGAATTTTCTAACGAATTCGATAGGTTTTTCTATTAAATTTTTTCGGGCGTGTAATTATTCAATTTGGAAAAGATTGTAAATTTAATGAAGCAAACATTGATTGATTAACAAATTTATTAATTAATTCTAGCGCGAGTGACGCTGGGAAAACTACACTGCTAAGAATTTTCGGCTGAATTTTCCGTGCCGAATTCCGGAAATTTTTATCGTATTCATGGTCCACTGAAAATTCAATCAAGTTGTGAAATTTTCATATCACTCCCACTAAAAACTCATTAATTCCCGTGAATTCTACATAAAACTTGAAATTTCGTAATCATTTTTTCCCTAAATTCGATTCAATATCACTCTCATGAGATTTACTATAATATCTTCCATGAAATTTCAAAAAATTTCCAACAGTGTACTCTGAATTAAAACAGTTTTCTAATTTAATTAAAACAGAAGTAGAATGAGGAAATTATTTCTAATTAAAGAATAACTGTTCTCGTTTAACAACTTGATAAGATTAAAGGTTTTATATTACGTCATCCGAAAAATGGAAAACTCATCGTAAGTCGACGACTCGTTTTATCCCAGCAATCCCTGAGAAATCACATTGAATGAAAATATTGTAAAATGCGAATCTCATGAAATGAAAAGCTTTTCGTCTGTATTTTTCTCGACCCATTGTTACCCAGTGGAAATATCCAACTTTTTGGCAATTCTTCTCGATTTTTGATGCAGGTTCTAGTTATTAATAATGAATGAATTAATGATCATCATTAGAACTAGTGATCATCATCAATTTTATGATTAAATCTCTCGGGTTTATGATTAAAAAATTCATAATTATTCAATTTGAAAAGGATTGAGAATTTAATTGATCAAAAATTGATTGATCAACTAATTTATTGATTAATTCTAGCTTGAGTGACGCTGGAAAAACTACTCTTGATTAAAATAGATTTATAATTTAATTAAGACAGAAGTAGAATGAGAAAATTATCTTCAACTAAAGAACAAATGTTCATTTAATAACTTGAGAAGATGTAAGGTTTTATGTTGAGTCCTCCGAAAAGTAGAAAAATTTAATCGTATGTAGGCAACCCGTTTTACCCCATTAATCCCACAGAAATCGCATCAAATAGAAGTATGATGAAATTAAAATCCCATGAAATGAAGAGGTTTGCAATGGTATTTTCCTCAATCCATCGTTATCTAAGGGAAATATTGAACTTCTTAAGTGAACGAATTACAGCAAAATATTTTATAATAGACGTTTGAGGGACCATTCTGCATTTTGTTATCCAATTCATTCTGTTTTATAATTAAATAAATACATAATTATTCTATTTAAAGACTTGAGGATTTAATTAACAAGAAGATGATGAATAAATTAATTTATTAATTAATGCGAGCTTGAGTTATGCTGAGAAAACTACTCTCAGTTACAACAGATTTATAATTTAATTAACACAGAAGTGGAATGAGGAAATCATTTCTAATTAAAAAACAAATGCTCTCATTTAATAACGTGATAAGAGTGAAGGTTTTATGTTGCGTCATCCGGAAAACAGAAAAATTTCATCGGAACTAGACCACCCGTTGTGCCCCAGTAATCCCTAAGAAATCACAATAAATGAAGAGATCATAAACGAGAATCTCATAAATTCAAAAGGTTTTCATTTCTGTTTTTCTCAACTCAGGAACAACATCTTTAATTCAAACTTTTATGCTTCTCCATTTAATTCTCATTGACAGTGAAGTGATTATAAATTTGCCCCCCACCTAGCTGCACTGCGGAAGTGTATTAAGGCGAGTGTAAAAATAATGAAAAATAGTTTCACAAGAGAATAGAGAGGAGATTTAATGAATCCGTCCTGCAACAAAGTGCGATTATGTATTCAAAGACAATTACCGGGACAAAGCAAAAAATACCCATCAATTAAAATGAATGGTTCGTCTTTTGCTTTGTCCCTTCCCCATCAAAGATTGAAGATGACAGCTCAGGCATTGGCATGAAACACTGTAAGCGCATCCTCCACAATTTCACATGGCAATTCTCGCAATTGTTCTACGAAACTTCGGAGAGAATGGAGAAATGACAATTCTCAGGTCATTTAAAGAACTAATGAAGGATCAGGAAAAACTTGAATTGTAAAAAATTGATCTGTTTTTTTTTAATGTCTCATAATTTTGTGAGGTGTTTTTGGTAACAAAATGTCATTTTATAGCCAAGCATTAACAAAAATGAAACCGTGCACACTGAGGGAAAAAATTAGCTCTGCCGAAACATTATATATTCCACGTGAGAATATTTGATGCAGAGGAAGAGATTTACTTGAGGGAAATTACCTAACTTGATAAAAACACTAATTTCTTATCTCATTGCATCGTTTTGAATGAATTCTCATTAAATAAATGATTTACAATTCAATTATTTACAAATTTATTCATTTCAAAAATTCCTGGACCCGTATATTTTCGTTTGAAGCGGATAAATTGGATAATAAATGAATTGACTGAGGTCTCCCAGCACCAAGTATCACAATTACCCCCCTCCCCCCAAAACAATTCTCCAATGAAATCCCCTAAACCCCAAACTCCCCTAGATGATAATAAAAAGATTGACCGAAGGATATATCCCGTACAGATAACAATTTAAATCTCATTTCACGGATCACCGAATTACTTTCCTTTGTGCTACCGAGTGCACCCCAGGATCGATCCGTGGATGTACTCCGGTCATTCTTCCAGGGATAAAACTAAAAAGTACAGAGGAATCGAGATAAAAAGGAAAAGGGGCGCAAAAAGTAGATACGATCATAAGAAAGACACTAACAAAAGGGAAAAGTGGAGAAAGCTCTCGCAAACAAGGAAAATGTGTTTTCTTCTTGCTGGAGCATAGCCCGGCTCTACTCGGACTGGTTACACCCAATGACGATACCCCCCCCCACGGTATTCTTGTTGGTAGAAAGGAGAGACGGGTGGTAGGGACTTGTGCGAGCCACGTTACTGGGGCACAGGGTAAGAAATCGATGAAGCCCCCCCTCTCCACACCTCGGCGCGCACATTTTCAAACTACACCGACGGACTGGCTTTACCGGGGGAGTCTGTAGTGGAATGCTTTCAGTACATTCACTTCTTAGCCGCACCCTCGAATGTTAGCGTAGCTCTGATCTTATCAAATTTCACACATGTTAATTCTGGGGAATTGGAAATTCCGGGAGGTGGCGGAAGTTTTTGCGTTTACGGGGAGTCGAGTTTCTTCTGTTTAGTGCTTTTTGAGGGGGGAATTGTCTTGGGAATGGCGAGACGTTTCTTGGGGGATTGGGGGAGAGGGGAAATGGTTTATTTGAATTAAATAGAGTTGTTTCACACATTGTAAAGAAAAATAGGGTTCGACACGCGTGAGAGAAGTGTTCTTTGATCGTTGGAGGGGAGCACTCACCTTTGGCGAGCGCTGTACGCTTCTCACAATGAGAGAAAACCTTAGAGCTCTCAAACAAGTCTTGCTTGTGCCAAAAATAACTATTACACACTCGTATCGAAATATACTATATTTAAATAATAAAATGGGGGTAACTTCATTCGAATTTGTTGCTTTCTTGGCGGTGGCATTAAGAATTATTATGAGGCATTTCGAACGTTTTCATCTTATATTTCAGGAACGAGAAAGATATTCCATATTTATGACAAAAATAAGTTAATAGAAAATATCATGATTTTGGAGAATTGTAAATTCCGGGAGGTGATAGTAGTTTTTGCGTTGATGGCGAATGTCCACTCGAAGTGGAGTTTCTTCTGTTTAGTCCTTTTTGAGGGGGGAATTGTCTTGGGAATGGCGAGACATTTCTTGGGGGATTGGGGGAGAGGGGAAATGGTTTATTTGAATTAAATAGAGTTTTTTCACACATTGTAAAGAAAAATAGGGTTCCACACGCGTGAGACAAGTGTTCTTTGATCGTTGGAGGGGAGCACTCGCCTTTGGCGAGCGCTGTACGCTTCCCACAATGAGAGGAAACAGCAGAGTTCTCAAACAAGTCTCACTTGTGCCAAAAATAGCTATTATACACTCGTATCGAAATATACTATATTTAAATAATAAAATGGGGTTAACTTCATTCGAATTCGTCGCTTTCTTGGCGGTGCAATTAAGAATTATTATGAGGCATTTCGAACGTTTTCATCTTATATTTCAGGAACGAGAAAGATATTCCATATTTATGACAAAAATAAGTTAATAGAAAATATCATGATTTTGGAGAATTGTAAATTCCGGGAGGTGATAGTAGTTTTTGCGTTGATGGCGAGTGGAGTTTCTTCTGTTTAGTCCTTTTTGAGGGGGGAATTGTCTTGGGAATGGCGAGACATTTCTTGGGGGATTGGGGGAGAGGGGAAATGGTTTATTTGAATTAAATAGAGTTTTTTTACACATTGTAAAGAAAAATAGGGTTCGACACGCGTGAGACAAGTGTTCTTTGATCGTTGGAGGGGAGCACTCGCCTTTGGCGAGCGCTGTACGCTTCCCACAATGAGAGGAAACAGCAGAGTTCTCAAACAAGTCTCACTTGTGCCAAAAATAGCTATTATACACTCGTATCGAAATATACTATATTTAAATAATAAAATGGGGTTAACTTCATTCGAATTCGTCGCTTTCTTGGCGGTGCAATTAAGAATTATTATGAGGCATTTCGAACGTTTTCATCTTATATTTCAGGAACGAGAAAGATATTCCATATTTATGACAAAAATAAGTTAATAGAAAATATCATGATTTTGGAGAATTGTAAATTCCGGGAGGTGATAGTAGTTTTTGCGTTGATGGCGAGTGGAGTTTCTTCTGTTTAGTCCTTTTTGAGGGGGGAATTGTCTTGGGAATGGCGAGACATTTCTTGGGGGATTGGGGGAGAGGGGAAATGGTTTATTTGAATTAAATAGAGTTTTTTTACACATTGTAAAGAAAAATAGGGTTCGACACGCGTGAGACAAGTGTTCTTTGATCGTTGGAGGGGAGCACTCGCCTTTGGCGAGCGCTGTACGCTTCCCACAATGAGAGGAAACAGCAGAGTTCTCAAACAAGTCTCACTTGTGCCAAAAATAGCTATTATACACTCGTATCGAAATATACTATATTTAAATAATAAAATGGGGTTAACTTCATTCGAATTCGTCGCTTTCTTGGCGGTGCAATTAAGAATTATTATGAGGCATTTCGAACGTTTTCATCTTATATTTCAGGAACGAGAAAGATATTCCATATTTATGACAAAAATAAGTTAATAGAAAATATCATGATTTTGGAGAATTGTAAATTCCGGGAGGTGATAGTAGTTTTTGCGTTGATGGCGAGTGGAGTTTCTTCTGTTTAGTCCTTTTTGAGGGGGGAATTGTCTTGGGAATGGCGAGACATTTCTTGGGGGATTGGGGGAGAGGGGAAATGGTTTATTTGAATTAAATAGAGTTTTTTTACACATTGTAAAGAAAAATAGGGTTCGACACGCGTGAGACAAGTGTTCTTTGATCCTTGGAGGGGAGCACTCGCCTTTGGCGAGCGCTGTACGCTTCCCACAATGAGAGAAAAGAGCAGAGTTTTCAAACAAGTCTTACTGTTTATTATGGACCACCATCAATATTAAATTTCTGTAATATTACAAGGATTTGACCCTTATATTAATGCAGATTTAAAATGCGGTGATCAAATTTTATAAATAGTATAATATTGTTAATCTAATCTTTTTCAATTAATGATGAATTAAAATTTGATAATATGGAACTGTAAATTTACCATTAAGTGAATAATTCAAAATTGTTAAAAGGCGGGATTTTCGATTGTACAAATAATCGTCAATCTTCCTACCTCAAGCATTGATTAATAAAATAGTTAAGCAATTGAACTATAAAATAGAATAAAAGAGTTTAAGCAATCGAATTGATGATAATTGAATAATCAAAAAATTTAAGAGTGGTATTAACTAATTGATGGCTACAATTTTTAACGGTAATTATATTTTATGGATTTGGCTATCTCTGGTCTTACTGGTGCCAAAAATGGCTATTACACACTCGCATCGAAATATACTGTATTTGAATAATAAAATGGGGTTAATTTCATTCGAATGAGTAGTTTTCCGGCGGTGGAATTATGAATTATTATGAGGCATTTTGAGCGCTTTGATCTCATCTTTCAGGAACGAGAACGATATTCCATACTTAGCACAAAAATAAGTTGATAGAAAATATGGTAATTTCGGAGAATTGGAAATTCCGGGAGATGATAGTAGTTTTTGTGTTGATGTGGAGCCGACTTTCTTCTGTTTAGAACTTTTCTGAGGGGGGAATCGGCTTGGGAATGGTGAGAATTTTTGTGGGAAATTGTAGAGAGAGCGAAAATAGTTGATTTTGACTAAATAAACTTCATTTGAATAAAATACATAGAATTATTCATAAAGTTCTTAATAATGAGTTTTATTTCATTCGAGTGCGTAATTTCCATGGCCGCGTAATTGTGAATTACTATGAGGCATTTTGAACGCTTTTATCTTATGTTTTAATAGCGAGGAATGTATTTCATAATGAACACAAAGATGAGTAGATGAAAAATATGTTGATTCCGCGGAATTGGAAATTCCGGAAGGTGACACTAGTTTTTGCGTTGACAGGACGACGACTTTCTCATGTTTAGAACTTTTTTGAAGGGGGAATCATCTTGGGAATGACCAAACGTGCTGTGGGGGTTTGAGGGAAGAGGGGAAATAGTTTATTTGGATTAAATAAACTTCATTTGAATATATATTTTTTTTTTATATATTCTGGCCCTTTCTGCCCTCTGATTGGCTAATCGGCCCTATCCAACCCCATGCATGCGGCTGTGGATTCTACACTGCACCGCATTCGCACTCGTATAGAACATAGGTGTAGCATGGGAAACCACAGAAAACCCATGCCGGTACAGGCGGTCACTATATTAGCGACCTCCCGCTCGCCGGAGCCTCTGGTTGAAAAACTCGGTTCCACGGGGAATCGAACTCACAATCTTTCGCACACTAGGCTCGCACCTAGCCGCTTCGGCCACCAACGTCGGTTCATTTCAATATAATACATATAATTATTCATAAAGTTCTTAACAAAGAGTTTTATTTCATTCCAGTGCGTAATTTCCATGGCCGCGTAATTGTGAATTATTATGAGGCATTTTGAACGCTTTTATCTTATGTTTTAATAGCGAAGAATGTATTTCATAATTAACACAAAGATGAGTAGATGAAAAATATGTTGATTCCGCGGAATTGGAAATTCCGGAAGGTGACAGTAGTTTTTGCATTGACAGGGAGACGACTTTCTATGTTTAGAACTTTTTTGAAGGGGGAATCATCTTGGGAATGACCAAACGTGCTGTGGGGGTTTGAGGGAAGAGGGGAAATAGTTTATTTGGATTAAATAAACTTTTTTTGATTAAAATAAGTGAGTTTAATCATAAACTTCGTAATAAAGGTTTTTGTTTTATTCGAGTCCGTAATTTTCATGGCCGTGGGATTATGAGTTATTATCAGGCATTTTGGGTTCATTTATAATATTTTAGTAGCCATAAAAGTACTTCATACTAAACCCAAAAATGAAGAGATAAAAAATACAGTGATTTCGGGAAATTCCGGCAGATGATGCGTTGACGGGGAGTCAATTTTCTTCTGTGTAGAACTTTTTTGATGGGGGAATGGACTTGAGAATTGTGAGACTTTTTTATAGGGGATTGGAGGGAGAAGGAAAATGGTTCATTTGGATTAAATGAACTTCATTTCAGTAAAATAAATGGGTTTATTCATAGAGTTCGCAACAATGCTTTTATTCAAGCTGGAACTTGAATTTTATTCACGTAAAAAGTAATCGTTCTTTGCGTGCAAACCAATGTTCGATGGAAAATTTATTTGGAATTGATGAATTATTTATTATGCGTGTAAAAACGGATGAAAGTTTCGCATTCGAATGGAGTAGAAAATTTAATTTGAAACTTTTCAATTCATTTTCACTATATTTTCAGTGGAAACTAATCAACTCCTATATTCATTGAATTATTTATTACGCATGTAATAAATAATTGATGAATATCATGAGTTGATGTACGTGAGTTGAATACATGAGTTGATTAATTTGAAAAGTTTCAAATAAACTGTTCTCCTCCATTCGAATGTGTAACTTTCATGCGTTTTTGATTATGAATAATTATGAAGTATTTCGAGCAGTTTTATTTCATATTTCAATTGCAAGAAAAATATCCTATACTTGTTAGAAATATAAGTAGATAAAAAATATAAATATGAATTAGAAATATGAATTAATTCAAGACTAGATTTAGAAAGAATGTGATTTGGATCATAAAAATAGAAACAGAGAAAAATCTGAATTTACTCAGCTTTTTCACGAGTATTTGAAATAATTACAATTTTTCCGCAATTGTTTATTCTCCACTACAACAGAAGGAATTCTAACTGAATAATTAGAACGTGCTTCCTCCGTAAAACGTAATCACCCCATGCGTTCAACAATTACCGAAAACCCTAATTGAAATATGGAATACGCATGGGAATAATTGTCGTAATTATTACAACTTTCCACTGTGCAATTATCAAAACATAATGATTCTGTTTTTTTAGAATGGCATCGTTCTATTAACGGTGTTTCCTCGCGTGTATTTTTCCATTCCAATTATTCCCGGGGATGGGTACCCGGCCATTGTTGTGGTGTTTTTTTATTGGAATTCATTTTCATGAATACAAGACTAATAAACGGAAAATCAAGAGGTGGCAATTTGAGAATTCACTTCGGGGCATTCATTAAAACCGATTTCAAAACATTCGCCCGTAATTTGTGAAATTCATTATGGAGAGTCCGATTTCATTTGACGAACAAGATAGTAAAGATTTTATGGAGAACTGTTAAAAGATCATATTGCGATGTTCATGATTGAGATAATTAAATTTTTTTAATGTGAAAGGACTTTTTTGTAAAAGATATCTTCATTTATAAAGAAGATTCTCGCTCTTTCCTTTGAATAATTAAGCAATCAACGAGATGTGAGGAATTTGCTCCAGTGTTCTACCCCTACCCGTATTTTCCACTCCAACTATTTCCTGTAATGTGTACACATCACCCTTGTTATAGTGGTCTTCCAATCAACTCGTTTTCATGACGAAAATACGGGGAAAAATCTGGAGATGACGATTTTTCTGAATAATGAAACCGCTTCTAATTGGATTTGGATTGGATTCCTATTTTAATGATCCAAAGCGAGAATTTTCTTTGACCTATTAACTGTCAATTACCTTTCACTTCAAAATAGTCTCACCCATTTACCAATTAATATCAATCATGGATTATCCGATTTTATTTGGCTGCACTGATAGACAGGATTCGTTATTGTTAACAAATGGATTTGGTTGAAGGCTAGGGTCTATTTGGTCTCACCAAATGTTCATTCGTTAATAGTTAACGAATGCATATTTGAGCAGTCGTGTTTAACTCGACTTTCACCCTTCAAGTGAAGCATTCGTTAGCTATTAACGAATATTTATTTGGTCATATTTAACTCTACCATTCGTTAATATTTAACGAATCTCGTTTGGAATAAATGAATCATTTTATCAGTGAGGGAAGGTAGATGAGATTCTTTGAGAAAATCTCAAAAGATTTTTTTGTCAAAGATTTCTTCATTTATGAAAATGGTTTTCTGTTTTTTTTTATGTTCAGGGAAGAAAAGTTTTAATAATTTTTCGTAACTAATCCTAAATTATTAGAAATCCATTCCTAATTTTTATTTTAAGAGGTAGAACTCCGAAGATTTAGGATTATGTCAGTGGAATCGATTGACGAAATCACTTCATTTTAGGATTTTTTCAAGCATTGAATTTTAGGAAGAAACTAAAATTTGTTTCCTCTGTATTTTCTTCATTCCAATTATTTCTGGTAATGGATACCCACCCCTTATTATATTATTTTTGCATTGAACTTATTTCCATGACTAAAATATATTGAAACATCAGGAAATGATGATTGTTCCTCATCATGAGACCCACCTCTACGTAGAATTTCTTTAATGGTACAAAGTGAGAATTCGCTTTGTCCCATTAATCGCCAATTGCCCCTCATTTCCAATAATTGCCCCTCATTTACTAATACCAATCATGGATGATCCGATTTCATTTGACAGAAAAGACAGATGAAATACTCTGAGAGAGTGTTAAAAGATTTTTCGTAATTAATCCTTAATCATCATAAATCTATCCTTAATTTTAATTTCAAGAGACAGAACTAGGACAGATTTCGGATGATGTCAGGGGAATCGATTGACGAAATCACTTCATTTTAGGATTTCTTCATACATTGAATTTTAGAAAGAAATTAAAACTTTTTTTCCTCTTTTTTCAGTCCAATGATTCTCTGTAATGGATACCCACCCCTTTGTTACAGGATTTCTACATTGAACTTATTTCCATAACTAAAATACTTTGAAATATCTAGAGATGATGATTGTTGCTCATCATGAGACCCACCTCCAATTAGATTTCTTTAATGACACAAAGTGAGAATTCGCTTTGTCCCATTAATCGCCAATTGCCCCTCATTTCAAATAATTGTGCCCCATTTACTAATACCAATGATGGATTATCTCATAGTAAATGCGATTCTTACAGAAAATGTCAAAAGATTTTTTGTCAAAGATTTATTCATTTATAAGAATGGTCTTTTACTTTTTCATGTAACAGAGACGAAAACTTTTGATAATTTTTCATAATTAATCTTTAATCACCATATATCTATCCCTAATTTTGCTTTTAAGAGAGAACTTCTGAGATTTAGGATTATGTCAGGGAAATCGACTGACTAAATCACTTCATTTTAGGATTTCCTCACGCACTGAATTTTAGAAAGAAATTAAAACTGTTTTTCCTCTTTTTTTTCACTCCAATGAATTCCTGTAATGGTTACCCACCCCTTTTTTACAGAATTTTAACTTCTTTCCATGACTAAAATACTTTGAAATATCTAGAGATCATGATTGCTGCTCACCATGAGACCCACCTCCAATTTGATTTTTTTAATGACACAAAAGTGAATTCGCTTTGTCCCATTAATCGCCAATTACCCGCCATTTTCAGATAATTCCCGCCCATTTACTAATACCAATCATGGAGTGTCGAATTTTATTCATCCCTGAAGGTACCAATTAAGTGGTAAGTGTTGGAGTCAAACCCTGCAATCATCATTTCAAATGGAATTTCCGGGATTGACCAATTGCTCAATTAACGCGATATTCGTATTACGTGAACTGCGGGAAATTCTGGGATGGAATGGGGAGGTAGTGGATGATCCGATATCCTCCGCTTCTATATACGCCTCTGCAGTGAGATGTTACCCTCCACTCTGTGTAATTTAATGTATTTTCATGGCTTCACTCCTAAAACCCAGCGTAAAAGATACTCGAGGGTTTATTCAACGTACTCCGAGAAAATAAAAGTGTCCGACAGTGGAGAGAGGGTATTTAATCAAGCGTAATTGCACAATTTATGACGGGGACAAAAGGGCTTTTCATGGCGCGACTGCCAGCTTCGGGTTTAAAACTTTTCCGGGATATTGAACGCGAGCCAATGACATCTTAATGACTGTTTTAAACAAAATAGAAAAAATAGAAATTGAAGGGAAAGCTTTTAGGGGGAGTTTGAGAAGTGAGTTTAGTGAAAAATTGTCGTAGTGACAGAGGGATTTGTGGGGGTGATAATAGGGAACTTGCATGTTTTTAAAAATTTTTTTGCTCCTCAAATATATGCCCCCAAGAACTCATATTTGATAAGGAAACATACGGAAAATAGTTTAATAATTATTTATTTGCTTTTAAAAATTACATTTTTTAAACGTTCTAAAAAGGCCTGTGACGTCAACTCACTGGAGGCAGAATTTTCGTGTGGTGCCGTCAAGCGGTTCAGTACAGCTGCTGAAATCTATGAAAATACTCTGTACATGTATTTGGCTCCAAAATGCCAGAAAAATCGGATCGAGTGATGAAAGTTCCTCGTAAATATTGTTTTGTACCAGGATGTAAAAATACAACAGTGAAAATCATACAACCACGACTTTCGACACTTTGACACAGATTTAAACCTATAAAATCTATCAACATAGTCACGTCTACCGTTGGTAAATTCCCCGAGCACGCCGTTTGAAAATCATTTTTCAGCACAAACTTCATTTGTTAGTGCCAATATATTTTTTTATCCACTTTTAATAATTGTTTCAAACATAACCCCCTCGATTTGTTTTGGTTGAACGTCTCGCACTTTGAGAGGCTAGAATAACTCAATAGCGCCGCTAGTAGTCGCAAGGGGAACTTGATTCCGGTGAGTTGACGTGATGACCCCAAAAAAAGTGTTCAAAATTGATGCATTTTTAATCAGTTATTACAAAATATCCGGACCACCTTTCGGAAATTTTTTTACTCTGGAATGGTTCATAGACTACAAAGACTCTATTCATTTAAAAATACTCGAAAAGTGGACTCTATGCAAGTTCCCTATTGGGGTGAACTCATGCGCTGATTGGAGGCCTTCAAAATATTGGAGGGAAATTATTGAGGATTTTTCGAGAGATTGAAGAATTATGGAACCGAACAACCGAAATTACTGAACAAGTCAAGTAATCGTGGCCCGAACTCGACTTTCAGTATTTTTTCAACCTATATCGGGGTAAAGTGGGAGATGAATAGTAAATTTTTCTTCATTGGCCCGAGAAAATTTACTGAACGTGAGGGTAATTTGTACCGAAACTGTCAAATTTACCCGGCATTCCATCAAAAATTATCCCAGTACGTAAATGATTGCTCAATATCTCGTAATAATTTTTCTGCAACGGAGAATGATTTTTTATGCAAAATTTAAATTGATTTTATTTGCATTTCCGTTCACATGAAATGAATAGTTTCTTCTGATACAAAAGAATTCTTCCTTTATCTAAATGATTGTTTCATTCTTCTCCGATATTCCCCGTGATTGCGCCCAAGTCAAATGTTAAAATGAGATTACGATGGAATTCGGTGGAGAATCACCCCGACTTGGAATTGTCAAGTGCGGATTGAGTGTACAAGCCCTGGAGGGTTCTTCATTATTTCAAGGTTCTCATCCAATTCATTAAATGAAACCGTAATAAAGTCGATGAACTTTTCAAGCTTCTTCAACATTCCAAGTTATCCCACTTGTTCTTCCCAAGATTATACACGTTGAGCATTTCTGAATATTTTCAAACATGAATAGAAATGCCTGTTCCCAATGTTCGCGTAAATGGAAAAAGGAAGGTGGGAGAAATTCAAATTTATGAGATTCATGAAAGTACATGATGAATGAAAATTCACGAAGGAAGAATTAATTAATTTCGCGTATGATAAACCCGAGAAGATTAAAATCATGATTCAAAGAATAATTTGTAAGTTTGAAGAATTTGAAAAATATCTCAATTGTGATTTCGCCCAATCGAGTTACGAAAACCAATTAAGTTCTGGAAATTCTATCGGTTGAAATATTCTGGAATTCGGGATCTATTATTTTCGATTCCGGAATAATATTCCGAAATCCGATATACATAATTTTCGAGTGGATTCTCAGTCGATATTGGGATAAATTCATTCTCTGCATGATAGTGTACGTCAAATTGGTGACTCGAAGAGAAGAGGAAAAAGGAAAGGAAAGGAAGAGAAAAAAGTGACAGAAATATTATATTGTGACGAAGTGCAAGTTTGGGGTCTCCCAAACCTCCACCTCGTGCACTGAAAAAAAAATTCCTAATATCTGAAACATATTTTCTTGAGACAAGTAAATTTTCTTCAATTGCTTAATTCTCTCAGGCATCTCGACCCACATGAACCGAGAAAGGCCTCATGCTTTAAAATATTCTTGTACTCAAGTATGATTTTGTTGCAAATAAACTTAGTTAAATCGCGTAGAAGAATCGTCAATCTTCTAGTCTTTATTGTTTTCATGATTTTTTCGTTATGCACTTACAATCATGCAATATGTAAAATATTCATGACGTAACGCGGAACGAAAGTGATGAATGAAAATTTATTCGAGTTCCGTGAAGTGCACACATTCTGAGATTTAAGCCATTGAAAATAATTTACTTCTCTCAAGAAAATATGTTTCAGATATTAGAATTTTTTTTTTCTCAGTGTGTAGTGACTCGGAGCAGTCCTCAGAGTGCGGAGCTCAATGCCTCCCAGCAACTTCAAACTGTTCCGGAGGTTGCTGGTTGCAATAATAATTCAAAAATCCGGAAAGAATGTCCCAAAATACGACCAATTGCCCCCTGAAACCCACTAATAATTCCCAAAACCCCCAATTGCCAGCCGAAAGGGCGAATCCGCGGAGAAAGAACGTATGAAAATACTTTCCCGAGTGCTCCTCGTGATTATTGTCCGATCTCACTTAAATTCGGACGACGCGTCGTCAGTACATGCCACCTCTTATAGAGGCAACGTACAATATTTCGCTGCGAGGAAGTTCCCGGAATATTATTCCGGAATTGAGGATAAAATATTTCGGATTCCGGATTTGAGGATGAAGTATCTCGGATTTCGGAATATTATTCCGGAATCCAGAATATAATATACCAGAGTAGGGAATACACATATTTCTCATTCCAGAACATTATATATCACATTCAAGGATATTTGTTTTCCCCAAAAATTGCGAATTTTCAATCATGAAATTCATTTAAATTCAAGTGGAACTTCTGCCAAAAATTTTCACCATTGTACGTATCTCGGCCAGTGAAATTCCCCGCGATTTCCTGAATTTTTCCTCTACTTTTGTCTCCGTGCAAATATTGAAGTTTTAAAAAGTACCATTTTACCCACTCCACCCGCTCATAAATAAAAAATAACAAAAACGTCTTTCCCAACTGATATCTGCCACCCAGCTCCACCCACCCCGGGAGAACCTCCCCGGAAACATATATAAATTACAATTTTTTCAACTGCAGCCCGGCCATCCCCCATTTGCCCCGTCAACCCCGCAAAAAACTCCTATTCACAGTCCTCAGCTAAAAACTCACCCACCCGCCGTCACTTTTAATCATACCCTATGAAAATCCCGACCTGAAAATCTCCAGCACTTCCACTTGCCCCGAAAAAGCTCAACAACTCCAATTTCCGGGTTATTTCTCACCATAAACCGTAACAAGAAATTCCCGCCCAAGCATTTAACAGGTATGAGGTAAAACGCTTAAAGAAGACGAAGGACTGGATTCGATGGAGGCACTTAGAGCCGAGCAAAGGAGTGAGGGCCCTTCCACGAGATATACAGGTAAAGTAGCATGATCGTTCTATTACTCTAGTCTCCGGGAGTACAAGGGGAGAATCGATGTTATTGAGGGAAAGATGCAGTTCTTACTGCCAGAGGATTCACTCTCTCGAATGAAATAAAACTGTTTATTTAAACCTTCTCCTATTTATTTTAGTGGAAAGGTTTTAATTATGATTAATGAATGATTCATTCAATGCTAATGAAGTATTACATGTGAATAAATTATTTGTAATTATTATTACGTGTTAATAAATTCGATTTAGAGGGAAAAAAATCACGAAATTTCAAATTTTACTGCAATTTCAAATTTTTCAAACGAAACATGAGTGTACGGTATCAAATTACGCGGATTAATTAAATAATTGAGAATTCAAAAATATATATTTACTTGAATTTTTCAGTTTTCATTGATATTTTCATCAATGTATAAGTAAAACACTTGAAGAAGACGCAGTACTGGATTCGATGGAGACACTTGGCCCCGAGTAAAGGAGTGAGGGCCCTTCCACGAGATATACAGGTAAAGTAGCATGATCGTTCTATTACTCCAGTCTCCGGGAGTATAAGGGGAGAATCGATGTTATTGAGGGAAAGATGCAGTTCTTACTGCCAGAGGATTCACTCTCTCGAGTGAAATAAAACTGTTTATTTAAACCTTCTCCTATTTATTTTAGTAGAAAGGTTTTAATTATGATTAATGAATGATTCATTCAATGCTAATGAAGTATTACATGTGAATAAATTATTTGTGATTATTATTACGCGTTAATAAATTCGATTTAGAGGGAAAAAAATCACGAATTTTCAAATTTTACTACAATTTCAATAGAATTTCAAATTTTTTGAGCAGCGGAAAGGCGGGAATTACTCCAGTTGCTTGGATTTTCAATCAAGACATGAATATTCAGGATCAAATTACGCAAAATATTCTAGTAATTGAGAATTCAATCAATTATTCACTTGATTTTTTCTGATAAAAAATCTCATTGAATCAACCTCACTGAAATCAATTGCATTCTGATGGAATGATTGAACTGGAATTTCCTGTTTTTATCGATATTTTCATCTATGTGCAGGTGAAACACTTGAAGACGAGGTACTGAATCCGATGGCGGCACTTAGAGCCGAGTAAAGGAGTGAGAACTCTTCCACGAGACTTACAGGTAAAGTAGCATGATCGTTCTATTACTCTAGTCGCCGGGAAGAATCGATCTTATTGAGGGGAAGATGCAGTTCTTACAGCTCGAGGAATAACTCATTCGAATGGAATAAAACGGTTTGTTTGAAATTTTCGCTCTTCATTTTAATGAAAATGTTTTAATTACGACTAACTAATGATTTATTCAATGCAAATAAAGTACTACATGTTAATAAGTTGCTTGTGATTATTATAACATATTAATGAATTCGATTTAGTGAAGAAAAAAATCATGAAATTTGAAATTCCGTTGCAGTTTCAATAGAATTTCAAATTTTTGAGCAACGGCGAGATCGGAATTCTCAAGCTTAGCTGAATTTTCAATTAAAATCGCTTAATCCATTGGATTTTCAGAATGGAATCGTGACAGTACATTTGAAAAGAATGAAATTGTATGAACAGTTTGGTAGTACTTTCCAGGAAAGGGACATTACATTTGATTCAGAGGAAACAAAAATCATGAAATTTAATAAAATATGGACGTCCCCATGAAAACGGACCACTTTGTCGAAATGGTGTTATGTATACTCTGATAATATTGATAACATTCCGCACATTTTGAGCCCAAAATGGTCGTCATGGGGTCAAAAATGACGTCATTGAGGAAGATGGAAAAAACAATTTAACGTTGGTGCAAATGGGAGTTGCTGAGATAAAAACATGAATATCTCGGAAACTAGAATTGGCAAAGTGATCCCTTTTCACGTGGACGTCCACAAATAATTACATTTTCCATCGATTTTTTTTTATCAAACTGAGAATTGTCAACGACAAAATGACTAAAATTTCACTCAAACTATCCCTTGATGAAAATTTACCAAGTCTTAATTAATTAATTAATTTATCAAGTCTTAATTTATTTTGTCTTTAACGGGGTCAACGAAACATTCGTTTCGTTTCGTTTATATTCACTCAAATATAAACATTCGTTTATATTTTTAAAAAACCACTTTTCAAATAGAATAAAAACGCGAATAAAAATCAAGTTAAACCCCCACAATCCGTTGAAATTTCAACAACCTCGCACAAATGTTTCCATCGTCATTATTCTTCAATCAAAACGGGAAATAAAAAATAATCCCGCCGTCCATCCACTCGATAACGACCGCAAAGATACATTCCCGATGTAGCGAAAAAAAAATCATTCCAAGGCAAGATTGTTTTTCATCTTCCACAACAATCCGGAAAATTTTCACCATCCTCCCGAGTCTCACCGTTGTTTTTCCGAGCATTACCAGGGGTAAGCCCAGCACACGCCGCAACTGTGCTATCAATTTCGTTTCACTCGCAGATTCCATTACCAAGGGCTTCACCGACATTCTCCCGGTCTCTTTTTTACCCCCTTATTTTCTCCTTTCTCTTCGGGCTCAAATAAACGTGATATCGACGCAGTCGAGCAAGCACCCGCCAGTCAAAACTTATCGTCTGTGCGCAGTGTAAAAAGGGTTTCAAGGAACTACTTTCAGGGCCTTTCAAAGACTCCTCACAGCGAGTTATAGGAGAAGTACATAAACTTTTGGGGAAGTTGGAATGAAATACTGGGAGAGAACCGACGTGATGGAAAATTAAACCTGTAGGATTAAACATTGACCCTTTTACCCACTTTGAGAAGTGAAGCAGAGTAATGTAAAATGTTGAGGGGGTGAGTCTGCACGGAGAGAAATATTCAATAAAAATTACCAGAAAAAAGACGTAAAAATTACGTTTCGAAACGTAATCTGGGAGCGAAGTAAAATTCAATAAAAAGTGTCAATCGTCACGTAAATTCTACGATCTGTTCCGTAAAAATTACTCAGCCGTCCGATGCCTCACGGCTAGCCATGAGTCACCGTGAGGGGGAGATTTTAACAACACGTTCCGTAATTTTTCCGGAACTTATCGTAAAAATTCTTAAACATCCAAGAATTTTCATGTTCTGAGGCATAATAAGTCTTGAAATTTCCGTTAGATACTACAATTTCCAGAAAAATTACGTGACTTTTTCGTATTTTTTCGGTGACAGCCCCGAAAATTTACTGAACGTTTCAGATTTATTCTCTTATATTCCTATAGAAATTCACTGAAAACGATTCTCGCTTGCGGATTACGTGAAACGTTCCGTAATTTTTCTTGAATATTTCTCTCCGTGTGGGCTGGGGAGGGGACCACACCCAGAAAAATTGTGTATTTGAATTGAATAAACTTTATGTGAATCAAATGAAACGTCTATTATCATCAAATCAAGGATTTATTTGATTTAAATGAAGTTTATTTAGTTCAAATGAATCATTTTTCTGTGTGCAGCAATTGGTTAGACCTTTTATTTTGTTCTGTTGTATTGTGGGATATTTCAGAGACTCGTGAATAATCAAATGGTGGAGTTGAATTGTTAGTATAGAATAGAATAGAAAGAATTTATCATTTCCCTGAGGTACAAAAGTCCCCTAAGAAGAAAAAATAATAATATAATTGTTATAAATAAATCCTATGATTTATTTACATTATTATAAATTTGTTTACCTTTAATTTTCCATCGTGGATTAGTTATTATTCGTTATTTAGTTAACGGAGTTGATGTCCTCCCTATGCCAGTGCAACGATTCTATGAAAATTAATAGATACCAGGAAAATTCAGATGAATATTTGACTGAAATTTCCGGTAGACTTATTGGAATTTTTCTATCACATTAAAGAAATTTCGTAGAAATTTCAAAGAATTTTGTAATTGAAAATTCGAATTTTTATGGAAAAATCAGCGGAAACTGTAAATTTTAGTTCAACTATTCCATGAGAATTAATAGAAATAATGAAATTTCAGGTAAATATATTCTTGAATTTTTAATTAATTGAAATGCTATTCACGAAATAATATATAAAGTCAAATAATTTCACATATGATAATTTTAATTCACATATAAAAAAGTAAATTTTAAATTAAGTTAAAATTTGAAGAAGTCAACAGTTAATACGACTCATCAATTTTGTTCAATTGTTCAATTAATCACTAATTGAATATCCAAATTCCGAAACATTTTATCAATCAATAATTGAGTTCCGAGGATTGACCATGATTTGGCTAATCGAAAATGCCTTTTACAAAAATTATAAATATTTATCCAATAGTCGATTGAAAATTTTAATTATCAATTATTTTATAATTTTAAAATTCCAATCCAAATGGTACTGAAACTAATCAATTTCATAATGTTCCCTAATTTCTATTGTTCTATAATTCTAATGTTCATAAATTTCCAATTAGGGATCAAGGGAAAATTTGGAGAAATAATATAACAATTTCGTTAATTTGTCATAGATGTGACATTTTGCTAAATATTTCAGCTTCTTCAGGCTCTTGATGTAATCAACGTTTTAGTCGAAATAATAAATATGTGGGTCATGTTTCTCCAAATTTTCCCTTGATCCCTAATTGGAAAAACTAAAACTAATGATTGATGCCGATCCCTGAAAAGTACATGAACTTCTGGGGATGTTGAAATGAAATACTGGGAGACGGCCGACCTGATGGAAGATTAAGCCTGTCGGATTAAACATTGACCCTTTTACCCACTTTGAAAAGTAAAGTAAAGTAAAGTAATAGTATATTTCTAACCTAGGGAGGGAAAATAAAGGATCTTCAGCCGCCAGTGCAAGCCGAGCCGAAGGCGAGGTTGGTAAGCACGCGGCTGAGGGTCCTTTATTTTACTTCCCGTGGTTAGAACGCGATTTTCCGTCTCGGCGTAGGCGTAAAGTCAGAGTTCCCTCCCGCGAAGAGGGAGGGAAATGTAACTTTGCGCCCGCCGGGACGGAAAATGTTTAAGGGACGAGGCTTTGGGATGGTGAGGGGAATAGCACTGAATAGGCCTCTTGCTCTGCCCTGTTCTGTTCTGTTATGGGATATTCTAGACACTTTGCCTAAAGACTCGTGAATAATCAAATGCTGGAGTGTAATCGTTGCTAATTGCCCCCCCCCCACCTCACACTGCATTGAATTTCAAATGAAACCTCTTTGCGGATTCTTTTTTGGGGCATCAATTACTCCAGCGATTGAGTATCAGTCGCTCTGCATAATCACTCGGTGGTTCGAGTGGCTCTGATGGAACGCTGTATTGTGGGAATTATTTTTGATTAAATGGAAGTTTCCAGGAATAATTTATGTGGGTTTCAAGGGGTGAGGGTGAGGGCTGAAGAATTGCGAGGTGAAATTGGATTTTTCAGTGTTGAGTGATGAGTTTTTGGTTTTCACCCTGGATGGAAAAGTTTCAGGTGGAGAAATATTATTTTCAATTTTATATAAGTGGAGAAAAAACATGAGTTGATAGTTTGTTCGGGGGAATGGGGTACAGGAACTTTTAACAACGTTCATTCTCGTGAAATCCAACTCTGTTATTTTTCCATCATGTTTTGCCGTCAATTTTCGGTTCGATGGAGGTTCCGGAAGTTTTTCTGTATTCTGTGGGTTGTATAAGAATTTTTTTGTATTTTTATGGTAAAGTAGGAGAATTCCAATGTGGAAATATGATTTTAAGAACAGGAAAGCATTTCTAAAAAAAATTTGATTACACAAAAATTTATGAAAATTTTTCCATCTCACTCCCACTGAAAACTTACGAATTTCCGTGAATTCTACTTAAAATGTGAAATTTCATCACCTTTTTTTCCCTAAATCCGATTCAATATCACTCAAGAGATTTACTGTAATATCTTCCATGAAATTTCAAAAAAATTCAAACAGTGTACTTAGCGCCAGCCGTCGCGCAACCGGAATTTCGCCCCAGAACCACCCAAATTTTTCCCCATTTTTCCCTGACTCCCCCCTCCCCGCAAAAAAAATGTATATATTCTCTCATCAAAACAACTATTAATATGCCCCCCAAACCTCATTAATACCTTCCCCAAAACCTCCATTATACCCCTAAAATAATGAACCATTGTCCTTGGTACGGCCCCTTCATAACGAACCGCTCCTACGTGACATGGTAAACTCATCCCTCGTGTAACGTATCCCATATTGAGTCCTCACTAGACTCAATGGAATTTCACTTGGAATTCGGTATTATCGATGCATGGATTCCCGGACATGAACGCGAATAATATAGTCCATTGCTCCTCTATCTGCTGTTCTCTCCCCTTCCGTATTGTCTCTGTAGTTCTATCATGCGTCAATCCACCTTCCCTCACTCACCCCCTCGCCCTCCCCTCCCACCCTCTCGCCCGCGCCGCCTATTTCGTATCCACATGTATATCGTGGGTAATTCAGTTGAAGTCACCAGTGGGTATAGGGTACACACGAGCTAACGGACAACGATGTCCAATGAATTTCCCAGGCTTTCCGATTGGCGGCTCATTGCTCATTTCCCACGTACTCCAGTGCTCCCTCCGTGCACCTCTGGCTCCTCTTCCTCCCGCTCATCGCGCCTTGGTTTTGCACCACCGCACGCCACTACTGGGCTCCACTTATCGATCACCCACGGCGATATATAACCAACTCCGTTCTTCATTCCTCTTCCACAATCCTGCCACCGTCTAGTCATTGTCAACATTAATCACGCTCGATTCTACGCCCCAACCGATTCCCCTCCCCCCCACGAAAGGCACTTCCGCACTCTCTCTGGAAATGCGCCCGAAAGAGCTCTCTCCTCTCCTCATTCCTTCCGGCGTTTGGGTGTACTATTTTTTAACAATCGGATTGCTTTTTTTGGTGGAGAAATGCCTCACTATTCGGTTCCAAATGAGGTGCGGGCAGATTGGAGCAGTTTTTGGGAGAAATTCGAGGCACAAAAAATTAAGTTAATTTTAAATTCATTCATTTATTTGTCTTCTCTCTAAATTCAGCAGCGAGGTGGCGAAACGGTTTAAGTTGACTTATCTCCCAGTTGACTTTTTGAAGAATATCCCCTAATTAATTCAATAGAAAATATTCAGTAGAAAAAGTCAATAGAATTCAATTTTTCTATATAATTTATTCTATTGAGATATTTTCTATAGAATTTCCTCGGCTCAAATTTTCTAAGTTTTTACGTTTGATTTTCTTGATGAGAAGAAAAGAAAAATCGAATGAAAAAAACAGAAAATTTGAGTCGAGCAAATTCTATAGATAATATATGAAAAGAATAAGTTACATAGAAAAATCGAATTCTGTTGATTTTTTTCATTGAATGTTTTCTACTGAACATGTCAATAGAATCAGCCAAAAACTAATATAAAGTTTAATAGAATTTCAATAGAATTTTCCAACGAATTCGATAGGTTTTTCTGTTAAATTTTTTCGTGCGTGTAATTTTCTCACAGTATATAGTATTTTCGTATTTATCATTTTTCATTCAAATTCCACAAAAAAACCTTAACAATAAAAAATCCCTATACAATATTATCGACGTCGATATTACTTTGCCAACAATCGCTTTGTTCTCATCCCAGAAAAGCCACACAATTTGCTTTAAAATCTTCGCGAGGCAGGGGCGAGAGGTAAACCCGGTAGGTTTATAAATCGTGAACGGCATTTTAGTTTGCAGTTTTGTCAATGCACGTGGAAGGGAAAAAACACGAGGATTCACACTAAAAAAGAAGCAATAAAAGTAGAATGTAAAAGGGAATAAAGGGGGATGGAGAACAGGAGGAATTGAACGTATGCCTGGGGGGATGTATTGTGAATCGCGAGAGAATTGTGTCGTATTTATTGAGAGGAAGGAGCTAGGTGAATCGAGAGCGAGGTTCCACTGGTCGCTTTCAATTCGTCCTGTGCGACGCTTGAATCCATGCCAATGGTCTCTCCCATGGTTATCTGTATCCCGGGAGGGGTGAGTCTCGGGGGAGCGAGCGGAGCCTATCGTCGAGTTTATCTGTGTGTTCGGATGCATGTGCGCATGGATTAACATTGAAAAAAAAACGCTGGAGTGTATGGAAACTGTTTTGTTTGGTTGGGGAAGGGAGTTTGTTTATTTTTGTTTTCTCCGCGGGTGGTGTTTTAAAGGGAAAAATTGGATTGGCCTTTTTTCGTGTTTTTTTTTACTTCAACGCAGATGCATAATCTCGACGACGAGGGCTTTTCACGCTGTGTGTGTCGTACAGTTTTGACGTTTGGACTGACACGCACACGCGGAATCCCCTCGTTGAGCGACGGCTGGAAAATGAGAGAGGGACAATCCTGGCGATGATTTTTTTTTCTTCATTTTATTTTATGCCATTCTTTTTCGGGAGGGAGTTGCTGACGTCCGAAAAACTCGTGCCAGCGAAAGGAAATTAAAATAGTGATGGCGAGATTTTCTTGCGCGTATGCGAGTGGATGCTGCGATTGGATTTCGAGTTTTCGGGGAATATTGGGAGGTTTTTTTTTGTTTGGAGATGTGAATCGAATTCATGGGGGAATGCGGGAATTTTAGGAGAGGGTTTTTGGAGGGTTTCTGTCGAACAGGGGTTTGATTAGTTTTTGAAAATTGGGGGTGTTTTACTTTTAGGGTTATTCGATAATTTTTTGGAGTAAAATCTTTATGACTTTTCGTGAAATAATTGAACTGAAATTCCATGTTGCCCTTGAATATTGTATGAAATTGTCTCTTTCCAACGCCGAAATGCCTTGAAATTTCGTATTTAATTCTGTATACAATGTCCATATTCTTATCGATAATTCGAGAATACTTTCAAATGGTTTACATGAAAATTAACCGTCTCCTACGTTTAATTTTCCCCCCAACTCTTTCTCTCAAACTTTTAATGAGTTTTATCAGAACCAGGAAAAAAATCCAAAGAAATAAACTCCTCAATTTAGATCGCTAATCAAAGAAGTTCGCTCCCCCATTTTTGTGGTTGCTCATTTATTTTGGGGATCGATTAAGAATTTATTGATTGAAATTAATTGGAAAATCATTTTGATGGGCTCAGTGGTTGAATTTATTGATTACTTTTTTTCAGTTCAATTTTTACTCTTATTCAGTGCTCCGGCAATTGATACAGTGGGAGAAAAAACAATTTATTATCACGAAAATTATTTTTTGAACCGAATACATCATCTTTTCAGAACAAATTGCTTGAGACAAGAATTTCACGAAGTGGTCATGACTTCACTGTTGGAAAAAAATTGAAATTTCATGATCCGTTCAGTCGCAATTTAAACGAACGAGATATTAAATTCAATTTAAAGGGGAAAGTCAATGGAATTTCAAGTTTCAATGAAATTTCAATAAAAAATTTTGGACAGTTCATGATATTTGAAATTTTTCAGTATCAGGAAGACGACAATTTCCCAATTTACGTGAATTTTCCTAACTTTTATAAATTGTCATGGAATAATTGAACTGAAATTCACAGTTTCCTTTGACTATTTTATGACAAAACTCCGTGAAATTTCATATTGAATTCTATATGCAATTTTCATATTTTTATTGATAATTCAAGAATTCTTCCAAATTCCTCACAAGAAAATTAACAGTTCCGTACAATTTCCGTTCAATTTCCCTCTGAACACCCCCTCTCAAACTGTTAATGAGTCTCACCAAAACCAGCAAAAAAAATCCAAAGAAACAAACACCGCAATTTACCCTCAATCAAAGATTCATAAAGCTCCCGCCCTTGAATCCCCAATCAAAGAAATCCGCTGCCAACAACTCAAAAAACCCCAACCACCGAAGGAGTCACCCGGTCAATTAAATCAAACGTAATTAGACCAAGCAACGTTTAATCGAATATCTGGCCTCCCGGTAGCACTTGATTGAATGTCAATTCAAGCGTAACCCACCGAATGAACTCTGCTCCAATCCCTCCTGCATCACCCCCGAGTGGCAACTGAGATTAGTTTTTGATGTAAAACCAACTCAATCCCAAGGAAGCTCCCTAAATTGCAGTAAACACGAGAGGCATGAGCCGTAAAAATCCAATAAAACGAACAAAGAAACCTGAGACAATGGAAATACTACCCACCATAAAAACCTAAAAGTTCTACATCAAAATTGCGGCTGAATGATACATTTCAGCTCGGTTGAGCGATATAAGCGTGAGGAATATAACGAGAAAAGTCACCATTTTATACCCTTTCTTTTTCACTCTATTTTTTCCGTCATCTCCTTTCATTTCTCCTTCCTTCACCGCGATACAGTTTCATTGTGTCGCTGTATCTTTCGTGGAACGATGCCTTCCGGGAATATCGAATGAAAAATCCCCTCAACCACGCTCCAATTGTCCCCTTATTCTTATTTATCCGTGCCTCAAATTAAATCCCAAGATACACAAAAAAAAAGTGGGACGCCTTGAAGAATTCACTCAGCATTATTTCCAAATAATATTCACTGTAAAAAAAATGAAATTGTCACCTCGCCCGGGCGTAAACCAGATTAAAAGGAAAAAAACACTTGCGCCTTATCTCAGACAATATCGAGGTTTCTGGGAGAAACATAAAAGTACAGGAGATATTCGAGGTAGATTCCCAGATGATGGCGAGAGAAAATGCTGAAAATGCTGATGAAGCTCGAGTATTATCGCGAGTCGTTTTAACGGATCTTGCCAGGATAGAAGTACTCCTCGGGGAGGGGGTGTTACAGTACGAGGTAAAGACCTTGTGACCCTCTCAACAATTTTTTTACTCCTCGTTCCTCAACGTCTGATGGCTTTCCACCACGAAATGATTCTCTGTCTCCTCATCCATTCTATTTTCAATTCTGAGGGAAAACTGTGGGCGAGAGAAATCATGATGAAAGGAGGTGTCGAGTCTTTCTTTTTGCGCGGAGTCTTGAGGGTGAGGGAACTTTTAATTGAATTCACAAGTTATACACGGGGGAAAATGAGACGTTTCTTTTGGGAATAGACGGAAATTTAAATTTTCGGGGACTGGGCGGTAGGCGGTTTGAGGAGGGAGGGATTCGGTGCGATTTAGGGGGACACTTGGGGAATTTCAGATTTCACTGATGATTTAGTCAATTCAGGCTTTGCAGAAAAATTTGCAATTTGCAATAATTGACGCGGGGTACTAAAAACCGAAAATCTTATGTGAAATTGAAATCTTTTTAGCAGCACTGTTAAAAAAAATTGGCTGACTTTTGCGGGAAAAGACCTTGAGTTTGATTTAAGGGGAAAAAGTAAATGGAATTTCTAGTTTCTCTGAAGATTCTAGTGCAGTCGCAATTTTTTAGCTGCAGAAAAACGGAAATTTCACAATTTACATGAATTTTCAAGTGAAATTCCAAGGGGATTCAAGGAATTTTTAAGGAATTTCCTGATGATTCAGAGGAATCTAAAATTCAAGGAGAGATTTCTCTGAATTTTCCTGATTTTCCATTAATTTACCTGAAATAATTAACCTGAAATTTACAGTTCACACGGATTATCCCTGAAATTATGAATTTTCAATTACAAAATTCCTGAAAATTTCAGTGGAAATTACTTGTCAGAAATTACCAAGACTTACCGGAAATTTCAGTAGAAAATTCTTAACAGTGTCAGACGAGAATTCTTTAACATATTTGAATTTTCAATGGAATCATGAATATTCAGTGCCAAAAATATTTACGGGAATTTGCTGGATTTCTATTGATTTGTTAAGAATAATTAAACTAGAAATTTCAGTTCTCATTGATTTTTCGATGAAATTCTGAATTTTCAATGACAAAATTGCTTGAAATTTGAGTGGAACTAGAATGTCATGAAAATTTCCAGAGTCTAACAGTACGCTGATAAAAAAGTTGGTGAAAAATTAACGAAAAAGTCAAGTAATCGTGGAGCTAATTCCACCGAAATTTCAGGAAATCATGTCATTAAAAAATCAAATATTCCATTGATTTTCTGTTCAAGTGATCTGGAAACCAATAAAATAATTCATTTTTCAGTTCAATTCTTCTGTAAAAATACAGAAAAATCACGAAAATTGAGGGAAAAATTGAAAATTCATGTCATTTTGTATCGAAATATTCATGTTCCACTGAAAATTCAATCAAGTTGTGAAATTTCTATGTCACTCCCACTGAAAACTCGTGAATTCTACTTAAAATTTGAAATTTCATAATTATTTTTCCCCTAAATCCGATTCAATGTCACTCTCATGAGATTTACTATCACATCTTCCATGAAATTACCATAAAATTTGCCACAATTTTCTAGGTAATTTTTATCCTCTCTCGTCAATTCTCTCCCCAATCCCCAAAAACAACCATTCAACCCACACTGAGAAAAAAAATTTCTAGTATCTGAAACATATTTTCTTGAGACAAGTTTTTTTATTTTCTTCAATTGCTTAATTCTCTCAGGCATCTCAACTCACATGACCCGAGAAAGGCGTCATGCTTTAAAATATTCTTGTACTCAAGTATGATTTTGTCACAAATGAACTTAATTAAATCGCGTAGACGAATCAATCTTCTATTCTTTATTGTTTTCATGATTTTTTCTTTATGCACTTCCAATATTGCAATATGTAAAATATTCATGACGTAACGCGGAACGATAGTGATGAATGAGAATTTATTCCCCGAGTCGAGGATTTGGTTCTGATTGGACGTACACAGGTCTTTCAAGATCTCTCCAGACCTAGATGGACCTGGTAAGTCCGAATCAGTTCTGCGACGTACTTTTCCAGAGACCATTCGAATCCTCAGTTCTTTTCGGTCCTGAGAAGCCCTCCTCGATGCTACCGAGAACGCGTGATTTTACGA